>NC_134274.1:19774858-20144858 GCF_031893055.1 Leptodactylus fuscus | reverse complement strand
TTATGGTTAGTAGTAGTAGTGTTATATATGTTATTATTCAGTGGTTAGTAGTAGTAGTGTTATATAAGTTATTATTCTATGGTTAGTAGTAGTAGTGTTATATATGTTATTTTATGGTTAGTAGTAGTAGTGTTATATATGTTATTATTCAATAGTTAGTAGTAGTAGTGTTATATAAGTTATTATTCTATGGTTAGTAGTAGTAGTGTTATATATGTTATTTTATGGTTAGTAGTAGTAGTGTTATATATGTTATTATTCAATAGTTAGTAGTAGTAGTGTTATATAAGTTATTATTCTATGGTTAGTAGTAGTAGTGTTATATATGTTATTTTATGGTTAGTAGTAGTAGTGTTATATATGTTATTATTCAATGGTTAGTAGTAGTGTTATATATGTTATTTTATGGTTAGTAGTAGTAGTGTTATATATGTTATTATTCAATAGTTAGTAGTAGTAGTAGTAGTAGTGTTATATAAGTTATTATTCTATGGTTAGTAGTAGTAGTTTATATATGTTATTATTCTATGGTTAGTAGTAGTTGTGTTATATAAGTTATTCTATGGTTAGTTGCAGTAGTGCATCATAATTATGGTTATTTCGTTTTAATAATCATTGTAGAGTTATATCACAATACTTATTATTTATAGTATTTTATCATGAAAAGGTTATTATTTTGCAGTAGTAGCATACACACTATTATTTATTAATATGTTATAGTAGTAATAAATATACTATTATTGTTGACATAAGTATAATTTTGTAGTATTAGTACTCTATATATTTCTATATTATTATGTTATTCTGGTTGGCAGTAGCAGAAGCTGTGCTAGTAGTATAATGTCATAGTTATTATTTCAGTCATATGACATGATTTTGTTGACAATTATAATTTACATAAAATATAATAAATACTTATAAAATAAATAATAAGGATGATGATTATAAACATATATTTTTTTATTACATTTGTACTTTTAGCACTATTCAGACTGTATACCTTTGGCTTATTATATTATTAGAACATGGCTATGTGGTTTGGGCACTCTTACATCTATAACCAGGCTCACCTGTCTCTCACTGAGCTGCAGCATCTTGGCCAGTCTTTTCCTTTCTGGAGGAGACAAATATTTTTGTGTCTCAAACTTTTTTTCCAGCTCAATTGTCTGATCGTTTGAGAACCGCACTTGTCCCCCTTTTCTTTTATGAAGAGGTCTCTGTATGAATGGACTCCAAAGAAGAGGTTTACCTGGAAAATATGTAACAAATATGGCTTTACCAGAGGCAGGAGATAGATTAGGAAATAGATAGATTATAGGTAGGGAGATAGCTAGTTATAGATAGCTAGTTATAGATAGATAATAGATAGATAGATAGATAGATAGATAGATAGATAGATAGATAGATTGATTGTAGGTAGGGAGATAGCTATGTATAGAGATGATGGATAAATAGATAGATAGATATTTAAATAGATGATAGATACATAGATATATAACAGATACATAATAGTAGATATGTAAATATATGATAGGTGGATAGATAGATAGACAGATAATAGGTAGATATTTAGCAAGATAATAGGAAAGTATTTAGATAGATACATAGATAGATTGCAGATAATTAGCTAGATAATGAGTAGATACTAGATAATAGAGAGATAGATAGATTGATAATAAGTAAATATTAGATAGATAGTGTTTGACTGTGATTCTGTATATAACACTATATATATAACTATATAGGGCTCTCCCTAGCAGTGGGGCTTACACTATCTATATAGGACATGTAGGGACAGCCCTGAGTCTCCCTGATATTGCCGCAGGTCAGTTATTGTCATGTGAATGTCCACACTTCCGTGCCTGCGTTTCCTCTTTGTATCTATAGCTCGGGCTCCGGCTTCCTCCATATCTTCAGCCACCAGATATTTCTTCATTCTTATTTCATATGAGAACAGCCATGTACGTGTGAGATTGCAAATATGTCATATATAAAACCACAATTTCCCTTATTATTCTATAAAACATGATATAACACCTAATAATGTAGATACCAAGTAATGGCCATCTCTTACATTTACACTATCGCACTATGTGGATGTGTTTCGTGTGGTTTGGTACCCTGTAAACTAGTATAGAAATAACCGCATGAGAATGAGCTCCTCACTTATTTATAGGTCAGCAATGGCAAAGCTTTATTGGGTCTACATTGATGTAAGTTCAGAGATGGTGACCCCACTGGTGACCCCACTATCTCTGGAATAGATTCCTTACATGTTGCAGCAGGATAAAAATCCTTGGAACAAATACAGTCCTGTGTGAATTGTGTCAAAGACTATTATCAGTGTATATTCCCAGACTCATCTGTCTCATATGGCAAATGGAATTAACTTTTAGTGTTGTGGAGAAATTATGTGTCTATAGGATAACCCTTGTCTGTACTATATGGCTCTGTATAGTGTAGTGGAGCAATGATCTGTCCATAGGATAACCTTGTCTGTACCACGTGGCTCTATATAGTATATAGTACTCTGTGTATAGGATAACCCTTGCGTACACCATGTAGGTATGTTCAGAACTGTAGTGCAAAGATCTGTCCATAGGATAGCCCTTGCTAGCTTTATGTGGCAATGATGTGCCTATGGTATAACCCCTCTTGAACTATATGATTCTGTACATTGCTGTGGTGCAATGCTCTGCTGAATACTCCTGCACTGCTCTGACAGATGGTTGATATTTAGATAGATAGATAGATAGATAGATAGACAGATATTAGGTATAACCCCCTGTAATATCTTGTAATATCCAGAGCTGCAGTGCAATGTGTACATGATAACCTGCCTGAACTATGTGCGTCTGTTCTGTAAAGTGCTGTGGTGCAATGCTCTGCAGACTCACATAGATGTCTATAAGATAACCCCTGCCTGAACTGCGTGTCTCTGTACAGTGCTCTGATGCAATGCTCTGCAGGCTAGCCCTGCTCTGCCCTCTGTGGTGCAATGCTCTGCAGGCTAGCCCTTCTCTGCCCTCTGTGGTGCAATGCTCTGCAGGCTAGCCCTGCTCTGCCCTCTGTGGCACACAGCTCTGTGGTGCAATGCTCTGCTTGCGTCAGTTAATGCTCTGCAAGAAAACAGCCCTTAGAAAAATAGGAAGCCGGTGGTTATTTTAGCCCCTGCAGAGTCTCATCCCACACAGAGGAAATGAACAATATCAGAAAAACGGATCCTGGTTATCAGAGGCCGAGTGTTTCCTGAATGTGTCTGTATTGAGGATGTCGATAAAATAATCACCAGGGCGCACAATTCCGAGGAAGAGGCAGCAGGAAAGCACTTAACAGCTCCTGGGCCAGATTTACTGCTATCAAGAGCTCAAGGCTTCCTGTATGGAGGGAAGGGGCGGCCTGACCCCCCGACCACTGCCAGACACTGCTTGTCCCATCCCCAGGGAGACCATCATCATCCTCTGTCCATGCCCAGTACCCGAGTATCAACAATGGCAGCCAAACAATAATGTCCCAAAAATGTGTATAAGGCTTGGTGGTGACCTGGGTAAGAAGATCGAAACAAATTGTACCAGCGATTTAAGCATTCGAACGAGCGATCCAAGATATTATACTGAATTTGTGTAAAGGAGAAATACTTTGAAGAGTAAATAGGATTGTAATGGAGATTGCTAGACACGACTTTAGGCAGAGCCTGCACAACATTGCACATGGGAAATTGTGAGCCATTGTTTTACAGCGATTGTTTGTCACCACAGACGCGAGTGAAATTGTTCCAGATCTGGATAAGCAGAATGATCTGATTGTCTATGGTTATACAGATAGATAGACAGACACATGGATGGATGGATGGATGGATGGATAGATAGATAGATAGATAGATAGATAGATAGATAGATAGATAGATAGATAGATAGATAGATAGACAGACAGACAGACAGACAGACAGACAGACAGATAGATAGGCAAATAAATCGGTAGATAGATGCATAGCTAGATTGAAAGATAGATAATATATCAATAAAAAATGCAACAACTGAATGGACATATTTAAAGATAATATAAAGATAAGATAAGTAAATAACACTGATAGAATCTACCTACCTATTATCTATATCTATCTATTATCTATCATCTATCTCTTTATCATCTATCCTACCTATAATCTACCTATTATCTATCTATTATCTATCTATCTCTTTATCATCTATCTATCCTACCTATTATCTATCTATTTGCTTACTATCTGATTGATATAATATATGACTAGACAAAATGTTAATAGATAGGTAGGAGATAGATAGATAGATAGATAGATAGATAGATAGATAGATAGGAGATAGATAGATAGATAGATAGGAGATAGATAGATAGATAGATAGATAGATAGATAGATAGATAGATAGATAGATAGGAGATAGATAGATAGATAGATAGATAGATAGATAGATAGATAGATAGATATTTCTCACTAGGTTTAATAGATTTTTAATATCAAACCTAAATCTGATATTTTTTCATTTTCGGGAAAGCTAAATAGGAAAATAGAAGGATGCACAAAATGATAAAATAATGGGAACAATGTTTCCCATGGCTAACATATTTGTCCTGGTTATAGAGGGGCCAGAGATGTAACGAGGGTTCAGATCAGTTAATAATATACAATAAAATAGTTCTATCTCCACCAATACAAATCTCCATGTCACACAATCGGATATAACACACATTATTGCACAACCAGATTGTTTAGTAGTCGGGTGTGCGGACCGTAGTCGGGCGTTGTCGGGTTCATGTTATATGTAATGTGAGCAGTATGGGGGCTATAGTTACTGTAGTGTAGGTGTGTATGGTTCCTTAGATGAGTCTTGTTTGCTGTCTCGGATTCCCATGAAGCTCTGCGGTTACTTTGACTTCAGAGAAGGTTTCAGAGACCCAAAAATCAAAACAGCCGCAAAAAGATTTCGTCTCTTTCTTATGGCAGATATGAAATGACAAAGCTTCAAGGAGAAGAAGATATCAGCAGCTGTATCTATCACATACTGTACATGGCCAGTCACTATTATCTAATAAAAGATACCTATATACCTCCTGCACGTGCTTATATAGAAGTATATGGGGGCTCTCAGAGGTGATAGAATAGTAATCATGGGGACAGAGACTTTTTGGGACTTCCTGTCACTAACCCTATTGAGAAAATAAAGACTACACAATTCTTTACCTAGTCTGGCTGATAACAGAGGATAATAGAGATAATGTAGGACATAAGGGAAATCTTATCTATAAAGTGGCAGTGACTTACCCAGAGAGTCGTGTCGGATCAGGGCGTGGGTATATTCACTCATAGGTCTGGAGAAGGGGTACAGGGGGCTCTGGAAGGTGCTAGCTCCATAGGTGGCTGCCAGGGCTGCAGGGTGGGTAAAGGCAGGGTGTATCGGGGTGGGCTCGTAGACTGGGGTCCTGTAGGTTGTCACCAGGCTTGTGAATGAAGAATTAGGAGATGGTAGAGTTGGGGTGGGCATAGCTGGGGTCCCATTAGACGCTGCATTCCTTCCAAGGATGTCATCAATGTAAAAAGGTGTAGGGTGAACAGGCTGCAGTGGGGTGGGGGCGTATAGGGGCACACTGAGACCCATGCCAGTGGAGCTAGAGTGCTGCTGGTACTGCATGGCTGGGGGTCCTCACTGCTCCCCACTCCTACTGTTAGTACAATCCTCTATAGCAGGTGTAATCCACAGATCTTCTGCCTTCCCTCCAAACCAGGCTGGGTTATATGGCACAAGCAGCCAGTGTCCTGAGCAGTGACATACAGCCGGCCCCACAACAAGCCCCCAGCGCTTTCTATTGGTAAGGGGCGGCCCCAGTGTGGAGGCTTCACACTTCCTGCCCTGTCCCTTCACCCTTCTCATTGGAGGAGACAAGGAACGAAACCCAACCCTGGCAAACCCACATAGTAAGAGAGTCCATGGGGGGGAACAATCTGTCACCAAACCTGAGGCTACACACAGGATCAATGAGTGCTCACTAACATCACCCACTCAGATAGTATCTATATGTTACTTTGTATACAGTATCAGTATTAGTCAGAGGCAATGTATGTGCTGTTATTAACACTGACAAGCTATATGCTACACTGTTATACAATGTATATAGTATTATTAGTGAGATACAATGTATATACTGTTATTAACACTGACAAGCTATATACTACACTGTTATACAATGGATATAGTATTATATTAGTGAGATACAATGCTGTTATGCTCGCTGAAATATAAACTATATACCACTATTACAACAGTTATACAATGTCTATATTATTATTACTAGGGAGATACAATGTACATACTGTTATCAACATTGTCATATAAACTATAGTCTCTTATTACCACTGCTATATAATGTGTATATTATTAGTGAGATACAATGTATACACTTATATTAACACTGACAAACAAGCCATAAGCTACTAGTAGCACTGATATACACGGTATATAATATTATAATTGATATACAATGAACACACTATTATTACCACTGAGGTACAATCTACGTTATTATCGCCCCAAAGTACAATATATATAATATCGTTGTTATCACTGCTATATGAATACACTATACACTGTATTCTACATATACATATATACATATATATATATAATTTAGGGGCAGTTATTACCACAGAGATACAATCCGTATGTTATTATTACAATGCATACAATGTTATTACTATTACTGACATACAATATAAACACTGTTGTTACGAGTGATATATAAAGTACATTCTACTATTATCACTGGCAGTCAATAGAGAGGTTGTTATTACCACTGCTTTACAATTTACTTACTGATATCATCATTATGATACAATGTATATATATAACTATTAGATACACTGTGTAAGCAGTCATTATACTGAAATACATAATGTATTACCACTGAGATGTGACATACCTATTATTGGTACCATTAAAATACAAAGTATGTAAATCTATTAGACGTAATGATAAAGGATTATTACTACTGATATACAATTTATAGGCAAATAGTAACACTTGCATACGATGTATTTAGTATTATTACCATACAGATAGTAATATGTGTGTGTACAACTATTAGATACATTATAGTATAATTGATATACAATGTATACACTATTATTACCATTGAAACATACAACTATTATCTCTAACATATACCACTGAGGGAAATTGAATATAATATTATTAATGAGATACAATATGTGAAATACTGCAACTACATATTACATCTGACATATAACATATTGACTAGTATTACTAATAAAATACAATGTATATACAACAATCAGACACAATGTATAAGCAATTATTACTACTGAAATACAAGATGCGATATATTCTATCATTGCCACTGAGATAAGGTGTATATACTATTCTTCTACTGAGATATAATGTCTATATATCTTTATCACTGACATTCAATTTACATAGAATGGTTAGCACTGAGATACATTGTATATACAATTATTACTACTGAGATAGAATATATTTGCTACTATTGTCACAGAGATAAGAGATATAGTGCGGATATACTGATCCTCTGTCACCTGTAAGATACAGCGTATATACTGTGCTTCTACTGTATATATTATTACTAGTTTACTGATATACAATATATTTATACTTGGTACCACTGAAATGATGTATATACAATTATTACCACTGGAATACGATATCTACTAACACTAACATACAAAGTATATTGTTATTATCTCTGACATATAGGGTATATTACTAATACCACTGAATTATAGAGTGTATACTGTTATTACCACTGAATTACAGGGTATATACTCTTATTAAGTTTATACTATTATCGCTACTAATATACAATATATATACTGTTTCCACATACTCTGAGCACATAATGTATACACTTCCATTGTGATTGTAATATATACATACTTTGCAAAATGTAAAATAATTGAATCCAGAAATATAATCCCACCGACACCCCCAGCTATAGGTATTATCATGTAGGTGCGGATTGTACAGAGGTGTAGCTACGTGTTCACACACATCTGCTATCATAAACGGAAACTCCTCTTATTTACCAGAAATGACACTTTACTACTTTCCAAGTGTTGGGACATAACCTAGATGACTATTAGGCTTATTTAATGAAAATGTATCACTGTATCAGGACATGCTAGTTTGGCAACTAATTCACCTCCTATAGCAAAAGAGCCCCAAAAGTAATCCATTCAGGTATATGTCATTTCTATTTGTGGATGTCTGCACAGCTGGGTGCACAGGATATACATTGTTTAACCCCCTGTTGTGGGTGACAGTATACCCCAGACTACTCATGGCAATGAATTATCTGAGCCTGTGCTAATGTCTTACATACTATTCACCTTTCATCTTCCAGGATGTGTGAGGGCTGCAGCACATTAGCTCAGTCTGTGACACAGGGGGCAGACAGTGCACGCCCCAAATTCAATTATCCATATTCATTATGCATATACTGATACACACTTTACCCCAGAGATGAAAGATGACAGTCTGTAAACCTGGAAGTGTCTGTGCAACTTCTAAATAGGTTAGTCCACAATACACATCAGTCATGACCACCTCTTTGATCAGTAGACCAGGCATCCCAAATGCTCCATTTCCTCTCACCTGCACCCCATGCAAGTAGTGCAAAGCTTCACACTATCCCATAAGCTTAGAGGCTGCTCCAGATTCCTAGTACTGGATAAGGCTATGTGCACATGAACATTGCTAACAAAAAAACAACAACAGATTTTCTGACCATTTTTAACATCCATTTGTCATTTTAACTGTCCATAAAAAAACAAACAAAAAAACAAAACATGAATTTCATATATTTTTTTAACCAACCCATTGATACATTTTTAACATCTGGATGAAAATCTTTTTAAAAAAGGGACCCAATGACTTGTTCTTGATCTGTCCAGATGTGAATATGGGCAAAAATAAGACATGCCCTATAGTTTGATGGCTATTACTCATTGTCCGTTAAAAAAATGGATATATTACATTGATATTGTAAGGGTAATTTCACAATACCATTGCTCTTATTTATCATATTATTTACTTATTTATATAGCGCAGCGCTTCACAGACATTGACAGTCCCTGTCCCATATCACAATCTACAGTCCCTATCAGTATGGCAGGGAAATCGGAGTATCTGAAGGAAACCCACGCAAACACGGGGAGAACATACAAACTCATTGCAGATATCGTCCTGGGTTGGATCCAAACCCAGGGCCAAGGATGCAGTGCCAACCACTGAGCACTCCCCTCATCATAGGATAAGAGCAACGGACATCAATTGTAGAAGGCAGACCGAGCCCACTTCCTATCCATCTGCATTCACTCTCATGTTAAAAAACTTGACAGAAGTTTTCGTCCATAATGGGTTGGTTTTTTTACTTTTCTCAAGGAAGAAGAAATTTCAGAAAATAATACATATAATAATGGAAAATATTGTGGGAATCACATATATATATATATATATATATATATATATATATATATATATATATATATATATATATTTTAATTTTAATATGTCAATGATGTCCTGTTATGTAAACATTTGGAATAAAAAAACAGAAACAAAAAATCAGACATGCTAAGTGAATACACCCCTAGACTTTGATTGTTGCCACATGTTAAAAAACAAACAAAAATAGCTATCCTATGCAAAAGGCCTAAAAGGGTATGTTCACACATGGCAGATTTGGTGCAGAAATCTCTGAACCCCTCAAGCACATGGATTTCTGCAGGTCCTACACTGACTGGATTGGACTTTTGCTAAAATTGATGCAACCAATCTGGTGCAAGTGAATTCGCCTAATGGTGGTTTAAACAATATATCAGGTTTTTCCTTCTTTTGCTACATTTCCCTTTTGTGCCCTGTTCGCTGCTTTTCAAAAAAGTGGCAAACAGGGTCAGGAATCTGTGGAGGCCAATGCGGGGGCTCCCTGTCTAAGGCCCCATGTAGCAAAGTGCAGCCAAAAAACAATGCAATAAAAAACACACATTTTTCATTGTGATTTCAAAGAGGTTTCCTCTGCAGACTTTCTGCTTCTGTTATACCTGTACAGAAAAGACCAGCATTTCCGCAGGTATATTTGACATGCTGCGATTTTCAGCGAGTTCTTGTGGCTCCGCTCTTGGATAGATGAGTTTCACCTTCTCATCTCCCCCTATATGTGGATAGGGCGGCATAAACAGGTTCCCTTTAGGACTACATTTTCATATTTTTCAGCTTTGACACCTTGTACACATTGTAAGTCCCACAATTGTTTTACAAGAAGTTATGAAGCAGGAACTGGATGTGTGTAATAGAGGATGAAATAAGATATCTTATAAGATAAGTATCTGCAGTAAATGTAGAAGTTGAGCCCTGATGTGAGCATAGAGTCCAGCTCTATAGTACAGGATCCCTGGTATAGATCAATCTAAATCAGTTTCTGGAATATTGTTCTATTTTCTATAGGTAAGTATATAAAAAAAAACCCCATATATTTAATGCTTTGCTTCAGAAAGGCACACATGGAAAATATTAGGTTGCAGGAACATGTCACAAAGGTACATTTGCCATATGTCTATATGTGTATACCATGTGTGCATATGTATATCAGGAATATAATACAGAAGGCACCACTTGTAACAGGCACTTGCTTTGTAAAAAGCAGATTTTATGCCAATTTATACGAGCGAGTACTATTCAAAGCGGCAGTTTCGAATAGCACGCACCCATAGGAATGAATGGACGCAGCCGGCTCTGTTCATTGCTATGGGTGCATGCTATTCTAAACTGCGGTTTTGAATAGTACTCGCTCGTATAAATTGGCATCTCTAATTTTTTATATAATGATGAGATATATGCATTATCTATCTATCTATCTATCTATCTATCTATTTATCTATATCATAATAATAATAATGATACATTTTATTTATATAGCGCCAACATATTCCACAACGCTGTACAATTTGTAGGGTTCAAATACAGACAGACAGATACATTACAAAGAAAGTCATTTCACACAATGGGACTGAGGGCCCTGCTCGCAAGAGCTTACAATCTATGAGGTAGAGGGGGTGACACAAGAGGTCAGACAATTTTGTAATAGAGGTGACTGTCATTACACAAACATAAAACTTTATGAGCCGTCACCAGTCGTGACCTTTAACATGTGGATGGTGCTTGGACATATAGAGTTAACCTGAAATGGCTTCATATCATATATGCGGTAATGTGGGAGTGGGGACAGAGGAGGGTTAGATTTTGGGGATTCTAATTACGGTACAGAAGGGTTTGCATTAGGAATTGTGATAGGCTTATCTGAAAAGATGCGTCTTTAGTTTGCGTTTGAAGCTGTAGAAATTGGGAGTTAATCTGATTGTCCGGGGTAGAGCATTCCAGAGAAGTGGTGCAGCTCAGGAGAAGTCTTGTATACGAGCGGGGGAGGTTCTGATAATAGAGGATGTAAGTGTTAGGTCATTGAGTGAACGGAGAGCACGGGTTGGGCGGTAGACAGAGATGAAGGAGGAAATGTAGGGAGGTGCAGCATTATGGAGAGCCTTGTGGATGAGGGTGATAACTTTATATTTTATTCTATAATGAATAGGCAGACAATGTAGCGACTGGCACAGACCAGAGGCATCGCTGTACCGTCTAGCCTGATAGATGAGCCTGGCCGCTGCATTCAGAATAGATTGTAGAGGGGAGAGTTTAGTGAGGGGAAGACTGATTAGTAAGGAGTTACAGTAGTCAAGGCGAGAATGAATCAGAGAGACAATAAGTGTCTTTAGTGTATCACTGGTAAGGAAAGGGTGTATTCTATCTATCTATGTATCTATCTCATCTATCTATCTATCTATCTATCTATCTATCTATCTATCTTCCAAGTTTCTATCTATCTATCTATCTATCTATCTATCTATCTATCTATCTATCTATCTATCTATGCATCCATCCATCCATCCATCCATCTATCCATCCATCCATGCATGTTGGAGGTTGAGACTGGAGAGGGCACCCCAAACAGTTATATCTCGGGCATTATAAAACCTAGGACATTGGATTGGTGTCATATGAAAGACAAGATTCTCATCTTGCATATAACAGCAACAACACAACACAGTTCTCCTTATTAACAACTTGAGGCAGTGGGAAAAATAAAATGCTTTTTTTCAAGGTTTTTCTGCTGCATTTTTCATGTTTAACTTTCCACCTCATAAATCTATGGGGAAAACAAAGTTTTTCTTTTAGGTAAAATTAACAAAATGCGCATTTTGTAAACCAAAGTTTTTCTATCACAGTTTTACTTTAATGTATAGATAAGATGAAGGCCCCATTATACGCTCCAGGTGAAAGAAAAGAAAAAACACAAAACTCTGCATTTTACATTTCCTGCAATGCAAATGAGATTCTAACTAATCCCATCCAAACATTGCAGGGAAAAAAAGCAGCATTTTCCAATACACATCTGTTTCTGTAATAAAACCCCCCAAAAACAAGTGTGTCAGTTTTACCTGCGGAAAGGCGCGTTTTCTCTGTAGATTTAATGAGGCCAAGCCCCACATTGCCGAAGCGCAGAATTTTTTAATGCAGATTTTGCTATTTTTTGCAGATTCTGCTGTTTTTTTTTTTTATATAAGTATAAGAACGTCATCTATATTTCCCATTCTTTCTGTACCAATTCTTGGCTTTGGCTCAAAACACTGCAACAAAAATCACAGCATTTCCACAACATGGGACCTTAGTCTAAGGGAAAAACTGCTGAAAAAACATGATGCGTTTCCACTGCATTTTTTTTTCCGCAGCATTTTTAGCTGTGTTCCACAATGTGGGGCCTAAATGAAATCTTATTCTTTTTGCTAGGGCTGTAAGTTGCTATGTTCTTCTACCACTGCATTTCCACAAAAGTCAAAAACATTGTATTTCTTTACATGTGACTCTAGTCTCTCTGCTTAAACTGTTGTGTTTCAGTCCTATAGGAACATATACATCGCAACATCTTGTAATAAATATGTCCATTTTTTAGTACTTTTGAAGCTATTGCATTTCCATGATACATAGGGGCAGGTCTATTAAAACTGCAGTTCTGTTAGGGTGCGTTCACACGATGTAACGTTGCGCGTGATCTGGCATGTATACACGTGCCGGCAGATGACGCGCTCAAAATGCTCCCATTCATTTCAATGAATTTGAAATGAATGGGAGCATTTTGAGCGCGTCATCTGCCGGCACGTGTATACGTGCCAGATCACGTGCAACGTTACATCGTGTGAATGCACCCTAAGTCAGTCTTAGGCCGGAGCCCCAAGTGGCGTAAATGCAGTCACTGCAAAGTGAATCCCATCCACACTCTGAGGTTTTAGAAATCACAGCATGTCAATTATTCCGTCGGAAATGCCAATGATTTCCCTATAGGTAGAATTGAAGCAGAAAGTCCTCGCATAAAACTCGCTGCGGGAAAATCTGCAATACATTTCCGCTGTGGTTTGTCCGGCAATACTACTACGTGGGGCCTTAACCTTAATAAAGGTTTAGACAGGCGCAACCTATTTATGGAGTGGCTCCGGCCAGAATGGAGATCTACTAGCATAGCCAGAAAACTGGTGTGAGTTATATTAAACATGTAATAGATATATGAGTTATAATAAATACAGTCCTATGAAAAAGTTTGGGCACCTCTATTAATCTTAATCATTTTTAGTTCTAAATATTTTGGTATTTGCAGCAGCCATTTCAGTTTGATATATCTAATAACTGATAGACACAGTAATATTTCAGGATTGAAATGAGGTTTATTGTACTAACAGAAAATGTGCAATATGCATTAAACCAAAATTTGACCGGTGCAAAAGTATGGGCACCTCAACAGAAAAGTGACATTAATATTTAGTAGATCCTCCTTTTGCAAAGATAACAGCCTCTAGTCGCTTCCTGTAGCTTTTAATCAGTTCCTGGATCCTGGATAAAGGTATTTTGGACAAACAATTCAAGTTCAGTTAAGTTAGATGGTGGCCGAGCATGGACAGCCCGCTTCAAATCATCCCACAGATGTTCAATGATATTCAGGTCTGGGGACTGGGATGGCCATTCCAGAACATTGTAATTGTTCCTCTGCATGAATGCCTGAGGATTTGGAGCGGTGTTTTGGATCATTGTCTTGCTGAAATATCCATCCCCGGTGTAACTTCAACTTCGTCACTGATTCTTGAACATTATTCTCAAGAATCTGCTGATACTGAGGGGAATCCATGCGACTCTCAACTTTAACAAGATTCCCGATGGCGGCATTGGCCACACAGCCCCAAAGCATGATGGAACCTCCACCAAATTTTACAGTGGGTAGCATGTGTTTTTCTTGGAATGCTGTTTCTTTTTGGACGCCATGCATAACGCCTTTTTTTTATAACCAAACAACTCAATTTTTGTTTCCAAAATTAAGCTGCCTTGTCCAAATGTGCTTTTTCATACCTCAGGCAACTCTATTTGTGGCGTACGTGCAGAAACGGCTTCTTTCTCATCACTCTCCCATACAGCTTCTATTTGTGCAAAGTGCGCTGTATAGTTGACCGATGCACAGTGACACCATCTGCAGCAAGATGATGCTGCAGCTCTTTGGAGGTGGTCTGTGGATTGTCCTTGACTGTTCTCACCATTCTTCTTCTCTGCCTTTCTGATGTTTTTCTTGGCCTGCCACTTCTGGGCTTAACAAGAACTGTCCCTGTGGTCTTCCATTTCCTTACTATGTTCCTCACAGTGGAAACTGACAGGTTAAATCTCTGAGACAACGTTTTGTATCCTTCCCCTGAACAACTATGTTGAACAATCTTTGTTTTCAGATCATTTGAGAGCGGGCTGTCCATGTTCGGCGACCATCAAACTTAACTGAACTTGAATTGTTTTGTAGAAAGAAATGGTCCAAAATACCTTCATCCAGGATCCAGGAACTGATTAAAAGCTACAGGAAGCGACTAGAGGCTGTTATCTTTGCAAAAGGAGGATGTACTAAATATTAATGTCACTTTTCTGTTGAGGTGCCCATATTTTTGCACCGGTCAAATTTTGGTTTAATGCATATTGCGCATTTTCTGTTAGTACAATAAACCTCATTTCAATCCTGAAATATTACTGTGTCCATCAGTTATTAGATATATCAAACTGAAATGGCTGTTGCAAACACCAAAATATTTAGAACTAAAAATGATTAAGATTAATAGGGGTGCCTAAACTTTTTCATAGGACTGTAGGTACACAATCAGGCGAATGAGGAATAGAACGGCGGATTCAGTGCATGTTTAGCGTAAAAAAGTGGCAGAATATCAGGGCAACACGGTGGTTCAGTGGTTAGCACTGCAGCGCTGGAGTCCTGGGTTCGAATCCTGACCAGGAACAACATCTGCAAGGAGTTTGTATGTTCTCCCCGTGTTTAAGTTTATTTCCTCCCATACTATAAAGACATACCGATAGGGGGAAAAAAAAAAAAAATCACGCCTATGTGTATGAAAAATGGCGTAGAGGGATTTTAATTTTTGATTTTGTTGAAAATAAATAAAAATAAATTAATACAATAAATAAATAATAAATACATAAAATAAATACATTTATTATGTAATTTTTTTTCCGAATAGATAAAATATAAAGTATAATATACACGTACACAATATAAATCTATACAACAGCCTGTGATGCCACTCCTCGTTGCCGGTCTGTAGCGCGGTGTCACGTACGTGTACTACTTTCTGTAATGCTTTTAATAGCGCAGTTGTTACATTCCAGCCCTGCTGCATAATCCGTTCAACAAGCAGAATGAAGCGTTTAATTTTGCAGTCCTGGGTAACACCTGCTTTTCTAGGGGCTTGTGAGACCCCAGCGCTCACTTCTCTCTATCTGGAATCCCATAAACTCTATACGCTGCCATGTCACAGTTATTCCACTGAATATTGTTTTAATATTGCCGGGGCTGGTTTTATGGTTAATTGTATTATGTTTACAGCCAGGCTGGGCCTTGGATTTCTTCACATTTCTCGCTATGATTTTTTGGTGTGTTCAGAGAGTCACATCTAATAAAGTGCAGCAGTTGTGCCCTTTTTATATAGAGGGCCAGGGAGTTCCAATATTTTCACTCTGCTGGATACTGGAGCCAGTAAAATTCATGAAATTTTAATTATTTTTGGGGAATTAAACGGTTTGGGTTTTTTTTAAGGACAAAAACTTATTTGCACTTCCTATTGTAAAGAAGTGCAACAAAGGAAATTGTTAAAGGTTCTTGTTTTTTTCTCCCCTCTGTGACATTTTTTATAGAGTGAATTAGATGCATTTTATGGCTATTCAAAATTATTTTTTATCCTGCCGACATGGTGGATTGAAAGTGGGGATACATTAAAGAGGTGTGAGCGTTTTATTGTCCGCCTTTTTACACAACAATAAACATCCATTCATTTCATGCTTCAAGGAGCTTGTTTCATTGGGGGCTGGGGGGAGGGGTTTACATATGCTTACAGTCAGGCAGGCTATGTAAGCCCCTTCATGTCCTTAAAAGCTGGTCAAGTACAACCTCATGTCTATAAACTTTAGCAAGTCCTGAGACAAAAACAGTTCTTGATAAAAACAAGAAAATATATAGAACATTTGATGATTTTCCGAGTGTCACATGGACAGAACGATGGGAAGGATGGCGGTGATTCCGTGTGCACAAAATCATCCATAAAATGACTTTTTGTACCCATGCTTAAAGGGAGACCTTTCGCCACCATTTCCAACTTTTCACATTCTTTAATAGGTTTCGCTCAACTGACTCCGGCGCGGTTGGAATCTTTCTCTTTCGCTCCTTACTTTCCTAAACAATTGGCGCTTTTAGGGTAAGTTCACACAGGAGTTTTTTGGACCGGATTCTGAGGCGGAGGCCACCTCAGAATCCGGTCCAAAAAATGGCTAGCCGTGACTGGATGCAGTCGCGGCATTCTGCTCCAGATTAGGCCCAAATGAATTGGCCTAGTCGGGAGGGAGTGCTGCAAGGCGGATGTCCGCAGCTGAATCAGCCACAGAATCCACCGCAAGAAAGAGCATGTCACTTCTTTTTTGTTTGGTTTGTTCCTGCTCATGGAAAAAGGAAATGACCGGCTCCCATTGAAGTGAATTGGAGGCATTTTTTTTGGTTCCGCATCAAGATCCAGGCCAAAAAACCCCGTCTGAACCCCGGCCTTATATTTGGCACCTGATATGGGAATTAGGTTATCAACTGTCAGGGGGGTGGTTCCTGTCTTTCTGCTCCAGTCCAGGACCGCCCACCTGACAGTAGGAAGTCTATTTAGTATATTGGATGTTAAAGTAATGGCAGCATTTAAATGGAAATGGTTCTGGGATCCAGAAAGCCTGTTGGGGCCCAATTGGTTTCTGCAGTAAGTGTTTCCATCAATACAGATGGCGGCGCTTATTTCATTCTCATTTACCGCTCTTAGCTCCTCGGATCCTCCGCTTCTACCCTGCTCTGGCGTTGACGTGGTTTAGTGTTTCAGCCCTGGATCAGGTAAGGTCAGGGGTCCAAGGAGCTAAGAGCAATAAAGGAGAATTAAATCTGTCCTTACTGCTTGCTCCCTATAAAACAGGGCGTGGGGGTAGGCATAAGGAGGCATTGTAGTGTATGGGGGCATAAGGGACTATTACATGGGGCATCAAAAGCCATTATATGGTTGCATAAGGGGGCATTGTATTGTATGGGGCATACTGGGTAATTATATGGGGAATAAAGGAGTTATTGTACTTTAGGGGGGCATAAGAAGTTATTATATGGCACATTGTACTATATGAGGACATAAGAGCTCGTTATATCGGCACAATATATGTGGGTTATATTGTATGGAGGCATAAGTAGGACGTAATATAATGTAGGGCATAGTAAGGAATGCTATTATACTAAATAGGGACATAATATGCGGGTTATTATATGTAAGGAGTATGTCTAATATAGTTGTAGATGTCACCCAAGGTTTGGGTGTCTGTTCCTGTGGAGGCCCACTGGAGGCCCACATACACCTGGAACAGGCCCTGATGAAATAATTCTATTTTTTTTTTTAAGTACTGGTTTTATCAAAGATGACTTATAGAGAATCTGATGTCTCTCTCTATGTTTGTATATACTTTCATATCCTATCAAATAATAATTCTGCATCTTTTCTTACAATTCTATGCAGTTCTTCTATTATTTCTCCTAGAAAGTTTTGAATGAATTGACAACGGGGTGTTACCATTCCTCTATGACAGCGTGTGTCTCTACACAATCTGGCGCTTGCAGCACTGAATGGACACTATTAGATTATTTGGCGATACCACCTTAGACATTGGGAATGGTAACCTCCAGTTGACAATGCACTTCTAGGAGGAATAACAGAGGAACACAGAGATCTTAGGTTAGGTCCTGAACCAATTCGCACAAGATATGTCCGCGTTGCACCGATATGTGAACCCCAATCACAGATCCACAGACTTGTATCATCCCCTACACTCCCCCGGACCACAATGGGACCTGCTCCATATTTTGCAGATACTTTCTATGGCCAGGACAGTGATCAGTAAAACCTACATACATATGTGTGTATACGGCCATAACAATGAATGAGTCCGTATACTATTCACAATTGCAGACAGTAACAACTAGCGCTGTGTGCATGGGGCCTAAGTAATTGGTTCATGCAGCCATCTGACATTTCAGTCGATTTTCCATGTTATTACACACAAAGCCAGACTTCACGTAACTAGAAAGTGTGAATGAGACCTTACATGTAGCATTCCTGACCATGAAGTCATATTACTCAGGATCTTGTGTCTAAATTTACTTGGAAACCTGGCATGTTCTCTTTTCTGCCAGATATTAAAAAGGCTGTGTCCTGTCTGATCTCTTAGCAGCTCCAGACACGCAAATTAAAGGAAAGGTTTTTTTCACACTGAGCAGACGGGTTAATTTACTAACGGGTTTATCTAAAATCCTGGAGACACAAGTGTGAATGTATATTAGGCAACCACTGCTGCTAGTGTCTATAGGGATGCAAATGGTCACCTGCCCTCATAATGTCATTGGTCACTTGTATATTTTGTGTATTGCATGTAGCGCCTGCTTTACTCTCAATGTGTATCAGCTGTTGTTCTATGGTAACAGGATAGACTATGAGGCTTCTTAAGCTTGTTGGTGGTCAACACTTCCTGCAGATATAGTTCTACAATACTCTTCTCAAGCCCCCTAATAGACAGGTGAGATATAGATAACTATAGGTGTGAACTCTTTACACAGACTGGATCCTAAACCGCCTCAGGAAATGTATTTTTTGTGTATAGTGTTTTGTGGATGTTAAAGCAGCCCATACACACTACATACACATTAGTAGATTTTAGGAGGCCAACCACTTACTACATATAGGAAATTGGCTTATGTTTGTTCAGTGGATGAACAGGATTGGACATGGCGAATTTTAACATATTTATCCTTTTGAGATCGGAGGAGACAAATCTCTACTCCGGGGTATAACGTCAAGTTCCTGGGCCCCAATACAAAATCTGTGCTATGCCCCAACAGTAATGGAAGTAAAATTTATTTTGCTTACTAGGTTCACACTAGCGCTGCTGGGGACCCAGACTACAGAGAGCTGGACCGCTAAAACAGGACACCAGCAGACCCCACTAACCAGTGGCGGCTCCAGGCTTTGCGGGGCCCTGAGCAATTGACTGTGGCAGGGCCCTACTTACAAAAACCCGACAGGTTTTTTCTGTCCGCTTGAAAAGTCGGACATCTTTAGGACAGGCACAGAGTGTAAAACAATGCACCCGATGTCAATTTAAAGGGGCTCTATCAGCAAAATGAAGCTAATAGAGCCCCACATATGCGTGAATAGCCTTTACGGAGCTGCAGCTACTGATAGAGGACCGACAGGGGGCCCCTGCAAGTGCTGGGGCCCTCGGCAATTGCCCTGCCGACCGACCCAACCTGCGTTTTGTTAGGTCCGGGCCTGCCACTGACTGCACAGAAAACACACGGACCCCATTATAGTCTATAGGGTCCTTGTGCTTTCATTGCTCACCGCTTGTCAATGCGTTCGGTATTCCTTCCAAGCAGATGTGAACCAGGCCTTACTTGTATAGCACCAACATATTCCGCAGCACTTTACAGACCATCAGTGTCCCATATAGGGCTCACAATCTACATTCCCTATCAGAATGTCTTTGGAGAGCAGAACCAGAGAATTCGGAGGAAACCCATGAAGTACGAGGAGAACATGCAAACTCCATGCAGATTGTTTGGATTAAAACCAATGTATTGTTTATGACATTGGTCTCCTCATATTGGGAAGAGACACCTTATGGGCCCCCTATGGCTTCTGGGCCTTAGTACAACCCTCAAGTTATGTCCCTGAATTCTACTACAGGTCCCTGGTAGTCGTTTTCTGCTCTTTCCTATTTCAGGACACATGAATGCTCGGCCACACAAAGCATTTTTGTGAATGAGGGAAGGTTGGAAGGAATAGCTATGGCCGGCTTTATACGCAGAACAATATTTAGTGCTTCTTCTCTCACTATTTCCTCATACATATCTTCATAGAGATTTGGGTTTGGAGATGGGTAAAGCTTGGTCCAGTAAGCAAAACCTTGAACATAGAAATCACAGGATCCCATAAGTGTAATTCTTCAACATGGATGTGCTTGACTTACACCGACATTTTGGCAGCATTCACACTGAGTAACGCTGGCGTTTTTTGTGCTTATTTTGGCACGTAGCGCCGCGTAGACGCCGCGTTTGCGCCGCGCTATTTTGCGGTAGCGTTGTGCGGCGTTTACGCGGCGCTACGTGCCAAAATAAGCACAAAAACCGCCAGCGTTACTCAGTGTGAATGCTGCCTTTATCTGTAAAGTTAGAAGGTTACAAGCTTTACTACCTCGGAAAAATTCAGCATATATTTGTAATATAAATTCTCAATATTTATACATGATATATTTTCACTTGACTGTACCTCATCCCTCTTATGTCCTGCACACATACTCCCCTTTATTTAATACCCAGCCCGCATCCGATCCCACCGACTCCATTCTAGTCTAGATGGTCAAGCTGAGCAGAGTACACACAGTCTGTCTATGAGTCTTGAGCCGGCCCTGGTCCATCCAAGGAAGCTCTTCCATCTTCTTACTTCAGCTTCCTGATGTCTGACAAGACCTGTCCCTTGTCTGTATGGCGCCGAGCTTTGTACCACTGTTGACTTTACACTTTAATTGGTGTTTTATCTCTGTGTAACAAGTGAGTTCTGCTAAGTACACAGCAGCAGCCATATCACAGAGGATTATAGGACCAGGTGCACCCACCCAGGACCCTCACCTATAGGCATATGCAATATATATACACATACAACCCATATACAGGTCATTTATCACGGCCTGTATTCTGAAGTCAGGTTTGCTTATACATTGCTTGCACCAATGTATATCATACCTACAATGTTTTTGCCTTTTTGACACATAAGTATCAAATATTCTTTCATTTTTCTGCCTAACATAGTGCTATACTATATTTCCCTATACTTCAACAATATTATCAAAATATTGCACACTGTTAAATCATTTGTCATATCTTTAAGAGGTGTTGGGGACGTTTACACTACTGCCGCTGTCCAGGACGGAAACCCCGGGGAAACTGGACAGGAGACGGCTTGCTGGCGGTCCATTCATTTGAATGGGTTTTTAGTCTGTCTCTGTCTTTGCGTTTTGTGTACCCCTCTTTGCATTTATTGTTATTATTATTTGATATTTTTCTGTTTTGTACATTTTGACTCTGCTGCGTTTGTAGTTTATAGAGCATACCTTTGTGCTGTGCGCAGGCTGCTCCTACATATTCTATATTTATATATTGCCATGGCAGTTAAGCACCTGTTCACATTGGAATATGTGGTTCCTTCCATAGTTGGACTAGCTCTCCCATTCTATTGCACAGGTTTATTTATAAAGTAGAAAAGCATTACTACTATTGTTACTACAAACTAGTATAATCTATACATACAAATTTGAGGTTCTTTGTTATACACATTGGATCCAATAGTAAGAAGCCCACCTGCCACAACAAGGCAAAGTCAATCAGAGGGGAACCTACACTGAATAAAATACCTCTCTTTGACCCAAACCACCTCTACAAATTTCAGGTCAAGCAAGATCCAGAGGTGGGGTCCACATGGTGGCTCAATGGTTAGCACTGCAGCCTTGCAGCGCTGGAGTCCTGGTGTTCAAATCCCACCAAGGGCATAAAACCATCTGCAAGAAGTTTGTATGTTCTGCCCGTGTTTGCATGGATTTCCATCCCATATTCCAAAGATGTACTGAAAAATGTACATTGTGAGCTCTATGTGGGGCTCACAATGTACATAAAAAGAAAAAAAAAAAAAGTAAGACCCAGAGGAAACTCCATCTAAAATAGCCTACGGGTCCATTCACACGGAGGAATTTGGTGTGGAATCTGAGAGCTGGAAAAAAAAAAAAAGCCTCCCATTGACTTCAATGGGTTACTTTTTCTGCTAGCAAGGCTTTTTTTTCTGCGCTGAAATTCCACACCATTTTCCTCTGTGTGAATGGACCCTTAGGCAGATGGGGGAATGAAAACGATATAATACTATACTAATCTATTCAGATTAAATAAACCTGTGCAGTAGAATGGGACAGCTAGTCCAACTATGGAAGGAACCACCCACCGCTTGTAATACACAAAAGAAAAAGAAAATTTGGACTGCACATCCCAATGTGAACAGGTACTTACCTACCGTGGCGATATAACACACAGCCTATGTGCTGCACCTCCAGTATGTCTCCAGATCTCACATCAATCACACAACATAATGAATTAGGAGATGGCTTTGAATATTCAATAATGGCTAGAAGATTAACCACTGGAGGGCAGCTCCAGACTTCAGAGTCTACAGGGGAAGGAATTCTTATTACCCCCCTGTAGATAAAATGAGTACACACACAGCAGGGTGCAATGACAGGAGAAGTGCCAGACGGGGGCAGTGCTGAGGCAGTTTGTAGCCAGTGCCTTGCTACAATGAATCGATTATCAGCTTGTGGCGTCCAAACATTGGGATCAATATGAATGAGATGTCATTTTATCTTTGTGTCTGCAGCTTTATCTGGGGCTGCTGTGATACAAACTGCTCTGGATGCATAGGAACAATTCTATCTCATAAGCTCACAAATATTCTACCAGAGCTGACTGCACACAGCGGACCCTAAACAGAGGGGGAACTTATAGGATTTCCATTGCATTTCCTGTTTTAGAAACAACAGGATATTGATTTCCACACCACAAATAAAACCATCCACTAAAGTCACTTAATAGATCAGCCATTGGCAGTGCATGTGTTTGCTTGGGGTTTATAGAAGCCATCTCAATTTAATTATCCTTATCATAGAGAATAATGGCGGCCTTTATACTGCAATGAATATCTCCTGTAAACAGAAAAGCAATCAAAAGCCACCCATAAAACTAAGAAAACAGCCCAGAATAATTGGATTGGCTGCACCCAGTGAAGCGCTTTAATTTGTTTTTGTGTTTTTATCTTGCCAAAATATGTTGAAGCGGGTGTTATAAACTCCAAGTGTTTATACAAGGCTTTACAAGGGTCGCCCCTTCCTATAGGACATGTGCTGACACTGTGACGACTTTGCTGCGTGCTTCAATATCGATACCATCAGTTTCACTCCTTTCCGCCACAGTCATTTTTCATTTTTTACTTACTTTCCAAAAGCCAGAATTTTTTATGCAGTTTTAGTCTAATTCCAGCCCAGTCTCAATGTTTTCCAGTTTCCAGGTACATCATATGGAATATTAAATGGTACCATTATGAAATGCAATTTGTCCCACAAAAATTAAGCCCTCATTCAGCTCTTTGAACTGATCTGTGCAAGGGCTTATTTTTTGCAGGACAAAAAGTCTTAGAAAATAATGTGTTTTTTTTTCTTATGGGTTTTGTTTTTAAGGCGTGCATCTGCACTGGAATATGCGGCAGCTTGTAGCATAGATATCAGGCATCATTTACATCGTATCACAAGCACCCATTTACTCCTAATAATAATGGAGGACAAATAACAACATAACAAATGATTAGGCTGGGTTCACATACGGACACTGGCGGCCACCTTTAAAAACCCGGCAACTGTTCCCTGTCCAGTTTCTCCGGGGTTTACGATGGAAAGCAGTGGTAGTGTGTAGAGATGAGCGAGTACTGTTCGGATCAGCCGATCCAAACAGCACGCTCCATAGAAATGAATGGAAGCACCTGGTACTTCCGCTTTAACGGCAGCCGGCCGCTTAACCCCCCGCGTGCCGGCTACGTCCATTCATTAATATGCGAGAGTGCTGTTCGGATCGGCTGATCCGAACAGTACTCGCTCATCTCTACTAGTGTGAACTCAGTCTTATGGAGAAATAATTGACCGCGGTCTTTATTAAGGTTACCACAAATTCATAAATGCTCCATTAATGATAAATAAATGAAAACCTTTTCCAAAATATAAACAATAAAGATCAATTTGAGATGAATGAAAGCTATCCTACCAGTCCCACAACTAACATACACCGTGCCAGTGCTAATACCACAGGGGTGGGTGGGAGGGGCTTGATTAAGTTGAAACCATACCCCTTTCACCTGTAGAAGCCAAACATGAAAGCTCCACACACATTTAACCCCTTCCCGCCGCAGGCATTTTTTAATTTTCGTTTTTGACTCCCCCCCCCCCCACACTTCCAAACCCCATAACTTCTTTATTTCTCCGCTCCCAGAGCTATATGAGGTTTTACTGTTTGCGAGACAAATTGTTCTTCATGATGCCGCCATTAATTCTGTACAATGTACTGGGTAGCTGGAAAAAATTCAGAGTGGGGTGGATTTGAAGAAAAGGTGCATTTGTGGCCTTTCTCACGGGCTTAATTTTTACGACGTTCACTGTGCAGCCAAAATGACATGTCCCCTGTATTCTGTGTTTCGGTGCGATTCCGGGGATACCAAATTTATATGGTTTTATTTACATTTAAAACACTTAACAAAAATCCAAAGCTGCGCCAAGGTTTTTTTTTTTTTTTTTTTTTTTTTTTAATTTTGATACCCATTACTTTTTATATTTCTGTGTATGGGGATGCATAGGGCGTCTTTTTTTGCGGGGCCGGGTGTACTTTTTAGTTCTACCATTTTGGGGAATTGCTTTTGCTTTGATCATTTTTTTATTCAAATATTTATCAGAGGCAAAACGGTGAAAAAAAATCGGCGGTTTGGCACTTATGATTTTTTTTTTTCCTGTTACGGCGTTTACCGTACAGGAAAAATATTTGTATAGATTTGTAGAGCAGGCATTTTCTGACACAGGGATACCTAATGTGTATGTGTTTCACAGTATTTAACTACTTTTATATGTATTCTAGGGAAAGGGGGGGATTTCAACTTTTAATTTAAAAAATTATCAGAATCAGGAGCAAAATACACCATCCCGCTCCCCGTGTGACCTAGCCCTAAGGGGAAGCAACCTGTGGAGTATAATGGGTCATGGTCATAAATTTTAGATCAGTAGGGAGTCTTGGATTCTTGATATTGTAGCGGTGTCCCATTCTAGTCTATAGGACACAGTACACATAGCTGCCACTGTCATGAATACAGCAAGCGAGCAGCTCAGCACCCACATGGTAAATAATGCTCAGTCAAGACATATACACTATGTGATCAAAAGTATTCGGACACCTGGCTGAAAATGACTTACAAGTTGGTGGCGCCCTCCATCGGTAATGCTAGAATTCAATATGGTGTTGGCCACCCTTAGCCTTGATGACAGCTTCCACTCTCGCAGAAATACGTTCAATCAGGTGCTGGAAGGTTTCTTGGGGAATTGCAGCCCATTCTTCATGGAGTGCTGCACTGAGAAGAGGTATCGATGTAGGTCGGTGAGGCCTGGCACGAAGTCGGCGTTCCAAAACATCCCAAAGGTGTTTTTTTTTTTTTAATGTAGATTGTGAGCCCCACATAGAGCTCACAGTGTACATTTTTCCCTATCAGTATGTCTTTGAAATATGGGATGGAAATCCATGCAAACACGGGCAGAACATACAAAGTCCTTGCAGATGGTTTTTTGCCCTTGGCGGGATTTGAACAGCAGGACTCCAGCGCTGCAAGGCTGCAGTGCTAACCACTGAGCCACCGTGTGGTCCCTCCCAAAGGTGTTCTATAGGATTAAAGTCAGGACTGTGTGCAGGCCAGTCCATTACAGAGATGTTATTGTGGTGTAACCACTCCGCCACAGGCCGGGCAGTATGAACAGGTGCTCCATCGTGTTGTACAATCGCCATCCCCGAATTGCTCTTCAACAGTGGGAAGCAAGAAGGTGTTTAAAACATCAATGTAGGCCTGTGCTGTGATACACAAAACAACAAGGGGTGCAAGCCCCCTCTATGAAAAACATGACCACACCATAACACCACCGCCTCCGAATTTTACTGTTGGCACTACACACGCTGGCAGATGATGTTCACCGGGCATTCGCCATACCCACACCCTGCCATCGGATCGCCACATTGTGTACCGTGATTTGTCACTCCACACAATGTTTTTCCACTGTTCAATCGTCCAACGTTTACGCTCCTTACACCAAGCGAGGCGTCGTTTGGCATTGACCTGCGTGATGTGTGGCACCCAATCACCTGACCATGTTCGAAGTCCGTGAGTTCCACGGAGCGCCCCATTCTGCTCTCTCACGAGGTCTAATGTCTACTGAGGTCGCTGATATGGAGTACCTGGCAGTAGGGGGCAGCACAATGCACCTAATAGGAAAAACCTATATTTTGGGGGTGTCTGGATACTTTTGATCACATAATGTAGCTGATCTGCAGAGGTCCCTCCAGTCGGACCTCCATGGACCAGCCAATTTAAAATTGATGGCTTATCTTGAAGGGGTTTCCATGAATTACAGAAAACCAAATGGTGGCGGGTGGGTGTAATAAATAAATAAATAATATATATATATATATATATATATGGCCTATTTTTTTGTTTTACACACAGAGGTTTCTGCAGTTCATGGGCAATCCCTCTAATGATAAGCCATTAGTTTTGTGGGTAACCCCTTAAAAAGAAGGCAACCACAATCCACCATTTTTCTCAAACATGACCTGATGCAAGTGTGAACAGAGCCTTACTGAAGCCAGCCTAGGTCTCATTTCATTATACTGGAGCTTGGCTAAGCTTTGAGGGGAATATCTGACAATCTTGTTGACTGTTTCCAGTAACAATCAGTAGATCCGGCCTAGATCACGTCCTATTTTCATCTCTCTTCGCAGATCTCTCAATACACTGAACTGTATGGGGGATCCATGAAAATGGCCGCCACTTGGGTGCAAGACGGATGTCGTGTGCATCTATCCTTCGCCTTGGAGCTCAAAGATAAATAGCAAAACAAAATTTAGAACAAAAATTTACTTTTTTTTTTTTCTCACACTACAAAAGCATTTTCAACAGATCTTTATAGATGGGATAGAAATAAAAAAAAAAAAAAAAATTGTCTTAAAAAACCACAAATGTGACGCTAGGCCGAGTGACTATCCCAGCATTGGCAAACATTGTTCTAGGAGATTAGACTGATCCGAGCTCCACATCTATAGCGAACCCTCCAGCTGAGCGCGCTTTTATTTGCTCTGTTAACCCAGCGTGGTCCTTATTGCCATAAAATAGGTGGTTTGTTTCATACTACGCTGTTTATGATTTTAATCAAACCAATGTTTACATGAGGGTGCTTAGCTTTTTATGTAGCGTTATAAACAGGGCTGTCCACACATGGTTCTGATTGAGGCCGACGTAAAAACACAGATTTGGCTTTGGAATAAATTGAGATTTATGTGGAAAGTGATCCTCACAGCGGCCAACAAATTGCATGTGTCTGGCAAACAAGACGCATTTAGCTACTCCGGTTTTACAGTATTCACCATGTATGTGAAGAACAAAAGCAATACACGCTGTCCGCATTGTCAGGAGTGCGCAATGTGGCGGGAACCGTCATTCAGAGAGACTTAGCTCTGAGACACAGGGAGTATAGGATACTACTGGAAGGATATATAATAACCGGGGATTAAAGGAACACTTGGAGCAAAAACCGGGCAGATTTCCTAATCCTGTCTAAGGCTGGGTTCACACTTGTGCTCAATTTCCGTTCCCCATTCTGCTTGAAAAATGAAACAAGAAAATGTCTGCATTTTTGGGGCAGAAACCCAGCGGACCCTCATTAGAGTCTACAGACAACTGCTTTTTAAGTGGTTTGGGTCTCCGTTTTTCCAGTCTGCTTGGGGAGGGTCGATGCCCTCTGAAGGGGTGTACAATGGTCGCCTCTGTTCTGATAAACATAGAGCAGGTCATATAGGACACATGCTAAACCCCATAGAGGTAAGTATACCATGGAATGTACTCAGATGTCCCTCCTAATGTCATCCAATGCACACTCAGTTGTGTGTGCATGGGGTCTTAAATGTAGACTGCAAATTTAAGGCCCCATTCAGACATCAGAAAATGAAGACAAATTTGAGGCCTTTTTTTTTTTTTTCTTCCCCCAATGAATCAGTGGGGAGAGATTCAGCAAAATGATCTGTGGTAGGATTAAATACGATTCCGCTGTGATTTTGGGGCAGAATCTGCTGCAAAATCAGTGGCAGATTCCATCATGTGAACAGAGCCTAAAGGGTTTCCCCAGTACTGTGTACTTGATGACCTATATGTAAGTAAGGTTATCAATTTAGGATCAGTCTGGTCTGACACTGCTTCTGCTTCACAGGCCATGTGACATCATGTTCATCCATTACATGGCCTGATTGCAGCTCAGTCCCACTCAAGGGATTGGGCTGAGCTGTAATACCAAGTAGAGATGCTTCACAAATGTGTTTGGTTTGTACTTCAGAGATTGCAGTTTTCTCCCAAACCCTGCGGCTTCCTCAAACAACTGAGGACCCTGCCAATCTTTAGTTGATGACCTATCCGAGGTATATGTTAGCAATGACTAATCCTGGTAAACCCCTTTAAGCCACAGCGTACACATTAGATATTACAGTCAGGGCTATGAGCACTGCCTGGTACTGTGGCTTGTTTAGTAAAGTTTTGGCTGCTGACAGATTTTTTTCAACTTGAGCAAAGTTTTATGAAAAAAAAAGTTTTATTTTACATTTATTTTAAATTTAATTTATTTTAAATTAAAAAAAATAAATAAATTTTGTTGTTAACTCTAATGCTCACCCTAACCCGTAAAGTTACTGAAAAAGTAAGGCTCGACCCTTTTAGTCAGATGGCATTTGAGTCACAGTTTTGAAGCTTTTAGAAACCCTCCATATTTATGAAGGTCCGTACAACAAGCCAGAAATAGGTCTTAAGCTACAAACAAGATTTGCGCAAAATTCAACAGTATTAATAAATGTGCCCCACTGTGTCAGCATTCTGCTACATAAGTTTGGTGCATTTTGATATATTTTAACCCACACCCCTTACTTACTAAGGGTCTATTCACACGGAGGAAAATGGTGAGGAATTTGGTGTGGCATTTGAGTGCTGAAAAAAAAAAAAAGCCTCCCAGTGACTTCAATGGGTTCCTTTTTCTGCTAGCTTTGACGTCAATGGGAGGCTTTTTTCAAGCACTGAAATTCCACACCAAATTCCTCACTATTTTGCGCCATCTGAATGGACCCTAAGGCTGAGTTCAGATGGAGTTTTTTGGTCAGGAATTTGAGGCTGCCTCAGATTCCGGGCAAAAAACAAAAACTGTAGCCGTGAGGGGCGGTTTCTTAAGGCAGACATCCGGACACAGCATCCACCTGAAGAATGAGCATGTCGCTTCTTTTTTCCAGCCGCCAGAACAGACTGCTTGCGGAAGATAAAAAGAAACCCCCAAACTGACCGGCTCCCTAGGTTGAGTTCTCACGTGTTTTTTTTTTTTTGGTCAGGATTCTGAAGTGGATTCTTGACCCCAAAAAAACGGATTGCAATGGGAGCCCGTCATTTCTTTTTTCCGCGAGCGGTTTGTTCCAGCTCCCGAAAAAAAGTGACATGCTCATTCAGGCGGCATCCAGTCGCCGCTACCGGTTTTTCGGTCCGGAATCTGAGGCAGCCTCCGCCTCAAATTCTGAACTCAGTCTTAGTCACACTCAACTTGTCAGAAACACCATGGGGGGAAAAAACACGGTGCTTACTTGCATAGTGAATCCCCTACACATAGTGCAGAAACTCTGCCATTTACAAAGTCGGTAAGAGTATGTGAATTATACGAACAGAAAGGTCAGCAGTTTCCCTATAGGTATAATGGAAGCAGAAAGTCTGCAGACTTTTCAAGCAGCGCTATTTTGCTGAGGCCTGCTATACGTGGGGCCTTAGCCTATAACAAAACTACAGCAAGACCTGTACACCGCTCTTCCCCATTGTATTATACCCAGTAACTGATATCACAAACAGCTTGACAAATTAAAAATAAAAACAAAAAAAAGTCTTAGGTTTTTTTTTTAGAAAAAGCCAAGAATGGATAGAAAAGGAATGGGAAATATATAGGAATTACTTATACTACTTTATGCTCAGTTCACTCACGGCTTTGACTCAAAAACCACAGGAAAATCTGCAAACCCCTCCCCCCCCAATAAAAAAAAAAACAAAAACAACTGCATTTCCACAACGTGGAGCTGTAGCCAGAGATTTGCAGTATCATGCACTGATGCCCGGACTAGAGCCACATGCTGCAAACATGGTGAGCTTTACTGCTTCAGTCTAACCATGGTAGTCAGCCATTCATGAGTAGGTGAGATGAGTCCGAGTTGGGCTGTGGAAATATAGATGTCTTGGAGGTTTGACCTATCAACTCCACATCCCTGGTTATAAGCGGTGGGACCCCCCTGGGATCAGACCCTTATTACATGTACTGTGGATAAGTGATAAATGGTTGCTATAGGACAACCCCTTTGTAAATGTTTATCTAGTTGTACAAGTGTATACACCCCATGTAATTATACAGCTGCAGGGAACCTGTAATTAGATCACACTAATGATCTGCAGTGTAATAAAGACACTCAGAGAGCAATAAGTAAGTGTTAATTGGCCAGTTAAGGAAGAGATCATTCTGATAAGCTAACTAGAGAAAGAACGCTGCCATCTACTGGTCATAAATGAGAATACAAAGCCATTTCAAAGTAATATAGTGCTTTGGTAGAAAACAGAAATGGAAAGGGTAAAATGAGGTGCTGCCTGGTATGCTATGGATCCAGTAGGTGGCGCCGCCTCCTGTGACTGTTAGTATGAAGCAACACCTGCTCTATCCACATCAAACCAGGCAGGTTAGGGTTGTATATAGGAGAGGCATAGTTGGCTTCTACTTCAACACCCAAAAATGCTGAGGCTCTGGGTGTGTTAGTTGTGACGCGTTGGCAGGTAGAGCCTGCTAGGCCTGCACACCAAACACTCCCAGACCCGAGGCAGCGCCACCTACTGGATTACAACACATCTGCATTCACTGCAGCCACACCTAAGGTCTGAGTCAAAAAATCCCCTGGTTATACACCTCAGCGGTTTGCAGGAAAACTAGGTAAATATTCAGTTCTGTACAGATGGAGACAGTAGTGTGGTGAGGGGGCCGATAGTTTAGAGGCTCAGTCACAAGGGCAGCTGCTGTGACCCCTATAGCTGGTTGTTCAGTCTGTGGCTGGAAGATCCACAACATTCCCCACCTTTACAGTACTGGAGACGTTCCGGCCAAAGCCAGAACAAAATTATGCCACATAACGTGGCTTACTATCATGGCAGCAACATCAGGTCTCATCAAATGCTTTGTCAATCTCAGCAGATATTAAGGGAGCTTTACTTTACATTGAGCATGAAATGCACAAACCACACCAGGCCCATGTCATTTAATAAGCTAATATCTATAAATATACAAATAGTTATTTTAATACATAAAATAATCTGGAAATTGTAATATATGTTTATTTAGCAACAAATAAAAAGGAAAAAAAGTGTGGATGTATTGCAGAATGGTCGTTCCAGCTGCCGACAATGAATGGACAGTGAGGTGCAATGGTTAAACATATAAAAACTCACGTGGAGACAACACAAACAGGTAAAAGTCCAGGAGTTATAAAACAACCAACAGGAAAGAACAAAGGAAAGGTTTAAAAATAATAAAATATATTGAATGAGACAGAGACTATGTACAGGAGGAGAGGCGTCCTCAGTTCTGGATTCGCAGGGGCAGTTTGGATTTGGGGAGGGAGGTTTCTCCATCTTCTGAAAGCTTTGACCTCTCTAAGATTGCTGCATTTGCTTTGTTTTCCTTTTCTTTTTTGTGTCCTTTCTTTTGCTGAAAGAAAATGAAATTGTCAATTTACTGTATTGGAGAAGTTTATGTTTAATAGAGGAGGGTCCTGTACCCCTCCGACCGGAGAGCAACTCCCACCTGTAGGACCCAGCACATCTATAGTTTCCAAACCTATCCAATATCCATGTGCGTTGGTCTGCCAAGATCCAGGGCCATTTAATACTTTAGAGGACCCTGTTTGAGGGTTTCTCAAGTTGACACCCCAAAACTTAATGTCCCCCACAAATACCCTGCGCCCACTCAGTGACTATAGATATATTACATACAAATTAAAAACAAAAAACCGTTATAGTCACCTGCCCTGCTCCTATGCTGCTTCATGCAGGTTCTGGCTCAGGGGTGTAGAGGTAGAAGTTGCTACTGGGCCCTGGACTTCATGGGGGCTCCATAAAATATCCAAGGTTGGTGGAGGCCCCATTATAGATTACACCGCTGCTCAGGTTGTGCGGGAGTCTGTGGCTAGATGCTCATTGCACCTCCCTGCTGCAGAGCAGATCGCTTCGTGCCCCACCATTGTATTCAACTTTATCTGCTCACTAAGGGTATGTTCACACAGCAGAAAATGGTTTCCGCAATGCAAAGATCCACGCAGCTAGTCGCAACGGGATGACGATCACAGCATTCTGTTCCTGTTTAGGCCCAAATGAATGGGCCTAAATAGGAGCGTCTTGAGCTGCAGACACCCTGGCTGACTCGGCCACCGAATCCACAGCAAGATAGGGCATGTCGCTTCTTTTTTCCACTACTCGCTAGCGGGAGAAAAAAAAAAACCCAAAAAACGAGCGGCTCCCATTTAAGTCATTGGGAGCCATTTTTGGAGGTGGATTCCACATCAAAATTCACCACTAAAAAAAACTCCACGTGAACATACCCTAAAGAGTTGAAATTGTTGCCTGCTGCCCAAAACAGGAGGACAGCTCACAAATGCAGGACTCAAGGTTGGCAGAGCGGGCCCCTCCACTACCACAGGGCCCGATACAGATGCAATGTCTGACCTATGGTTAAAGCAGCCCTGCCAACAAGTGCTGGATGAAGGAACAAGTATCTTTAGTAATACGATTTTTATTTATTTTGCATCCAAACACTATGAATAATTTCCACTGTGTTGTGTCGGTGTAGAAATTACCCTATGCGTTGCAAAAGGTGAAGTTTGTGGCTTTTCTGCAATATAATGAGGATCTGAAAATCTAAAAAACCCTTTGTGAGCGAATAAAGTTTAATACCCCATCCACAAGTTATACTGTAAACTGCAATGTAACACCGCAAATCTGCCACATATGAATCTAGTCTTCTATTAAACTCTGGAAACAGTCTAGACTTACAATGGATGCACAAAGCAAACCAAAATTTTTGCAAACGTCACAGGGTCCCTTCCACTTTTCTAAAGGAACTCATTGCAAACATCGAGCACTCCTAAAATTTTAGTACAATTTGGAGCATGAAAGAAAGTCTCCATTGAGTTCAAGACTAGATTTTACATTATGCGAAAATCTTTAATCCTGATTGGAGCCAAACTACCAAATATTCTGGATGAAAGAATCTTACATTGTAATAAAAGCCAAAAACATCCCATACATTAAATTGTCCAGAATGATTCAAGGGAATCTACACCAGTAGTAACCCAAAGCATTTAGATAGAAGAACATGGATACTTATTTATTTATTTATTTTTTAATGTAGATTGTGAGCCCCACATAGAGCTCACAATGTACATTTTTTCCCTATCAGTATGTCTTTTTTGGAATATGGGATGGAAATCCATGCAAACACGGGGAGAACATACAAACTCCTTGTAGATGGTTTCATGCCCTTGGCGGGATTTGAACACCAGGACTCCAGCGCTGCAAGGCTGCAGTGCTAACCACTGAGCCACCGTGTGGCCCCCAGAACATGGATACTTATTGTAAAGGACTTTACCTGGAAAAAGGGAACGCCACCACTCTCCTGGCAAACCACATTGATATCTATGATGGATTTCTCACTCATGACGCTTTCGTTGACAACTGGTTCATCTTCAAGGGAATCCTGAGGAAGTCAGAAGAAATGGCTGAAAATATTTGCACAAACACTGCAGCTAATGTTCTGGGCTTCAGACACCAAGTCTGCCAATAGCTGGGGGGCTGCCACACAATGCCACTAGGACATAGAAGCTCAGCTTCAATAACACATAGGTGTGGCACTGTCGCAGGAAAGCAGCCATATTTTCCTAATCTTGGACAACCCATTTAAGTGCTGGCACCTTCAATAAACCCTGAACTGAATAGCCATATAAGTTACAGGCACATATAGCATTTTGGGTCAACCCTGTAGTATATACGGTGCTTAGACCCCCCTTTTATTTTCCTCCCATGATAAATTGTCAATGAAAAAAATCTAAACTGCCAAGGTCAGTGCAATAGTACGGCCATGTTAAGCTGCAACAACCAGCGCCATTTCACCAAGTGTTCCCCAAGTACTACAGATGTAGCAGTTAAGTTATTATATCCCAATAAATTATTGTGCATTCACTTCGTATGTCAATGGCTATTTCATAATGCACCACAATGAAAAAGTGGTGCAGCTAATGCCGATGTAAAGGTCCTCCATGTGTATGTCCACTGACCTGGTCCACAGGCTCCTCTGATACAGAAATCACACTGTTGACGGCCGATTGAAACTCTTCCTGCTGCTTCCTGAACTGTTCTAGGAGGACGTCTCGTGGGTGCGACTTTATAAGTGAAGAGGGGTATGTGTATTCTCTCCTCTGGGGTGTGGTACCTGCAACAAATATGGGAAACCACTTAGCACATGCTCAAGATACCTCAGTTTTCCATTAAATCCAACTATGCAAACAGAAGATGAAATTGCTCTTGACAACTTACCTGTTGGGATGTCCATTCGCAGTTCTTCCTTAAGGTAAGAATGGACCTTATTCAAGCCAGCGCTGGTTTGTTCCTGAAGCTCCAGTTGCTGCCCCGTAACCATTTCTTTACCATTTTGCACCTGTTCAGCAAGGCTGGCTAAAGCCTTCTCTTCAGCGAGCTTCTGCAGGTTCACCATGTCTGTAATCCGGGTCACTGAGGAGGTACAGCCATCTTCTATATCCTGGAGGGGGTAGTACAAACAATTATATTATCAGTTCACATCAACATGTCAAACCTAATACCCATGGAAAGACAGACTGACACCAAGGTCCAATGACTGTCACAGCTTTACTTAAAGGCGTGCTTCAACTTTTATATTAATTATTCTCAATATCGGATGACTGGGGGTCTGGTTCCTGGTAGTCCCATTATGTAGATAACAGACCAGATATAGCACAGCTCTGTCCACTGTGTATTGGTCTGACAGCTGTAGTACCATGGTGGGCCACTACACAGAGGATGAGGCTGTACCCCCTCTCTAGCACTGCTCAGACCTATTCAATTACCTGACTAGCGGGTTGTCATGAGTTGGACCTCATTGGCCTGATATTCATAAGCTATTGTTAAGAATATGTCATCAACATAAGAGTACTGGAAGACTAATCAGTCGTGGCTGTGTTTGAAATTGCAGCTCAGCCTCATTCCTTTGAAAGGGACTGAGCTGCAGCTTAGCCCTGTGACTAATGGACATGAGGTCACTAGCCTAGAGCTCAATATCAGTGTCTTTGCACACAAACCTGCAGCCAAGGGAATGCATTAGGAAGATTTACCTTACAGATATTCAACAAAAGGCTCTGATGAATGCTGCTGTATAGACATGACTTCTAGATCATGTACACCAGTATTTTTGGCAGTTGCTCTCTATATAGGATAAGCAGTTTGCTATGTTTTTCTACAACCCTGAAAAGATGTAGCCAATACATAGCATCTCGATAGAGGACAACAGGACACACCTTTGGCCTCAGGGAAAGCGAAAGCCATGGGTACACATTCGGTGTATACAACAGCAACTTTTCATGACTCAGATGCATTGTGCACTGAACCAAAGTTATCTAAAAGACCCTCGCCATCCAGGACCCCTTCCTATTAGCCAAATGAGAGACTGGCTGAACAGTGGCTCTTGGGATCGCAGCCCAGTCTGTTCCTTACATAAAGCCATTCTCCTGAATGGCCAACATGTTGTACTACAATGACCACTACAGTATAAAAGCATAGCCAAAGCTTCCACCAGTGACAAGCAGTTTGCCAGGGAATTGTCAGCTCCACGGTGGTTATTAACCCATATATGCCAGAGGTTATATATTTTTCAGTTCCAATAATGAAACTCTAGGCATAAAAGGGTTACAGATTGCTGGGCCAGTTTTAATATAAATGCAATACGGATTTACAATACTTTATACTGTGACTTGATACCTACCTTGTGGAAGCTTTGGAGCTGTGTTTTTGCACCCTGTAAGTAGCAATCCTGCTCCTCCATAACAGAAAGCACTTTGTTCCTGGTGGTCTCGCACCAGCTCTCAGTTTCCTGCGAGAGGGCATTGATGTTGCGGCTCAGCTTCTCGCACAGGTTGTTGGATTCATCTATGGTACTTAGATTTGAGGCTTCCAGTTGTCGGATCTCACTGCTCACATCTCCACTGTGGTCTACAAATATCTTGTGATGACTTGAAGTTACTTCAATGGCTTCTGAGGTAGCGCTGCAAGAAAATTGTTATAGGTTAATATCTGGTTGCAAGTGGGTTTTTTTTATATATCCGTATGCTGTGAGGTTAACCTGTTATGTCATTTACTTAATCAGAATACATATAACCACTTCCATATAAAGTAATGGCCGCAGATTGTGTCCTTTAACATCCCTCATCACATAGGTCAGGAGAAACTTCTCAACCATACGCTGCTATCTACACACTATCCTTTATAGGTTCTCTAACGCAGAAGATCTTACTTATCCACATCTTGCTGAAACTGGCTGGCAGAATTCTTCAGATTCCCTCCTTTAACCAGAAGACCCTCAAAACTCTTATTTGTTTCCACGGAAAAGAGATTCAGTTGGTTTTGCAGTGAACTTAAGAGATTGTTCAGACCCTAAAAACAAGAAATTAACAGATTTAAACAATGCGGTTCAGTGGCGTAAGGCTTAAACTTTCTAGTAGTGCTATTCATCAGATACAGTGCCTTGCGAAAGTATTCGGCTCCCTTGAATTTATCAACCTTTTGCCACATTTCAGGATTCAAACAAATATCACATTTTAATTTTTTGGGAAAGAAACAACAAGTGGGACACAATTGTGAAGTGGAACCAAATTTATTGGATATTTTAAACTTTAACAAATAAAAAACTGAAAAGTGGGGCATGTAATATTATTACAGAGTCTGTCCATAGGACAACAATCAAACTTTTTGGTCACAATGCAAAATGATATGTTTGGTGTAAAAGCAACACACCCTGATCCCCACTGTCACACATGGTGGTGGCAGCATAATGGTTTCGGCCTGCTTTTCTTCAGCAGGGACAGGGAAGATAGTTAAAATTAATGGGAAGATGGATAGTGCCAAATACAGGACCATTCTGGAAGAAAACCTGTTGGAGTCTGCAAAAGACCTGAGACTGGGACGCAGATTTATCTTCCAACAAGACAATGATACAAAACAAAATCTACGTAATAAACGTATCCAGGTGTTAGAAGGGCCAAGTCAAAGTCTGGACCTGAATCCAATCGAGAATCTGTGGAAAGAGCTGATGCTGCTGTTCACAAACACTCTCCATCCAACCTCACTGAGCTCCAGCTGTTTTGCAAGGAAGAATGGGCAAGAATTTCAGTCTTTCGATGTGCAAAACTGATAGAGACATATCCCAAGTGACCTGCAGCTGTAATCGCAGAAAAAGGGGGCGCTACAAAGTATTAACTCAAGGGGGCTGATTAATTTTGCACGCCCCACTTCTCAGTTTTTGTTAAAGTTTAAAATATCCGATAAATTTCGTTCCACTTCACAATTGTGTCCCACTTGTTGATTCTTCCCCCAAAATTAAAGTTTTATACCTTTATGTTTGAAGCCTGAAATGTGGCAAAAGGTTGAAAGTTTCCAGAGGGCCGAATACTTTCGCAAGGCACTGTATATTTCTCCAGGTGACCTGTGTCTTATACACTGAACCAGAACTCAGGCTTTCAAGATATTCCTATGGAGCTCAGGAGGATCTACTAGGAATGCTTTGAGAGTCAGAGTTCTGCTTTAGTGGATAAGACATTTAGGGACAGGTCATCGTTTTTAAGAAACAGAAATCTTTAAGCACTTTGATGCGAGTATATGCCAATACAACATTTATACATCGCTACCTGTGAGTGCTGAGCCTGGGCACTCTGGAGCTCTTCTCTTAAGCTCTCAGACTCTGCCTGGATAGTGGACAGGGCTGATGTAGAGTCCAGGCGCAGCTTGTGCAGCATCATCGAGTGCTCTGTGAAGAACCGGTTCAAGTCTTCTTTATGGGAGTCAACCTGTAACAAGACATGACACTAGTGTTAGGGTGATGTTGCAAGTAGAAAACATTCCCTACCACAATACATACTGCCTAAATATGTTCCTTTGGACTCCTTCCCATCAACTGCAGGAACGTTGAGATACAATTTACTCTGCAAAGCCATCCACATGTGCCTGAACTGTACCAACGATGCTGCTTTGGTAGGAACTAGAGTATAAATCTATTCACGTACCTTGTCAGCGACAGCAGAGAAATTCTGCAAACATCGACTCATCTGATAATTCAGATCCAAAACAGAGGTCACAATTGGCAGCAAGTCAGATGCCAGGGCTTTCTGCAGAGCGAGCCGGTGCTCATCCTATCAGAAGTTATACAAAAAGGTACAGATTAGTAAATATAGTATAAGTAGCACATTAAAGCCAACAACATTAATAGAACATTACATTTCCCCAGTGTCTAACTAGATGGGTAAACGTATCTGCACTGCATGTCTGCCCTCTTATGGCTCCATATGTGCGCTGTCACAGCTGGGCCCCTATAGAGAGGGTATAGGGGGTTTAGCACAGACTCCTGCCTACCTGATCATTAGACACCCACTAATACAGTAAGGGACATGAACTTTGTGACTATAACAGAAGCCCTAAGAAAAATCCCTTGCTATTGAACCTGTAGGGGATGGATTCACATATACAGTACTTTGCTTTATGCTATGGATAGCTTTGTTGCAGATTTTACACTTGGCAACAATCAGATGAAGAAATTACAATGTTTTTCAACTCCAAATCGAGTTTTCATACTTCAGATCTATTCACAGGATTTGTCATCAGTATGTGATCTGTGTGGGTACACCGACTGCTCCCTACCCCGCACCACTAGTATGTGCCATGTGCCAGTTTAGCTGTAGAGGAGAGCTCAAAGTCAACATGGAGGGAACAGATTCCTTGGGAAAGTTATTAGAGGTTTAAGTAAAAGAGCTGTACTAGGAAGACACTTCAGTTCTGTATCCATCACTACATACCATCAGTTTCTGCAGCTCATCCTTTGCTTGGGCAGACAGACCGTCCTGCTTTAGTATGGCATCCATGCTCCGAGTGACATGACCGGACACAGTATCTTGAACCGTATTGAAGGATGTGGACACTGCCGCAGCCGTGGCACTTAAAGCTGAAGAGCTTGTAGAGAGAAGGTCATCTGCAAGAAGAATGTCCAGCTGCTTACAAAGCTCTGCACCCTATATACCGATATATACCAGCACTGTCCATCCACATTTCTACGTTAAAAGGGATGCGTTCGTAAATGTACATTTACGAGACCATCTTCCCCTTATATCAGACTAGCTTTTACCCGCGACTTCGTCTGCGGTGATTTGAGAATTGGGCGGACACAGACGTGTGAAACTGTAAAAGTGCTTTAAAAAGTTTGGTGGGATAGCAAATGTGATCTGTTATATTGTGTATGTAGTAATACAGACAATGTGATGTGTTCTATAGTGGAAAGCTATATGTAAATGTGAGTGAGTAGAGTGAGGGCTACTCCTGAGGTGACAGTAAGGAGTGTGCAGGCAGGTTGAGGCAGGAAATGCCAGGCAGTGTGTGTGAGTCTATAGCTGGAACTGGGAGTCCTGCTTTTGTGAGTCTCCTGCTAGGAAGCCATGTTGTTTAGTGGCACCAAAAGTAGCCTATGACTCAATCCTAAGGGAAAACTATGTTTGTGGAAAATTGCACGCAAATCCGTCCAGGCGTTTTAGCGTGATTGAGGAACAAACATCCAAACTCACAAACATCCAAACACACAAACTTTCACGACAGCACTTACTTATTGAGCTGGTATACACATCCAGCGCCCCCTGCTGCTTTACACTGTACTCTTCCACAGAGCTCTGTATTGTGCTGAACATTTTATCCATTTCTTCTGCAAACGTCCCATGGACATGGGCATTGTGCTGTTCCACTGCCGCCTTGCGATCCAGTTTGGCGTGGAGACCGGACACATCCTTTGTGGTTTCTTTGACTGTGCTCAGCAACTAAAGCAAGTAGAGGGATAGTAAGGATATTCAAGAAGCGTATAAACAAGCAAAGAAATCATAAATGTATTTACTAAAAAATATCCTACAATTCTGATGGACGCTGACCATTATATTGTTAATTTACTTATGTTTTATCTATAGAGAAAGGGCATGTGGACATAGGAGCTGCTAAGTAAACCTCAGCTATGGTTGACCCATCTGAATGTTCATTTGATTGGTAAGTAATATTACATTGACTAGGCTTCACTTAAAGTAAAGGTCTACCCATAAAACACATTTGTCAATTTTTTATTATATCTTTAGTGCTTTCTTAGTTACAGAGCTGAAAAGCCCATGGGAGAGTTTAATGGCAATGCTGCCACCTAAAGGGGAGTATAGGAACTTACTGCATGCTGTTTATACACTGAAATCTATATTATGTAACATTTTTAAAGATTTGTAGCAGACTGTTAAAGTTTAAAGGGCTTGTGTCATATATCCATCCACAGTATAGGTGATAAGTGTCTGATTGGTGGGAGTCGGACCAATGGGGCACTGATCACAACCCGTTCTGTGTCCCTGTGACCAGCAGATGGCGCATGTGGGCTGCTGCTCAATTCATCACTATAACATGCTGACCTTTTTGGCAGTCCAATAGACAGACTGAGCAGCAGTACACATGCTTGACACGCGCCTCCATTCTTATACAGAGACTCCCAATTCCCATGATCATGGCAGTTCTAGAAGTTGGATCATCATTGATCCATTTTTTCTATCCTGCATGCAAGTAATAAAGCTTTTTGAACCAGCATAACTGATAAAGAATAAAGCTTTCCCTAAAATAACCCAAAATTAACCCAAAAAAGTGGTTATTTAAAAGGCGTCTTATAATATACAATGGTAATATCCACTTGCTAAACTGTTTTATGAACTCCCTACAAGTGAAGGAGAGTTTACAGAGGTTACACAACCAGTCAGAACTAAAGATGGTGGATCCCACATCTATAAGATGTGCGGCATATTCTGTGGGTAAGGTAAATTACCCTTTATACCCTGAAATTTCCCCACTGTGGGACTATTAAAGGATTATCTTATTATACCTCCAAAATGCTGTCTTTGATAAGTTATATTGCAGTCTTGACCTCTACTGCTCATTTATGAGTTGTTGTATACTTGGAGGTATGCTATAAAGATGTATTAGAAAGGTTGATGTGCGGCAATGGAGGTGCTGAAGTGTTACCTTGTTAGCTGTGCTGTGAAGTTTCTTCTCTGTGGTCTTTAAGGCAGAGGTTATATACTCCTCCTGAGCCAGCTGAAGTTTAGATTCCTGGAGATTCTTATGGGTTTCCTCCAGTTCTTTCGCCTTACACTGCAGCACAACGTTCGTCTCCTCCAGCTCCTTCTTATTCTCAGAGAAAAGGTCTGTGACCTACCAAGAAGGGAAATCTTAATATTATAAAGGTGAAAGTATGTGTGTTTGGATGTTTGTGTGTTTGGATGTTTGTTCCTCAATCACGCAAAAATGCCTTCACCGATTTGCGTGAAATTTTCACAAAACATAGTTTTTAGGCAGGATTGAACGATAGGCTACTTTTCGTTCCACTCACACATATACATTTTGCCCAGGACACCCCCAAACCCCAAACTCACAGCATGAGATCTACAATCCCACACATTTTTGACCACTCACACAAGCCACACACTCCCTATTGGCCTCTCAAGCCTAGCCCCTAACCCCACAGTACAACATGTCAATACACTTGCCCACTTACACCCTCACCTTCATCTCCGTCCAGGGGGAAACCTCTTCAAGGCTGTGGATCAGCCATCTTACGCTCCCCGACTCCGCCCACTACACGCGCATGCGCAGCTTCCCCCTCTATACAACGTCTTTCTGCACGCCACCATTTTGTGGACACACGCACAAAATCTTCTGCAGGCCGACACACCACTGCTCAACGCCGGTGGGAGCCTTCCCGCACCTCCCCAGCTCTCCACGACTAAGACAGGCCTTCCTGAGTCTCCACCATCCGTTCGGGCCCAGGACACTGCTTACCCGCCCTTCCACAGGCCCTCCAGGGCAAGGAGACTGGTAAGTCGCCATTCCGTCAGCGGCTACGCACTTCTCCCCTCACAGCTCCGCAGTATCCTTCTCACACTTCACTGCCTCTGCAGGCCGACACACTCCCCGACGCTGCTGGGAGCCTTCACCCACCTCCAGAGGCCCTCCATGCCAAGGAGACTGCCTTAATAACCCTCCTCAGGCCCTCCAGGACAACCACACTGGTAAGTGCACAGCGCTTCTCTCCTGTACACGCCGCTGTACACTGCCTTCAGACTCACTTAACCCATGCCCCACATACGGCTACTACGCAGCCGCAACTGCCCCTCTGCCATAGCCACCCCCTTGCCCTGTATGTGACACACCCACCACAATGTCCCCGGACGGTGCCTACGCCGACCGTGGACAATGCGGTTCTCACATACCTTTTACCGCGCCTCCGCTGCGCATGGGCGCCGCCATCTACCCTTACGTAAGGAAAGGCGGTAAACACTTTAAGAGGGCCGCAAGGTTCGCACAGAGAATCCATGGACCCTTGCAGGTAGGAAGGCCCCCCTGCGGACACAACAAAAAGGAACAAGCCTGCGTTCCCAGCCAGGTGCGTCACGCACACAGTCAAGGTTCCGCAGACGAAGTCGCGGGTAAAAGCTAGTGAATGAATAAACTCAGAATTAGTAGTCTGTAATTCTTCATAGCACATATGTAATTTATTTACTTTTTTTTATATATACACATATATACTGTATATATATATATAAATATATATATATAAATTTATATTACACACACACATACAACCTTTACACAAATTGTATACATTTACACACTACACACATTGCATATGGTCATGGACAAAAGTCCCATTTTTTCCATTACAAACTTGTAAATCAATAGGAATGACCTATGAACTCACCCTTTTTAGCTCCTCCTCGAGAGCTGCGATTTTCTCATTGTATTCGGTGATCTGCTCTTCTTGGCATACTATTTTCCCTTGTAGCTGTCTGTACAGACAAGGTAAAAGTAAGTACATGATCTCCATTCATCCCTCCATCCCCACCAGTGTGTCTTATACTTACTCGTAGTTTTCACTAGAGAGGTAGACTCCGTTCTTCTCTCGCGCTGCAGCAAGGTCCCTCTTCAAGCGCTCAATCTCTTCAGTGTATTCCTACAGGAGAACAGGTTAAAGTTTCTTATACAAGAGGCTTATACTGGAGAACACAGACCAGCAGTTTGGCTGCTCCTGTAGGTCCCAGACATAAGGGTGAGGATGGGGAGCAGATATTCCTATTTTAGTAGAGTTTTGCCATGATAGGAATTAACCCTTTAAGCTTGGCCATATAGACACCACTTAATCAGTCCAATACATGTGATTTATAGCTAGAAATTCCGTTTACCTTGATCAGAGCCCGTTTGGTGAGTTTCTGATTCACCTCAGGTTTATTCAGGATATTCTTTGCTCGGTTGGCATACTCCAAAGTGCTGACAGTCTCCTATTAAGGAGGGGAAAAAAATAAAAATGTCAAAATGCAAATCCCATTTCACTTCCTTGCTATTGTGTAGGGGTCTGTTTGGTTACATTTTTGTAATTATGTTTTATTAAACTATTTCACTTTATTTTAGTAGAGCATTGGCTCTAACGTTATCCCTCGCATTACTAGGAGTATCCATAGACATTACTGTTTATGAGCAGTATGTACAAATGTCAGACTAGAAACAAAGCCCGTGTTTTATCCAAATCCACAGCCCGGAGTTCCACCATATTATGGGTTCATTCACACGGTGGAAAATGGCGCTTTATTTAGCACTGAATTTTCAGCATGGAAAATTCCGCTAGTGGAAAAAAAAAAAGCTAGCAGAACCCATTGAAATCAATGGGAGGTTATTTCTTTAGTGCTGAAAATTCAGCGCCATTTTCCTCCGTGTGAATGGGCCCTATCTGTCCCCTCTTTATTATTACATGAATAGCCCAGCACTGTAGAGACACCTACCAGGGTGGAGCAGACAAGCAACGGCAGATCATAACTTACCTCTAGATTAATGGAGGCTGGAGAGACTGTAGCGATAATGGAGGTTTTTGTGCGTCCTCCTAGAGAGTCCTGGAGGATCCTTGTTAGCTTAGACTCCCTGTACGGGATGTGCGGAGCTCTCTCTACCAGAGCTGTGATAACTCTGCCCAATGTCAAGAGAGACTGGTTAATGTTCCCAGCTTCACGGGCTCTCTTATCCACCGCACCGGAGCGACCGATGTTCTCACTACCAGCCAAATCCACCTGATGGGAAAATAGAGTGCAAATCAGCAAGAGCTTCGGGTCACGAGTATCAGCACGGATAATGATATATTCAACTCAGATTTATAATGAACGTCAGTAACGATATCCTAATAGTTAAGGGTATTCTAATACTAGAAGGTTATGGCATATTCCTAGGATATGTACAAAAGTAACAAGTTTAACTTTAGTTATGTAGCATTCTTTGCCACAGTGTAATCAGTGGCTTTAGCGTCTTCTGTGATAAGATATCACAGTTAAACACGGCTACATCTGTATATCTTTGTTATGGTGTGACTACTGGGACCAAACACCAGTCTTGAGGGCAGAGGTTCTTCAGTCTTTCTGCTTCACAATGGCGTATCCACCAGCCTGTTGTGCAGGAAACGGCAACATAGCGCCATCTCAATGAATACTGAGGAAGTTCATTGCATGAGCTGGTGGCGAGAGACAAGCCGCAAAGGGTCCCACAGTGTTCAATACTACAATTGCTTAAATGAGAAGGAAAGTAGGGTCCTGGTACTTGGATCCTACCCATAAGGAGGTATTGGTATACACCAGCAATTTTAGAGATGATTTCAGATGGCAAGCCGGATCCAAAACAAAAGTCTTACCAAATTAAGCTTTCCAATTTTCACCAACTCTTCTCCATCAACTGTAGTTTCTTTCATGTGAATGGTGACGGAAAACACAGAATGAGATCGACTATGGAGGGAAACAAAACAATTAAACCTATTGCAAGCACTGAACTTGTCATATTCCCTGCATGTCATATATTGGCTTTATTAGTCTACTGAACAGATGAAATCCAAGCACGTCAACTAGACACCTGTACAGTAACCCTCATCTACGTGTGCAGCTGTAAACTGCCCAATGTAAGGCCCGTGAAGAGGCTACAAAACTACATATGGTATATACCTGGAGTAAGCATTCATCAGGGTGGATGCCGTGGTCCTCTTTGCGGCTCCTCTTTCTAAGATGTGATACACTTCATCCTTGTTGTGTACGGTCACTTCTTCCAGGCCTTTTATTATTACTCCTCTCTACAAGACAATTATATTACAATCCGGAATCTGCACCAGAAGAGAATGACAACTAACAGGAGTAATAGGTTCACATCACTGAAGACTCACTTTGTTGCGGGGATCATCGAACATCTGTAGTCTCTCCCCAACATCCGGCGCAGGACTTAGAAGGTCAAAAAGTTCTTCATTGTAGATTTCCAGCAGAGAGACCTTCACAGAGAATTCTGTACCATTCTCCGAAAGCTTCTCGAATATCTGGTGCAGAGTACGAGGAATGATACCGGCCAAGGGGTCCTGCGCAGAAGAAAGAAAATGCCAGAGATTGTAAAGAAACATTGAAAACCAAAAAAAAGGTTGTTTTTTTTTTTTAAAAAAAAACCAGAAGGTGGTAAGAGACAAAAATACCTGTTCCCAGGTGAACTCCTCATCGGCAGACCTTTCCCCTTCCATAGTGAAGGTTTTCCCTGTTCCAGTCTGACCATACCTAATAGACATGAGAGAAGGAAAGACAATTTAAGGCAAAGAAGTGATAGTCAGCAGAATTCCCAACATCAGATACAAGGAAGCATAAGCCATCAGAAAACTAGTAGGAATTGTACCAGTTACAATAAACATCCATCAGCTTCTTAAGATACTCTAAGGACTTATTCACACATCTGCTTTTAGGATACAGGTGATGTCTGTGTTAATGACAACCCATTGATATTAATGGGTGCATGCAGACACCTGTCCTGACACCGACTGCTTATGGTCCATTTTATGGAAGTCTATGGGTCCTTGAAAATCACACACTGCCTTCCAGGCCTTGTCTTTTGAAAAATTGAAAAATAAAAATGGATTATCTATTTTTCATGGATGTGAACAACTGATCAACCATCGATAAATCAGGACCAAGAAATAATATGAGACCTCAATAATCTATTCAGCATCTAGTTATAATGACCACCAGGGATGATATCTAGATGACGAATACAAGGGGGTGTTCTGTTTACTGGGTGCCCGCTGGTCTCTACTTCCCACGAGGTCCTGACACACAGGATATGCCTGTATAGATAAATCACTGGGTGAGCGGAAGATTCTTGTATCTCAAGACACCCATGAGAAGAAAGCAGCGGAAACCATGAAGGATTGGTACAGGAGTGGCAGGGTATATTTTGAGGTGAGCAATACTTATTTTACTTTAACCCATTGCTTTTTCTTTTTCTAAAAAGCCTAATGGTTATTTAAACAGCTATTAGAAAACTGCTCATTTATAAAAACATGAAAGTTACAAAGGTATCCCAGTAAGAACAAGGAGACCCCAAAGGATAGCTGGTAACTTGCTGATTGGTGGTTGTGCTAACGCTGGGACCCTCACTGATCTAGAGAACCAGGGTGACGATGCATAGTTATACAAGACATGCCACTCTATTCATTTGAATGAGGGCCACTGGATATGGAAGAATAAAAAACACCTTGTGCTCGAGATATGCGAGGTTCCCAGCAGCGGGGAGGGGGGGGTACGGACACCCACCGAGCAGTAAGTTATTCCCTACCTTGTCCTAACAGGAATACCCCTTGGAAGTAGTGTCACTTTCATGTATGCATCAGAGAAATGTACTAGCAGATCACAATGAAAAGTGTATTGGAATTTTGGCCCATTTATTAGATTATACAGGTAAAGGGTATATTAGTATACGGTATATACTGTGCTAATACATAGTAAAGCAAAAAATAAATCTGAAGGCTACTCACGCAAAAATGGTGCAGTTGTAGCCCATAATAACCTCATCCAGGATGGGACATACTACACTTCTGTATACTTCAATTTGTTTAGCCGAAGGACCAAACACCTAAAATAAAGAAAAAAAAAATAAAAAAAAAAATAAAAAAAAAAAAATAAATAGTGAAGCGGTGCTGGTACCAAGTTCTGTATTCATGCGGATATTCTACTATCTTTGCACACAGATTACCTGCAGGCACCTTCTCCAAAGGAGTAAATGTATAAGGATGTTGACCAACTATAACTAAACTGGTGATCATGGTGTAGATGAGAAATTCCTAAACTAAGTTTTGTAAATGGTATGAAGACCTTCCCCACTTACAGTGATGGACTCCAGTGCTTTGTTGTCTACCCTGTTGTATATATAACACACCCTCATCCTGCAGTTTATAGGGCAGCACATAATGTAATAGGATTCTGCCACTATACAGCACCCACCAGGTTTATTCACATACAGGTCTGTAGAAAGAATCAGCATTCATCTATAGGGATCTCTGGCATCAAACATATCAGTAAAATGTAGCAGTGGTGCCTGGGACTGCAGTAAGCCCCTAAAAATTGATATAGCCCGGGTCACCGCCATGGCAGTCATGAGACGATGACGATTGATTTATATTTTTACAATTTATAAAAAGTAGAAAAAAACAAAATCCGCCTTCTCTATTTTTTTTATTGATGCTCCTATTCGTAGGACAGGTTGTCAGTAAGAAGTTAGTGGGAGTCCGACACCCAGGACAGACCCCCCACTGATCAGCTGTGATTCATAGCAGTCACGCAATGTAATATCAGCCTCATCCTATAGAAGTAAATTAAATGAGGTTATAAAATTACACAGCAAACCCCTCACAGATGATCAGCAGGGTTCTCTTTAATAGAGCAATGAAAATGAACTGGACAAAAACTGGACAATCCCTTGAAATCCTGGGACACACAGCTACCTACCATATCGAACATATAGTTTTTCTTCCCCAGTTTGTCATTTATTCCACCAGTCCGGACGGAAACCTCTTTACGCTGGGGGTCACATTCTAAAACTGAATGAGAGTTCGCCTTCCTCTCCAACTGATTGAAGGGTCTTGAAGGAAAATGGAAGAGATACAAAGTAATACATTATATAAAAATAATCACAAGACTGAAGTTCATTCGAGTCAGACAATTACTAAAATCTAGTTCTATATTAATGCCAGATTATTTTGTTCCCCCGTGGAAAGAGATGCCATCAGAGGTGTTTGGTCCTAGGCCCCCTATTTGTCTCGTGTGTTGTGCTGCCGATACTCCAGTGACTCCATATGGTCCTAATGGACATAGCGGGATTTACTTGGCCATGTTCATCAGCTCCATAGACACTGAATGGAGCGGCACTGCACATGTGTGACCAATGCCGAATTCAGACAACAGACACAAAGCCCCCGGTACTTGAAATGGGTGGAGATCGCACCTATCCTAGGGTGTAGTATCAGCACACAATTTAATAAGTTTAGCACATACCTGCATCTTACTACAACCTGGATATTCTTCCCTTTGTCGTCTTTCTTGTTGGACATGGTAGAAGTTTGGGATGACATGGTCACAAAGAGGTGACCTACTGGGGAAACAAAACAAGTCACTCACCAAACATACACAATGTTTCTGTAGGTCAACGTAAAGCAGTCAGGATATGGTTAAACCTTAAAAAAAAAAAAAACACGACTAATGTTTTAAAAGGGTTTGCATCATGAAGACAACCCAAAGAAGCAAGTCAGAACCCATAGGAGTCCCAAGAAAGTGCGGTGACATAATACAGTGCTCTAACCCCTTAGGCATCGATAGGCCATTCCTAAGAGTCAGCCCCTGATGGTACCGATCACCCTATGCCCTGTTATTTCTTCTCTGCCGGTACTCTCAGTTTACAGCAGCTCCCGCTGTGGTTGGCAGTTGTAGTCCCCACGCTGCCAGACAGGTGGCTCATGGCTGATTGGCTGGGTTGTCATGGTAAACAAAGGCCACTCCCACTATATAGATTATAAAAAGTTATTAAATTGGCAACTGGGTGTTGCCAGCTGGGGGACGTGTGCCCATGTACTGATACAGTCCAAGCAGTGCGGGCTGTCCGTGTAGGGACAGGGGAAAGTGCATTGGTCACTCAGTCATTATTATAGTTCTTACAGGTGTTTGCCAGGCTTATCATGTAATAACCTATCCTTAGGATGGGTCATCAATTGGTGGGGGTCTGACCCCCCCCCCCCCGAGACCATGACCAACCGTCTGAATAGACCGCAGCAGACCCTTCACAGAAAACCAGACACCATACAGCTTGGTATCGCAGCTCAGCCCAATGGGACCGAGGAGCGAACAGGTGAAGACGATGTCACATGGTCTGACAGCAAACCCTCACCTGAGCATTGTTACCACTTATAAGTGAGCAGGGGGATCCCAGGTGACAGACCTCCTGTGAGCTTCAGTTAGTACCCTGGCACTTGTGTCCCCCAGCCCCTTAATTCCAGGAGCAATAGCACACCATAGTAACTTAAGGCAACTGTAGCCATCACTGGCTTCCTGAGCAATCATTTCTGTTACTTTCAGAACAATGATGCTGTCTGTCAGATGGACGGTCCTTGTCAGATACCACTTGCCTGATCATAGAGGGAGTAATTGGGCTTAAAGTGACAACATTGGTTGCCGAAGGATGGTGGGGCCTAGAGAAAAAATTACAACTGCAGCGGAAGGCGGCAGAACGCTGGAGGAAAGGTTTAGGCTTTATATGTAGCAGTTTATACTGTATATAGAAATCAGATTCCCGAATAACTAGTGATCTCTGTTTTTCGTCATAGCTACAACAGCCTTGGCAGTATATGAAAGCTGAGAATCTGATACCATTGTCTAGGTGGTATAAAACCAGAGATACAGCTATTTGAAGGGACCTCCGCCCTTTGGCTAATGCTACCATTCTCCTTACTGTATTGAGTGCAGGTTTACATATAGACTAAGGCGATTAGTAGGAAGTTACATTGCTGAAGGTTCAGACCTGCTTTTGGGTTTCTGTTCATGGGGTCTATTTGGAGACCCCATGAATGGAAACAATCCGTTTAAAGTGGCTACCCGCAGGCACCATAGACTATATTGGGATCCGTCGGGTTTCCGCATGAAAAAGGCAAAGAGAAAATTCGTGCTTGCAGAACTTCTCTCCGCATTTTTTTTTTAAAGCAGATTCAGGGACAAACTACCAACTTAGATCAGGCACAGGAGTGAACCTAGTCTTAGTCCAACACCATCTGACATGACAGCAGTGGGAATTTACTTTCAAACACCCACAATACTAAGATGCCTTGCAAGGAAATCTTCAGACATACAATTACCAGCTGACCAGATTGACCGCTATCACTTATACATTCCCTACTGTCCTACACATATCGTAAGCTAGAGAACAGCAGCAGAATCCAAAAACTGAGGCCGAACTGTCACTGCCAGCAGGCATAGAACAGAGGCAACGCAAAGGGGAAGTGCACTGCCAGCAAAACCTCAGATTAATACAGCTAGAGACCCCAGTTCTGTTAGGCTTTACTATTCTGTACCAGAGATATCAAGAGCATCCAGTAGCCCGACATGGCATAAAAGCAGAGATCACATGCTCCTGATCATTACATGATGCAACACTAACATGTCATGGTCTTGTGTGACCCCAATCAATTCTCTGCAGTCAGAAAATGAGGACATATCCTAAAAATAAGCTATTAGAATATCCATGAAGGAGAAGGAGGACTTTTCATGTCCTTGGAGATGGGCGGTATTGTATACTGTTAGAAAGAGGTCTGAACGGACTTCTATGCACTGCCTGCTTACCTGTATGCACCCATGTATCAGGGCTAGTTCCATTAATTTCAGCACCAATCTTGTGCACTGTCAGAAAGATGGACCTTACAGCCTTGTAAGGGTCCATTCACACAGAGAAAATGGTGAGACATTTCAGCGCTGAAAAAAAAAAAGCCTCCCATTGCTGCTAGCAGAAAAAGGAACCCATTGAAGTCAATGGGAGGCTTTTTTTTCAGCGCTGAAATTCCACACAATTTCCTCTGTGTGAATGGACCCTAAGGGGGCAGGGGATACTAGCAGTATATAATATCGCTAAGGGGGCGTTCACACTTGCGCCGTATCTACCCTCCAAGTCTCCGTCCTATTCCCCACGGAAACTAGATAGGAGACGGGCTCCCCGACAGCCATTTTTAAAACCTATTCATTTGAATAGGTTTTTTTTTTTTTTTTTTTTTAAAGCTAACCGCCGGTGTCCGTATGCAAACGGAAAACCGGTTTTTGGAGGACATACAAGACTGTGTCCTTGCAAAAACAAAAAAAAACAGTTCCCCCACACGCAGAGGCTGCATATGGACAAGTGAATGGGCTTTAAAACTGGCTGTCGGGGAGTCGTCCCCTATCCAGTTAGGAATAGGATGGAGACCCAATGGGCGGACACAAGTGTGAATGCTGCACACACTGCTGTATACACCACCTGGAGGCAGCTAGAACAGATCTGTGCAGCGTCCAGGTGACCTACCCCTGACAGATCACACACGAATTCAGACTGGAAAACCACTTTAAGCAGGCCACGTATATAGCTAAAGATATGCTCACCATGACACAGATCCTCCACCACAGGGTCAGTCCATCCAATATCCATCCAAAAAGTCTTGCAAGCCTGATTTTCTCAGTAAAACAAAAAATGGACATCCCACCTAAATTATAGTCACTGGACTCCCTAACAGTTCGCTCACAGTTGTGTTGGAAACTCAGTCTAGTAACTACCTGAAATCAGAAGAAAAGTCCTGCACGTACACCTGATGTCCCCCATATAGTCAGAGGTGTCAGTCGGGTGCCATATGTAACCGCTATTAGTGGTCTGTCCGTTGTGCTGGTTTACCAAATCACCAGAATAACGGACAGCTGGGGGTTCTGTGAACCGAGTGTCAGGCTCCACTTGAACCTATTTTTGTGGTACCAGAACAAATCTCCCAGTGGAGATGTGAAAGCAGTGCAAGGCTTTGTTCACATCTGCATCGCAGTCTCTGTAAGGCCTGGTTTCCATTCGGGGAGTCCACATGGGGACCCACTAAACGGAAACCTACAGACATTAGAAAGCAGTTAAATGGGAACTCCGCAGACCCCAGAGACTAATGGGCTGTGTCTGGTTTCCACACAAAACATGCAAAGAGAAAATTCCTGAAACGGAGCAGAATCCACACAGACCCCAATTCAGTCTATGGGGCCCACAGATTTCCCAGGTAACTGCTTTTTAATGTATATGGGGTTCTGCTCGGGAGGAGGGGGCCCAAGCAGACTCCCCAAACAGAAACCTGAACACGTGTGAACTGGGCCTAAGAAGCTCAGAGGACTTTTCTCTCCTGGTTTCCATATATAAGCAGATCCCATTATAGTCTATGGAGTCCGCAGGTAGCCGCAGGTTTAGCTTGTGGGCTCCATCATTTGGTTGCCATGGTGGATACCATTGATAAAGAGTACAACACAAGTGTGAACTTAGCCTTATACATCTAGCAGATTTTTCTGAAACATGATGCAGGTGACAGAAATGCAGTATAGTCTGCGGAGGATCCCCATGTGGGGGCAGCCTGAGGGACTGGTGCAGGGTCACCGCTGCATGAAGAATCCCTCACAGTCCAGGATACAGATAGGAAATACATAGCACAAAACTCTGCAACCATAGGGAGAGCATTGTGAACGCAACAGTCATATGCATCAAAATCTGCGCGATACCCGCACCGTATGAACATGCACTTGGTGACACGACCCATAGCTTGCCCTCCATTATAGATCACATCGCTAATAACACAGAACACGATTTGTTGCATTAGCCTGGCTGACAGAATAGCAGAAAAATACAAAGAAATAGAAAAGTAAACCCAGAAATGTGATAGAATACTTGCGGCTATCTAGGGGTTAAGCCGATCGCTGCTCCTAACTAGCACTGCCCATAAGGCGACAAGGGCGAGGCAGGAGCTGCAGGGCTCGGTGGTCGGAATCGTCTGACCGATGGGCGATACAATGCTATCAGGAGAGGAGGCCGCGCTGCCCCTACCTGCTCTCGGCTCCGGTGCTCGCACTTGGCAGGACGTTACACAGCGCACAGACGCCGCCGTCGGCTCAACCTACACTGGGGACATTTGAAAATTGCGCTTCCGATGGCAGCAGCCAATCACACCTCAGCGCCTGACAATCCGCTATCTGCACGCTGATTGGCCAGCATATGACATGGCGCTACGGATTGGACGGTCCGTGTATCACGTGCTCATGTTTAAACTACAGAGGCTTTTCCCTTCTCTACAATTAGTGACTGAGACATCACGTGTGTTGGTGAGAAGCCCCGCCCACTGGGCTGTGGTGATGGTGATGGCTTCATGTTTACAAGGGGAGGAGCCTGAGCTTGTGCAGCGGCCAGGCTGTAGCAGGGAGGAGACATTAGTACATAGTAGTAAGGACAGTATAGAGAGAGTAATGGCAGAGCTAACGTATATAATATGGGGCCTGAGCCAGCCCAAATCTCTCACAAGTGTCTCACACAGTAGTGTCCTGTGCTCATAGTCACATTATACATGAACAACTCCTTAGTACATGGGGTGCAGTATTCAGACTTCTGTATACAGGCTATATATTGACCCCATATATTGCACTTCTATACCTATGTATACCCCACCATATATATTGATATCTGTATACACTGCACCCTATATATTAATCTCTGTATACACTGCACCTTATACAGTATATTGATCTCTCTATATACTATACCTTATATCATGATGCCTATATATACTACATGTTATCCCTTTGTATACTGCACCCTATATACAGTATATTGATTTCTCTCTATAGATGTATACCGTATATGTTGATATATATATATATCATAACCCTTATATATACTGCATCCTATATATTGATTTCTGTATACTCATGAAGATATACCACAGTTAGTATGATGGGGCCTCCACTCAGATTCACACATAGACCCTCCACTCACTGGATGGACAATTCCCAGGCCTCAGGTTGGAAGAGACCGTCTCTGCGCAGTGCTGACACGTTTCCATCCCCCATGCTCTGGCTTCAGACAGGCAGGGGTGTAGGAGATGGCCTCATTGCATGTGAATTCCATCTCAAGGTGATGAGGGAGAAGACCCAGGAGGACTGACATATTTAGCTACTCCATGGCAGGGGACCAACTTAAACAAGGTACAGTGCAGAAGCATACAACTGTCCAGGATGGTCCGGCTGTATGCGGGGCTGTTTGAAGGTTTGTACTTATAAATACCCACTGCAACTAGTCTTCACATAAGAGGGTAGCATTATAGTGTGGGCAGCCCTTATACCCCCTATCTGATAACTGGGTTTGGCAGCGTCCCAGGTGCATGTTGTATTGCATAAGTAACATATAAACCCAACCTAACCCTGGAAAATGATGTACAATAAGCATTGCTATGATCCAGCTGATCATCATGGCAATCTTCATATAGCCCAGGGCTCCTGTTGGCTTAACCTGTACCTGAAGTAATGAGATCCTATTCACAATTCATACGACCACTAAAGCTTTGCTAAAACTTCTATTTTATGATAATGGCCGCCTGCCAACTTGAATGACTTGCTAAGAAGTAGAAATAACTTTATGTTAGAATAGATAAATTGCACTCATGGTGGCGGTATGCCAACTAGCCATTGTGAGTTATGTAAAGCGCATTAACCAATAAAAAATGGATACACCTTGTTGTGCGTGCATAAATAAAGGGGCTTTGACCCACCCATAGTTGGGAATCTTGCCAATATCCATAGTGGGCTCATTTATTCCTCCACCACAGTGTCATTGACTGGCTACAGGAAACTTTGCTTATCCCTTGTGGCTGGCAACCAGGGGCATAACTTGAGGGGGTGCAGTCACACCAGGGCCCAGGAGCAGCTACCATCTGGACCACAAACCAAGGAGACCCACAGATTACCCCTAACCACACTAAAGTAGATTAAACTCCTTAAGGCTGCATTCACACGGAGTAACGCCAGCGTGTATCACAGCCGTACACGCCGGCGTTACAGCAGGGCTGCCGTACACTTCCTATTCATTTCTATGGGAGCCGGCATGCGAGCGCTCCCCATAGAAATGAATGGGCTGCCTCTTTCACTGCGAGCAGTCCCATTGAAGTGAATGGGATGTGCCGGCGTGTACGGCAAGCTCTGCTCATGCCGTGCCGTACACGCCGGCACTTCCCATTCACTTCAATGGGACTGCTCGCAGTGAAAGAAGCAGCCCATTCATTTCTATGGGGAGCGCTCGCATGCCGGCTCCCATAGAAATGAATAGGAAGTGTACGGCAGCCCTGCTGTAACGCCGGCGTGTACGGCTGTGATACACGCTGGCGTTACTCCGTGTGAATGCAGCCTAACACTCGTAACCATCAGTATCAAGAATTTGCTGTAGGGATGAGGTAGGGGGCCTGGACAAAAGATTGCACCCGGGCCCACAAGACTTTAGTTATGGCACTGCTGGCAACTTTATTTTTGGAATCATCACTTACTCTGAGTCCCAGTGAGAACAGGACCCAGGAAGACCGTGGTAACTAACTCATTATAGCCTGTCTCCTGCGCTCTGGTCGCTGTTCGATGGTTTGATGTGTAAAAGTATGAATTTCTTCTGAACCGTTTGTTACTATTGCCCTTGTCAATGGGGTGTGTTCTTTGACCCATTTGTCAATTTATTCATACAATTTGTTCATCCGTTATTCTAGTAAAAATAACAGCAAAGCATAAGTAAAATAGTAAAAATAACAGGTAAACTGCACAACATAGAATTAGAAGAAAAACAGTTTCATAATGATTTTTTTTGACGAATACAAGTATTTCCTAGTAGACAAGTCAGGTAGGCTGAAAGGTTCACTTTACACCGTAGATCTACCTCACCACCTTTCATGCCTGCTTGTCATAGTCCAGCACTAAGTAGTTTGTTGTTACTGCTGCTTCCAATATGGGTCTAAATTTCAGTTGTAAAAGCAAATGGATAATACACACAGTGATGTCACAGTACAGGGATAATACACACAGTGATGTCACAGTACAGGGATAATACACACAGTGATGTCACAGTACAGGGATAATACACACAGTGATGTCACAGTACAGGGATAATACACACAGTGATGTCACAGTACAGGGATAATACACACAGTGATGTCACAGTACAGGGATAATACACACAGTGATGTCACAGTACAGGGATAATACACACAGTGATGTCACAGTACAGGGATAATACACACAGTGATGTCACAGTACAGGGATAGTACACACAGTGATGTCACAGTACAGGGATAATACACACAGTGATGTCACAGTACAGGGATAATACACACAGTGATGTCACAGTACAGGGATAATACACACAGTGATGTCACAGTACAGGGATAATACACACAGTGATGTCACAGTACAGGGATAATACACACAGTGATGTCACAGTACAGGGATAATACACACAGTGATGTCACAGTACAGGGATAATACACACAATGATGTCACAGTACAGGATAATACACACAGTGATGTCACAGTACAGGGATAATACACACAGTGATGTCACAGGACAGGGATAATACACACAGTGATGTCACAGTACAGGGATAATACACACAGTGATGTCACAGTACAGGGATAATACACACAGTGATGTCACAGTACAGGGATAATACACACAGTGATGTCACAGTACAGGGATAATACACACAGTGATGTCACAGTACAGGGATAATACACACAGTGATGTCACAGTACAGAGATAATACACACAGTGATGTCACAGCACAGGGATAATACACACATTGATGTCACAGTACAGGGATAATACACACAGTGATGTCACAGTACAGGGATAATACACACAGTGATGTCACAGTACAGGGATAATACACACAGTGATGTCACAGCACAGGGATAATACACACATTGATGTCACAGTACAGGGATAATACACACAGTGATGTCACAGTACAGGGATAATACACACAGTGATGTCACAGTACAGGGATAATACACACAGTGATGTCACAGTACAGGGATAATACACACAGTGATGTCACAGTACAGGGATAATACACACAGTGATGTCACAGTACAGGGATAATGCACACAGTGATGTCACAGTACAGGGATAATACACACAGTGATGTCACAGTACAGGGATAATACACACAGTGATGTCACAGGACAGGGATAGTACAATGATGTCACAATACAGGATAATAGTTCTGACACATGAATATGCATTAATGTGGTAATTTCAGTCTTCTGCGTACATTTGACACTCTATGATTCTTTGTCGGAACAGGATGACGCCTTCATTCAAAATAAAGCCATGTTATTTTAAGATAATAGATGTAATTACTTGGTATCCGTGGAGTCTTATTTTATCCATGCACAATACAGACACACCCTATCAGGACTTAATAAAGTAAATGACATCATCTTTTCTCTAAATATCGTCTGAAAACATTTGCCCTCATTCGCATATATTATGTATACGATGATGGGAACAACACTGAGCCAGATGCAGTGGAGAGTTAACACTTTAAGGGGTTGATCAGGATTTATTTTATTATTTATAGCCTATCCTTGGACAGTCCATAAATATCTGATCGTGAGCGGCCAACAACCTGGAGCTGGAAGCAGTTGGCTCTATGCCCTGTATAGGGACCAGGATCCATCACTGCAGCTCAGTACTGACCTATAGTACCGGTGCCTGGCTACTATGTAAGGACCAAAGCGAAGTGTGTTATGTATAGTATGGGCATTAGAAGCGGCCCGTAACTGCTGACCCAAGGAGTAGGGAGGGGGCAGCTGTCAGCCTCCACCTATCAGATATTCACCACTAATCCCTAAGCATAGACCATAAATAAAATAATTCCTGGCCAATCTCTACAGTAACTAACCTTTCACCAAAACTTACAAATATTCATAGATCAAGGATAAGCCTCTGTCCCTCCTTCCTAAACTAGCATTCACTCTGAAATCTCCGCTGAATCTATCTTGCCAGAGCAAGACAGATTTCATGTAAGTGTATAGAGCAGGGAGGTGGAAAGATGTCATAGAGAGAGACTGCTGGAACTATATAATAAGCTTCTATCTTATCCCAAGTGCTTTATTCCCATCACATACTTTTATAATGTCCTATATGAACCCACTGATGCTACTAATGTGAGAGGTAATACATTGTCCTCTACTTTCTGTTTGTTGTCTATTAGAGATATCATAGCAGATAGTCTCAACCTACCAGCTCAAGGCGAACTTCGAGATAGAGCCTGCAGAGGGAATGATGGCTAAAATGCAGAATACACGTCATGTAATAACCAGAAACATTCTTCATTTAAGTTATGCAAAGTTTGGTTTAGGAACACATTAAATGTATATGAAACTTCTGTATTACTAGTGCTGAATTATAACATGGACGTTTTTGGCAGCTGTCTGGGGCCCGAGGCTTCCAGGGACGCCAATACTGCCCAACCTCTTATAAGCACATCACTTATGAAGCTGTGACTGCAATGGCCGCAGGAGTAGAGATGGGTGAATCTCGTGAGATATTTGCAAGGTTCATCTGCCAGTTATGTTTGTAACCAAAAGTGCTTTTATTATATAGTGGGGTCTCTTCAGACCTCGGTGTACACTAAACTGAGGCCCAGGAGAATCGTGGTAAAATAATATGTACTGATACTCTCCAAATACACTATGTGTTTGCTCTCTTTCCTCAGACCAATGGTCCCTGGAAAAGCGAGGTCTGCATAGACCCAATAAAAGAAATGGGTCTCCAGGCAATCCATGATTATTATGAAGGTCTTTGTGGAATAAGGCCACAGGTTCATATAAGGTAGAATGTGTATTCTCCAATTGATACTTCTTAGGCACTGCCCTTGCATTTTGTATACGTGCCAAATCTGTGAATAATTGTTATGCATTTATAGTATAATCCTTCAGGACAGGGATAGGGTAAGAAGCTAAACTGGACTGACTTCATGGAACAAAAAACAACAAACAATACAAAGCAACCAGGGTTAAAATGGACTAACGGCTCTATAGCAAACCATTCTCACCAAAAGTCACATCTCCAGGCTGTATAATCTACATCAGACCAAACGAAGAGCTCTCCGCACAGAGAACTAATGATTATGAGGATGACCATGAGGTCTTCCTCTTTCTCTTCTGTTTTTCCTTAGCTGCCATGGACTCCTAGTATATCTTCTCAGCTTATCTGTGTCTACGTCTGTAACATATTACTCTGTATTATCCTGTATCTGTATTACTATGCTGCTGTAACACGCTGAAATTTCCCCAAGGTGGGACTATTAAAGGATTATCTTATCTTATCTTATCTCACATTATTTGTATGTGCATAACATTACTGGTATTTTACCTTGCTCCAGCGCTGGGTTATAGCTTGGTGGAACATTCACTAAAACTGCTTGCTGCCAGACAGACCCAATAACATAGTAGGGCATGTCTACTGAACTTATTAGTTATTCTCTAGACACTTCTATTACCTTGCATGTTTTCTGGCCACATATGGGGTGAGTATGCAACACGTTAGCTGCATCAGAATTACCAGTGGCTAACCTGCTACGATGTACAGTAGTTGTATAGTGGATGGGATTTAAACAAACCTTGCCCGGACACTGCAGAAAAATAACACAAATTGTCTTATGCTGTAGGTTGTGAGCCAGCAGTATACTGTATCAATTATTCCCGCAGGTTTGGATGTTGCTACCAACTTTTGCAATGCAAATTTTCAAAGCCAGGCCCAGGAATCATGGCCGAAGCTGCAGCAAAAACAGGAAGTTTTTGCCGAGGACAGTTCTGCTGTGTGGTGTCTGCTACAGATTTGCAGCAGCAAACTTTTGCTATGTGGTCTTAGCCTTGAAGAGGGGAACGGAACATGATAGACAACTCAAGCAGGGCTCATATCTCCGGGGATTGTTGGCAGGACATGCTGAAGTAGGTTTACACTCATCCTTGGGTTTCTGTTCTTCTGGTCTACTTGGGGACCCGAAAAACAAAAACTGAATTCACTAAAAAAGTGGTTACCCATGGACCCCATAATGGGGTCCGCCAGGTTTCTGCCAGCATGCAGGACTTTTCTCTCCGCATTTTTCAAGCGGATTCGGAGACAGAATCCCCGAACGGAGTGCGAATGCTGGTGTGAATCCAGCCCGAAATCATTCAGGTTTATGGCCAGGTTTTGCATACATTAGAGAATGCGCTGAGCATGCATGTTTATATGGAAATCAAGAGGAATAGCTATGCACAGAATAAGTGATAGGCCTTCATATAGCTTCAGAGGTAACTGTTTACATAACTTGTGAGCAACTTGTCACTGTACAATTCTTTGGATATATTTGTCACTGGACAGTCACTAGTCACAAGTTTCTTGTACACACACCTCAATGTTATTACATCTGCATCATCCTTTTCTGCCATGTTCCACCTTGTACTGTTATGTAGCAGCTCTATAGAGATGCCCGAGCCCACCACCGTACCTCTGTATGATATCATAGTGTTATCCTGCCAAACTCAGTATGTAATAAATGGCGTAACTCATCAGATACTGCATGTACGGATGTAGTTCCTTGAAAAGCAATGACTATCTCCATAGAGAATCTAACAGAGCCTGCAGGGCATACGCATACAAACATGACAGATACAGCAGAACACTGCAAGCAAAGAGATGTGTAAATACTGAATATCTGAAGAATAATCCCATAATATGTGCTATACAGAGACAAGGAAGGTTCTTGGTGCACATTTGGTTCATTTGTATTACACTAGGTCCAAACTAGTAACGCACTATCCATTGTTACGGTCGCGTTATTTATCAGCTTCCCCTTTTCTGGGCGTAGTTTCGCAGGTGCACCTTTTTTTTCAAGTAGTTTTACTGCGGTGTCTATTTATGATGTCGGTGCACCTTCTTGTTAACCCCTACCGCCGCGGGCATTTTTCGTTTTTGACTCTTCCCCTTCCAAACCCTATAACTTTTTTATTTCTCCGCTCTCAGAGCCATATGAGGTCTTAATCTTTGCGGGACAAATTGTCCTTCATGATGCCGCCATTAATTATTCTGTATAATGAACTGGGAAGCTGGAAAAAAATTCAGAATGGGGTGGATTTGAAGGAAAAGAGCATTTGTGCAGTTTTCTTATGGGATTCGTTTTTACGGCATTCACTGTGCAGCCAAAGTGACATGTCACCTGTATTCTATATTTCAGTACTATTCCGAGGATACCAAATTTATATGTTTTTATTTACATTTTAACCCCTTAACAAAAATCCAAAACTGTGGCAATTTATTTTTTTTCTAAAAGTCGACATTTTCTGACACCTATAACTTTTTTTTATACTTTTGTGTACAGGGATGTATAGGGCATCTTATTTTTGTGCCGTCAGATGTACTGTTTAGTTCAACCATTTTGGGGAATTGCTATTGCTTTGATCACATTTTTATTCAAATTTTTATCAGAGGCAAAACAGTGAAATAACGGCAGTTATTTTTCCTGTACGGCATTTACCATACAGGAAAAATATTTTTATAGATTTGTAGAGCGGGCGTTTCCGGACACAGGGATACCTAATGTGTAGGTGTTTCACAGTATTTAACTACTTTTAGATGTGTTCTAGGGAAAGGGGGTGATTTGAATGTTCAATACTTTTTGTTTGATTTTAATTTTTTTTTTTGCATTTATTAGACCCCATGGGGGTGCTGAACCCCAAGGGGTCTGATCACTAATGCAATGCATAACAATGCTAATGCTTTGCAAAAAATCATCATTTCTTTTTGCAGACTATATAGAGTAGCCTGAAAAAGAAAATCACTGCAGACAGGCCTAGGAGTCTTCACAAGGCTCCCGGGTGTCATACCAACGTGACGTAAGCCCGGGAGCTTGCTCCAGGCACCAGCGATCATCGGGAAAATGGCGCCTTGGTCAGATTTGAAGGAGTTGTGGATACATAGGAGACTCCCCAGCCCTGGTGGGTAATTACCTGTGTGTGTACAGGGGTATAGCACATTACAGTGATTTATTTCCACTACCATAGAGGCGCAGTGGGTCCTCATCGGAGGGGTCTATACTACGCCTATGTAGGTCGATCATAGGGTGACTACAAATGCCAACATGACTGATGTTGAAGAACCGGTCATCAATTGTATTATTAATACTCATATGTATTTTGTTATGGGTGCCAACTTGACTAAGTGCCAGCTTTTCCTTCCTAAGTTCTCCTTATTATAGTCCTATAAGTATAGAGTAGAAGATGCAGGGCAGTGATGGATGACATAGAGGAGGGCGGCTGACAGCTATGGTGCCGGTGACTAATCTCTAGGACGAGTCCTCCCCTCCCTTAGCTTCTTATAAGACACAGAGTAACCATCCTCCAGCTGTCCTGCCGGTTCCGCTATCTCTTGGTAAGTTATGGTACATGAGGCCTTGCCTAGGCCTAAACCCTCGGTGTTTCTTAGCGCGCTCCCCTAGAACCTCCTTAGCAGGGCGGATTGACTGTTAGGACAGACCGGGGATTAGTTAGGAAGACCAACAAGTCGGGAAGTTAGAGGTGGGCACTGGGCAGGCGGACGGCCCTGCCTGGTGTTTGGAGGCGGGCATGGTGGCGTAGATACTGGCTCTATAGGTTAGCAGCGGGGGACGGAGGAGGGCCTTGTTCTCCCTAGGCCGCCCCCCTCTTCTCTTGTTGCGGTGCCGGGCATGTTGCAGGGCTCCCGCCGCCTACTCCTCGTCAGCTGTCTCTGGGGGTCCCGATCACTCACAGCAGGGTAAGAGGGTGGGAAAGAGCGGCCTCCAGCGCACTCTGCAGCCGCCCCTGCTCTGCCCCTGTCCCGGTATGTTTCGTCTCTGTCGCCCCGGACTCTGTAAAGTCGTGAGTCAGCAACCAGTCACATTATACAGAAGTCAGTCTATGGACAGCGGCTTCCTGCTGATCCCCCTGCAATATTAGTATTACACCCCCTATATAGTGTAATGTATAGAAGTCAGACTGTATGGACGGTCCAACTGTATGGCTGCCATAATGTGCAGACAGGGAGACCCCTGCACCTGGAGACCCCTATATATTGTAATGTATAGAAGTCAGACTGTATGGACAGAGGCTTCCTGCTGATCCCCCTGCAATATACATATTATATTAGTATTACACTCCATAGAGACCCCCTATATAGTGTAATGTATAGAAGTCAGACTGTATGGACAGAGGCTTCCTGCTGGTCTCCCTGCAATATACATAGTCCAACTGTATGGCTGCCTTAATGTGCAGACAGGGAAACCCCTGCACCTGGTGAATATGTAGTATTACATTCTATAGAGACCCCTATATATTGTAATGTATAGAAGTCAGACTGTATGTGTGACAGCTTCGTGTTCCCCCTACCATATAGTGAATACAGGTAGACGTCCCACCTCACACACACCGGTGAATGAACTAATATATATATATTATATATAGTGCAGACATGTGGATGGCAGCTTCCTGGTATAGTGCAGACAGGGAGACCCCCACACTTGGTGACTATATAATGTTATACTACTTAAAGACCCCCAATTTCCTTTTCATGTAATGCAGCACAGAGTGGCGTCTTTACAATATAGGGTCATGTTTTGTACTTGAGATATACCGGTATTTATATATATATTTTTTTGTGGATTTTTCACCTTAAGCCCGGGGCCTCATGGGCCGGAAATGCTGCGATTTGCCCGCGACGGATATCCCATGGGAAAAATTGCGTTTATTTTATTTTTTTTAACTTTTTTTTTTTTATAGTACTTGCAAAGTGGATGGGATTCACGCAAACCCCATCTCCACTTTGTGGAAAAAATCGCAGCACGACACGCTGCGATTTCCAAAAACGTCACGGTTTTGAAAATCGCAGCATGTCAATTATATCTATGGAATAGTCGGTGGCTTCCCTGTAGATAGAATTGTAACAGAAAGTCCGCAGAGGAAAACTCTGTGAACTTTCTGTTCAAAGCGCTGTGGGAAGAACCGTGATACTTTCACGCCACAGTTGTTCCCGCAGCACTTTAGCGCTGTTTCCGGCCTGTGGGGCCTCAGCCTAAGACACCATAAAAAAAAATAACTAAAACCAGCAACTATTGAAAGCATGGGGGGTCCCTCAATCCCTTTGCTTTGTGATGAGGTGGGGGCCATTCAGATGGGGTCTGGTCTGTTCATGGATGTAAATTTGTGGGAATTTTGAGTAGAGTAAAATTGAGTAAGTTTGTGCAGTCTCCTCTACTGCCCGTGGCTGACTGCCCCAACCCTGGCACAGTACTTTCCACGAGACCCCCAAACTGTTTTTAGCGTTTAGAGTGTCTAACCTGGGCAAGCCCTGTAAGGCTAAGGCTTCACGTTTCTGAAATGCATCATTTTTGGGGGTTGCAGAAATGCAGTGAAAAAAAAGCGCAAAGAAAAAGAGTTCATTGCTGTCATCCATACGTTACGGAAAAGCTGAATTTTCAAAAACGCGTGCACTGCATCTTCGCTGAGTGTTGTCTCTGAAACATGGATCAGGTTTTATGGTATTGACCAGATCTATAGGCTACATGATGAGGTCAAAAGAATTGTCTAGTTGGTATGTGCTGGGGTTTTCGTTGTGTGGCATGTTTTGTTTTTTTTTTATTTTGGGCATCTATGGGTGATACATGACTGTGTCAACTGATAATTGTGTGCACTAGGGGTCTCCATCAGAAAAATCTTATAGCCAAACCTTGGATGGACCCCTCTAATGCAGTGCATTAGGGCTCATTCACAAGTGAGCAAAGGGGAGGTTTTTGACAGCGGCTTTCGCGTCAAAAACCTCCCCTACAATGGTGGTCTATGCAGACCGCCAGGCTTCTTTTCTCCGCTAGCGGAGGGCTGCTACTAGCGGAAAAAAGAAGCGACATGTTCTTTCAACCCCCGGCAGCACCATCCTATGTTCTCATCCTCATTCATTTGAGCCGACAGCGGAGGGGAAAGCCGCAACCGCGATGGTCGCAGCAGGCGGGTTTTGACCAGAGAGAGACGCGGCTCGCTGCGTCTCTCTCGGTGTCAAAACCCGCATGGGCAGTTCACGTGTGAACTAGCCCTAACACATCACCAGGCAGGCCATGCCACAATGTCTTTTCTTTGGTGCAATCTGTCATACAGAGGTATAGGAAGGTCCCATATACCCCCCAGTATTGTACTGCTACTGCGTGCGATATGGAGCTTCTATGGCACTGTAATATGCCTATCCCAAAGCAGAGAATCCGCCTTGCAGAGGACATTCTTCACATCCAAGTCCTTTATACCTTTTGTGTGATATCTAAACAATTTAATGTGATCAGTTTTTAATTTATGTATTTGAAACTGTTATAAAGATATTGCAATTGTTGACCATATTTGTTTTAGGACAGTAATGCTGCCATTTGCACGGACCCTGTATGGCGGCTCTTGGAGTCTCTACAGAACTGTAGTCACTGGGGGAAAACTTAGTAAGCCCGACCTATTCCTACATGTACACTGGAGTCTACATTGGGTACTGCCACCGAAACTTGTCAGAGAGAAAAGTCCTCCACGGAGAACCCCATTGATAGTCTATGGTGTCTGTGTGTAACCATTGTCTTAGTGGTCCAGCTCTCTACCATTCAGGCTTCCGGGGAATCCAAACAATGGAGTCCTGTGTGCAGATGTGAATTTAACCTGAATTCCCCCACTAGTGCAAGAGGTAACACAATTCGGAGGCTTCGTCCTCTTAATCAAATCTATGCCAGTCAGACAATGGTGTAGATTTTGGCTATGGCTTACAACAATTTTCTGGCATGACATAAGGTAAATCTGACGGGCTGAGATTTCCAAACCTTGCCCTAGTTCCTTAAAAGCATTTAGAGTGGGTTTACACCTGCCGCCCGATCTCCGCTTTGTGGGTTTTCGTCTTCTGCCGACAAGAGACGGAAACCGGGCAGACAGTGTCCGCCTGTGAGCATTTTGTGGTCTCCGGTGAAACCGTTTTTTTTTGTTTTTTTTTAACCGGATACAAAGTCCTGCATGTCCGACTTTATGTCCGGTTACAAAAAAACAAAAAATGGTTTCACTGCGGAGACCACAAAACGCTCACGGGTGGACACTTTGCAGGCCCATTTAAATGAATGGGTTTGAAAAGCGACTGTCGGTTTCCGTCTTCTCTCCAGTTTCTCGGACAGAAGACGGAAACCTGAAAGCGGAGACTGGGTGCAGGTGTGAACCCGCCCTTAGCGGGCTAAATAAAGAACAAGGTGGTGTGTCTTCAGTGCAAATTACAGCCACGGCTGCCAAAGATGCTCAATTTGTAGGCCAGTTTTCTTCCATAACCAACATAACAAATCCCTCCCCACTGTATGTACTTATGCAGTAGAGCACACAATAGGGTATGCCACAGCTTTTGAGAGAATGTTGTTGGCGTATATATAATATGACATGGTGTGAGCTGCAGTTTTTGCGGCTGTTTGTCTGGGACATCGTGAAGAGCCATAAAATATGAAGCAGGTCCTATACCTGTTGATATTACTGGCTTGGTCAATTTAATTTCAATGTATGGGTCAGTGACAATCATAGATGACACATGAATATTAATCCGTGTACACTTCACATGGTCGGGTGTATGAGGCCGCAGTTGTAGGTTAGCTTTATTGTACTAATGGGATGAAATGAATGTGGTGGACATTGTATATGGGAGAGTTCAGTTCAGTTGGTTCAGACAGGGGGATCAGGACTGGACTTGCATTGAGGCAGTACTTCCCGTCAGTCGCCCCCTATAGACCATATGTGTTGGCTCATATGGTGTACAAATAATCGTATAGTCCTATACAGCAAGGTGCCTAAGTAACCAAATTCTGGCCAAACAACCCATTCATACAGAACAACTGTATACTGCACCCCTATAACCGTCTGCTGCAAAAATAATGTAAGGCACATAGGTTAAGGGGTTGTCAACATGGAGGAAACTTTCGCAGCTTCATGAATTTGAAGCTGAATTTTCTGTATATACAAACTTTGTAACAAAATCTGCACCTGTCAGGCGGTATTTTCCAGGTGGAATCTGTCTGAAGATGGAGTGTGACGTTTATTTTTCCTTTAGTCGGAAAAATCAGCTAGGCGTCCATTTACACAGGCAGGTTTTCCGCTAGTGATGAGCACCAATTGCAGCATATCGAGTCAGTCGGTGCTTGGTTATCTCCATCTACTTGCACTCATCGGTGTGAGACTGAACAGATGTTTGTGTGACTGTTTGGGTACATACTGTTTCATTATTTTTGGCAAGACATCCTTGTTTTTGCAATGTGAAGCATCACCGACAAAGGTGCCATCAGGTGACAAGCAAGTGTTAGTGTGTATGACAAGTGATCATGAGTGACTGTGCTCGGGGCAATCTCTTGTAAGAACATCTAGCTTATGTGAAAGGTCTTTAAAGGGGTACTCCCATCTGGGACTTTATGGTTATATCCATAGGGTATATGCCAGTAGAGGCGGGCCCCGCTTTTGGGACATATATGTATCTTGAGTATGCTGGTCCCTTGAAGGCCTAGTTTTGGAAGCCCTTACAAGTGAGTGGAGAGACCCATACATGTGTGACCATCTAGGGGAGAATTGTGGGTCTCAAGGATGGGACCTCCATCTGTTGTAGCTCAGGATATAGCCATTAATACCAGATGAGGATACACCTTTACTTGAATGCTATCATATACTGCTCATATACTTCCAACCTACTGTACAGATTTGGGGAAAGACCCACAATTCGGTGTCCATCAAGCAGATCCTGTAGAGGACACTGAGCTGCGTGGCTGCCCTCCGTGAGATGAGGTGACACGTTCTGGTAGCCCATGTGACTTCATTTACTTTACTCCGTAGGCCGGGTACGTTCTGCCCTCTTACCTTTTATTGTAGATCTTTTCCTGCCAGCAGGCGTTCAGTTGTGTTGTATCAATCAAGGGGCCATTGGCATGTCAGACATAATGTAGAAAGCTCTTCGGGAGGAATATTCCCTTTCTAAAGCAATGAACAAGATCCCACATCTATGTCTAGAATGGGGGTGACTCCACCACTAAAACTGAAAGGGTAGGGTAAACAGCTTCCAGATATAGAGCAGTGGAAGTGGCGGCCATGTATGATGTGTAACTCGCTTCTAATAGACACTGCAGTTGGGAGACCCCCATTCTGGACATGGGTCCCACCTCTGGGTCTGTACCTATATGTTACTTGTGGTACATACTGTCGTTATGTCATCCATGTCTACGATGGAAATAACCCTTAAAGCCTCACACACGAGGATGACGGTACATGCTCATACATATCAATGGGCTCATACATAGTCGTAGTTATTGCAGCTGTGTGTCTGGATGGTAATAAAGGGCCACAAAATGGCGCAGCTCCTGTATCTGTTTGTATTTGCGGCTTTGTAAACTTTGACAGGTCACCCGTATTAAAGTTCTACAAACCCCTCTTAGATGAAGAACGTGCACATAAATTATTTTGTGTGGTTTTCTTCACGTTAATCCTTTCTGTAACCTCCTCCAGACTTGTTGGCACGCTGACGTTGCGACTCGCTTGGTTGGTTGACATTAGGTACTTGGCAGGGCATGCTATATCTTCTCTACACACTTATGTAACCGCCGTGGATCCTGCAGCGCTTCTTCACTTTTCCTGTCACATTCCGACAACATTGGGCAAGTTGGTCTTGTGCCGGCTCAGTCTGGCATGATGGCGAGGTACGCCAGGTAACGGAGACTTGGTGTATTATCTGAATGCTTTTATAAACATTTTTAATGTGAATTTTCTTGGATTCTGCTATTTGGGATTGGTGCCTGGGTTGCCGGTGTCTTCCTAGTGTCAGTCTATTGTCGGTGGGAGCCTGTCACTCAACTACCCCATAACACTCTTGCTTCATCCACATCACACTTTGGTGGGCATACATGTGTTCTCAGTTGAGGGGGGAATGATTCCTGTGAGATTTTAACATACCCAGATTTCCGCAGACCTCTGTTTGGGGAAGCGTTTGAACACCCCCATACACAGTAGATTAGTGGTCTCAAACGTGTGGCCCCCTGAGGCTGTAGTCCGTGGCCTATGGAAAGGACCCCCAATGCCCAACATCATGGTCACCTACGTTGTAAGGAGCCCCTGCCTCTGTGTCGGACTACATGGCTACAGCATTGGACAGTAGTCGCACGGTGAGGCGGGGACTCCTAATATTATAGATGACTAAGATCCTGGGAGTCCTGCTTCATGTACAGCGTTTGGTCTGGGAGATATGGCTGACATACACATGTATTTCATAGAACGAGCATGGCCGGCTGAACTGTTCTCAGATCAACATAAGGCTCTGGGTGATGATCCAAGTTTGGTTTGTTGAGCCGTGGGAGGACGGCTAGTCGTGGCTGTGGTGTGACCACAGGTTGTAACTCATGTCATCGCTCAGGAATCAGACGTGAGTGCAAATAAAGGGAGTGTAAGACTTATAAATGACCTGTGGTTTTGCTAATGTCACACTCCCTTTAAACCAGAATCTTCCTCATCTGAGAGCTGTGTATACGATTGAGAGTAGAAATTGTAAAGCCATTGCATTTAAAGGGAGTTGTCACCAGTACCCGGCCCTGCAGATAGATAGGTTAGGGTCACCTGAAGCAAAATTTCAGCGTGGAGCCTTACACCAGCGTTACTATAGGTATAAGTAACATGTTACGATTTCCAAAAACACGAGTGTTTTTGAAATTGCAACATTTCCGCTGCAGATTTTTTTTTCAGCAATGTGTGGATGGGATTAGCTGCCATTTTTACAGATGGAGTAGAAGAGTGTTTGTTTTTTTGCAACGTGTGACCCCAGCCTTCTAGGCTTTGTTAAAAAAATGGCTGCTCCTATGAAGCGGCGTGAGCCTTCGGGCCTGTTCACATCACATTTTTGCATAGTGTTGCATGGCGATGTTTTCTGTTTGGTTACATTTGGTATAAAAGAAACAAGAAAGCAGGATGTGAAATGATAGCGGCTCCTCCTTTCTGTCCTGTTGAAGAACAGGTTTCAGACAGACTATTTATTGTAGGAGACATCGAAGACGTCAGTGTGCAGCCGGATAGCCGATCCATCAGTGATGTGGTGTGAGCCTAGCCCTAGGTATGTAACCCTAATACATCAGTTTGGGTGCAGGTCTGTGTCTTTGATAAGGCAATTCTCTGTGGTGTTACCTGTGTTTTTTTTTTACGTGGACCCACTGGGTCGCTGTCACACATGGCATTTTTATTAAAAAAAAATATATATATATATATATTTTCTAATTTTTTTTCTGCCCTGTGTCAGTGTTTGTTCACGGCCTACAACGCATCTTTGGTTTTCAAAAGACCATGAAGAATACCAGAAAAGCTAAAAGCTGCTGGTATTACTCTGTGTGTCCTTAGGCCAAGTTCACATCTGCTCTGAAGTCTCTGTTGCAGACTGAAACCGTCAGAAATGGGTGGAGAGAAGACACGGACATTATAGTCAATGGGGTCCAGTGGTGTGCGTGGGTAACCACTCTTCTACATGGTTTGGGTTCCCTCGGCGCAAATGTCTCCCTAACTTCAGGCTGAGCCCATATGTTGCAAAAAAGCAGAATTTTTTTTATTTGTTGCTGTTTTTTGAGCCAACGCCAGGAGTGGTTTTAGTTTAAGGGAGAAATCTAAGTTCTCTCTATATCTATTTATCCTGTACATTTCGGCAGTGATCTAGAGGAGACCGTCTGGGGGAATTAACTATTTATGCAGCTTCCTAATACACTAGTGTCGGTTTACGGCGCGGTGTATACTGTCAGGCCTGAACCACAATAACCCTCTGTAACAAATATTTTTGCAGCGAGTTAATGCTCTCCTAACCTAGAGCCAAAGCTGTCGCCTGCCAGTGAGGGGGCGCAGCGTGTTTACTTTGGGTTCCTGATGTTATCATGTGACACTTTGGTGCGGTCTGTGTAGTCAGAGCTGAGCTAGGTTTCTGGCTGTCATTCAACATTCTGTGTAGGATTTCCCTCCGCTCGGCAATAACACAAATGTCCTTAAAAGACTTCTGTGTGTTGACACTGATGTTGTGCTTCTGATATTTACTATGCACTTGTGTACGGGCTACTGAAGACTCCTCAGATTTACATGGTAATGGCTTCTTACATTAGCCTTACTCATGTTATGGAAATAGATTTTTAAGTCCAGCGACCTGTGCACTTTACAGAACTCTGAGCCACCAACTAATGGTCTGACAACTCATCCTACTCTGTATCCTCGTTGCGAGATTGGAAAAACCTTCTGCGGTCTTCTAGTATCTGCGCCACTTAGTCAACTGGACATGTCTGGTATTGTAGCACATTTGTGGAAACGGAGCAAAGCATAAAGCAAAGTGAAGTCGATTTTATTAAAAGGGGTTGCCCAGGAATCTTTATTTTATTTTTTTTCCATGGCGTATCCATAGAATAGGCCGCATATATGTGATTATTGGTGGGTGTACATGTGGCCCCCACACAGATCAGCTGTATGGAGAAGTTTCCTAGACCTGTACTGTATACAGCACTGAGCCCCAAGCTGTTAACTCTGTACCGTCGATAGTGGCAAGGTGTTGGATTTTGACACCTTTTAAAAACCGCTATGGTTCCCAGAATCAGATGATACAAGTAAATGAAAGCATATTTGGGGTAGGGTCACACTCAGCGTCTTGTGGGGAAAAAACCTCTGCAGTACTGAACGCAGTAAAACTTAAACCTAAAAAGTAAAGGGAGGTTTTTTACACACTTGTTCCAACACGATACTATGAAAAATACAGCTTGTCCTGCAAAAAAAAGGAAAAAAAATCCGTCTTATGGCCACACGGACAGAGCAGCCTCACCGCCTCCTTAGAAGTGTATTCAGCATCTTATCTTCTCGCCTTTATCTAACATTCTGCATTTATTTTCATTACAGATTTCAGTCTAAAACCTACAGCAAAATGAATTCTCTCACGATCAGCCGAGTTGTCGATGATGTCATCAAGTCCCCAGAAGACAAGCGGTTGTATCGGGGTGTCGAACTGGCCAATGGGATAAAAGCAATGCTTATAAGTGACCCCACCACCGACAAATCCTCCGCAGCTCTGGATGTTTGTATTGGTATGAATTTTCTGAACTAGCCTTTTTGCCTTGCAAATTTTGCTTGTCGTCCATTAGTCAGAGCTGGGACTGCTGTCCTGTCCCTAGCAATGTATTTGTTGCATGGCTGTGCTCTGATATATTACAGTCCTAATGACTATGACCATGACCCATGAGGAATCGGTATGGAGCCTGAGGAAGGTGTACCTAGATTCCTGGGTACTGCATTGTGGCCACAGTAACAGTCACTCGTGGTTGATCTTGTGATCTTAAAGGGGCTATTCCACCACAAGCATTTATCACTTCTCCACACGATACACATAGGAGTGATCAATGTAGGGTTTTGGAGACTCCATAAATCAATAGATTGTTAGTTCTGAGGCTCTTGTTCTTTGTCATTGCACCTCAGAAAGGAGAGGTGGTCACACATGTGCTCTGCTACCCTAGTCTATGTCTGTGGGGTTGACTGTGAGGGCCAAGTACACCCTTCGGCTATCTCCGGCAGTCCCATAGACCATGAATAGAGTGGCAGTGCACCTGTGACTCCATGGAAATCCTCCTGGCGCGCAGTGGGGAGGGACAAATGATCGGCGGGGGTCCCAGCGATCTTACGTTTTTCACCTTTTTGTAATTGCATGTGGGAATCCAGCCCTCTGTGAATCCTACCTGAAAAGTGCAGAAGAAACCATCCAATTTCAGGGTTGTGTTCTCTCCCCCGACTTGTCTTCCTTCCTTAGTCCTAATGTGGTTATTCAATTCATATCACATATCCACTATATAGGACCTAAGTGATTATTGGGGGTCTGACTGCTGAGACCCCTGGTGTTCCTAAAAGTGGAGGTTCCAGAGTGAATCCCATTGTGAGTGGAGTTATGGCGCACTGTACTTGGCACATATACATACTATCAGTCTCCTAGATGTGAATGGAGTGGTGGTCACATATGCTGTATTTTTGTCTTAGAGGACTTGGGGGACCCCCATGACCATCGGGGGTCTCAGTGGTTGTCCCCACCAGTGATCAAACACTTATAAACAATTCTGTGGATGGGGAACAATTATTCGTGGGAACGTCTCTTTAGTCTCTGCTTAACGCTCTGCATTCTCTTTCCTCACAGGGTCTCTGTCCGATCCAGAAAACATTCCAGGGCTCGCTCATTTTTGTGAGCACATGCTTTTCTTGGGCACAAAAAAATACCCTAAAGAGAACGAGTACAGTCAGTTTCTAAGTGAGCATGCGGGGAGCTCCAACGCCTTCACCAGTGGAGAACATACCAACTATTACTTTGATGTATCCCACGAACACCTCGAAGGAGCGTTGGACAGGTAATGCAAACGGAATATGGTCATGTCTTGTATGTGTCAAAATGTCACTGGCAGAAAGTATATAAAGAACACATCTAATATGAAGTGTGAAACTATGGATCAACTATGAGGGAGCCTGCCCCTCGTACACAAGGTCCTGGGTTCAAGACCTGGGCCAGACATGTCTTTAACAGGGTTATAGAAGCCAGACTGTCTTGAATACATTTTCTTCATGTGCCACTTGGATCCAGATAATGCTGATGGCTGTGCGTGTCTAGGTCTTCTATTTAGGTTTTTATTATTCTTCTCCTCTTTACAGGGGTGCCAGGCCGTACATGTCATCCAGCCAGGACAAGTAATCCTAAAATTCCATATTCCTTTCTTTCAGGTTTGCCCAGTTCTTCTTGGGCCCTCTTTTTGATGAGAGCTGTAGAGAACGGGAAGTGAATGCAGTACAGTCTGAGCATGAGAAAAACCTGATGAATGATACCTGGAGACTAAGCCAACTGGAGAAGGCCACAGGAGACCCTAAACACCCCTACCATAAATTTGGGACAGGTGTGTACCGTATGAACTTACAAGGAAATCTTAAATACAATGTATCACAACTTTCTGTCTAAAAATGTGTTTGTATGACACTATAAGGTGTTTCCCTATTCAGTATGCTATACTGGACACCCACAGTCCTGAATTAACACCATGGCCAAAACACAAAATCCTGCACATTGCTGTGGCAAAACCCACCAGAAATTGGCCTTGCAGATTTGTATTGCAATGGTTGAAAGTGGCAGCAATAATTCACATGCTACGGGTTTTAAAGGGGATATGAGGTTAATGTTTTATGGCCCATACTCAGGATCTATGGGGGGCTGACAGGCGGCCCCTGAACCGATCAGTAGACATTGAGGTCAGTGGGAGTTCTTGCAGTTAAGGCTGGTCTTACATGACTGTAGTTTAAGACCACAAATGGTCCGCAATTGCGGGTTTTAAATTGCGGACCCACTGTTTTTTTTTATGCGGCCTCTTACACCACCGTAGATTTTGTCCAGACAGTATACCGCATGTCTGTAATGGCCGTGTTTTTACGGCAACGACTGTCCCATACAAGTCTATGGGCGCGTGTAGTTATGCGGATAGACACTGAACATACATCAGTGTATATCTGCAATTGCGGATGTCAACGTGTGTTTTGTGGTGTGTTTTGTTTTATGTGGATCCGCATAATACTGATACACACACAGAACGTTGCGGGTGCACTTTGCAGTTGGGCACGGACGTCTGTGGAATGAATTTTTAGAGTGAAATTTGTGTTGTGGATCCGCAAATTGCGGACCACAAAAACCACTACGGTCATGTAAGACCAGCCTAAGGCACCCAAATGCTATAAAGCAGGCGGCACTTTTTGCTTCCAGCCCTTTACTATGTGTAGGAGGGTGTCGGTAGTGGCTTTGTACAGCTGATCTGTTCTGTGTCCTGCTGTCCAATTCGGTATTTATAGCCTAATCTGAGAATGGGCCATGAAAACCTTCACTTCAGACAACCCCTTTAAAACCCCCAGTGCAGTGCGTCTTGCAGAGTGTGTTTTAGTCAACGCATGTAGATGCATGTAGATGATTAAGATCCAATTCTGTATACAACTCTTGCACTGCTCATATAACCTGTATATTAGTATCCAGGGGTCGTCTACTGTCCGCTGCTTTCCATGCCTGGACTGTGTTACACTGCTGGGAGATCAGGTCACTGCTGACGTCACATTTGTCCTTAGTATTGTTGTGATTCCTCGATAGTGCGCCTCATAAGTACTTCTGTGTGGTGCTGGTCTGGAATTATACAGTTGCTTCCTTTGCGTCCTAAAAGACCTCATTATATATCAAAGTCCTCATTTATACTAGAATCTTTGATCTGCAGTGACAGCTGGCCTCAGGGGCCTTGCGTTTTGGCACGCCCTTTATAGACAACAATTGCCTAATATATTGCGATTATTGAAATGCTGGCTGCACACATTGCAATACAGGGTGGCAATTCAATTAAAGAGATATTTGTATGTGGTAACAATGTGTCGGGATTTTCTGGCCTTATATGATTGCCCTATCGTTGGCATTGACTGTAGCATCTAAGGGGTTAAATGGCAAGTATGCGCTATTTAATGGGCAGTACAGTGGGTCAGGGGTTAGTCCTGGGCTCGAACCCAGCCAAAGGATGATATCTACAAGGCGTTTTTATGTTTTCCCTGTGTTTTTGTGGACTTCCTCCCACACTCCAAAGGCATACTGATAGGGAATGTAGATTGTGAGCCCTGTATTATGGGACAATGACTGAATGTGTGTAAAACGCTGCGGAACATGATGTAAGCAAAATAAATTAATAATTATTTTTTATTTATTATGCTTACTTACATAGCGCCATCATATTCCGCAGCGCTTTACAGATATGGTCAGTCACTGTCCCATATAGGGATCACCATCTACATTCCCTATCAGTATGTCTTTAGTGTGTGGGAGGAAACCCACGCAAACAGGGGGAGAACATACAAACTCCTTGCAGATGTTGCCCTTGGCAGGATTTGAACCTAGGACTCCAGCGCTGCAAGGCTGCAGTGCTAACCACTGAGCCACCGTGCTCCGTGGGCATGACACCATGGACAAATTTCCCGGGCACCCCCTAAAGAACCAGGGCTAGGAGAATAAAAAAAATTATTCTCCTCTTCCTTAAACTGGTTGAAGCGAGAGCTGTGAATATGTGCAGCTCCCATTTTAACCAGTGACATCTCTTGTTTTACTGGGGCCACAGGTTTTGATGCAGTTTCGCTGCACCTATACAATCTTTTTCATTCCATTGCATTTAAGAGGATAAGTGATGCCTTGGCTAATAATCCTTAATTATACATAGTTTTGTGTACTACGCCTTTAACAGACTTGTTTCCATGGTAAGAGACTTCAATCTCTGTAGTCTGATCCTGCAGTCATGCTCTTCCATCTTCCTCCTACTGTCATGTCTGCTAACTCACATTTTGTAATGTAATATTGACTTGTTTTTTGGCTATTTAAGCCCTCCCTTATTATTTATGTAACTGGTTGGCGCCGTCACATGAAGGATGGCTGAGCTGTTGTGTACCGCTGCGGTGTATCCGGTGCTTATATGGTAATACATATGGGTATTCCAGGGTGTAGCCCAGCAGTCATAACATTTGCTCACACATCCCTTGGTATTACTACTAAGCTCTTTGCATATTATCTTGTTGCTGAATATATGTTTGTGTATGTAGGATGTGGCCAAATATCATAAAGGAGGAACCCCTTAGAATGGTAGGACATCCCCACGTGATGTGTCAGAGATCTGCCCGATCCAGCGACTACTGTGCTTGGCTTTCTCCGGCAGTCGTACAGAAATGAAAACTGTGACCGCACATCCATTCATATTGCCAATCTTGTGGCTCCCTCACCTACGTGTAGCGATCACGCCTGAACTTTAGCACCCATGTAAATATTTAGTGGGGTGTTGGTTCTCAAGATTCGCCCGTTTTCCAGTGTGAAGAAGATCTCGTTGCACAGGCCAGGCTGGTGTGTTCTGCTTTCCCTTGGATGACATTGTACTATTAAGCCACATTTATTTCTGGCAGCCTGCCCCTTATACTTTAAGGTTCACTTGGCAGCCTGTACTCAATGTAATGAACATCAGCTATTGTGCACGGGTGGGACATAGCAATGTGTTACTCATCGGGTGTTGCTCGCTGGCTTCTGTTCAGCCCAATAATTTATTTCCAGTCTTTCTAGATAAGGGGCAGCAGCTTGACAATAACATGTCACTGAAGTGCAGCCATTACTATGTTCTTCTATTAGTCAGAGGTGACTTGGCTCTATGGACTTGCTCTCATATTCCCTGCACCAGCTGATGAAGCTAAAGCATGGAAGTCATTGTGCCATGTAGGCCAAGTATAGCTACCTGGGTTGGGACAAGATGGCTCCTCTACCCTCCAATATACTGATCCAATACCGATGTGAATAAGGCCACATGCACATGGCGTGTGTGTTTACAAAGTCTTTAAATAATAATATATAATTAATAAAATTTACTTTTGCACAAACAAAATTTATTCCAGAAAATAATTTGGCTGTTTTTTTTTGTGCTTATTTTGGTAGTTATGGAACTTTTTTTTATTTATTTATTTATTTTTCAGGAAATAAGGTTACTCTTGAAACCAAACCTATGCAAGAAGGGATTGATGTGCGACAAGAATTACTGAAATTCCACTCCACGTTTTATTCTTCTAACCTCATGTGCATCTGTATACTTGGAAGAGGTAATAAAATGATACTAGATCTCTTTACTTATTCAGGGTAATTTAGGCACCATATTGATCAATTAATGTTAAAGGGGTTTCCACGGCATTAATATTGAGGACATATTCGGGAACCCCACAAAAAAGCTGGTTGATGAGGTCGCAACATTAAAGAGGATTATTCACAAACTCCAGTTCTTAGCATTTACTTATAAGCTGTACTGATTCCAGTACAGTTGGAATTTTCTCTCTAGCCCCCACCATTCCTGAGTAATAAGCACAGTTAGTTTTGGTGCTTGATGTACTATTTAGGCTTTATAATGTCAGAAGGGCGGAGTCAGGCAGGGGGTGTGACTTGGAGCTCCAAACAGAGGCAGCCAGTGTCAGAGCTCAGAATCGCACCCCTTGTCTGCTCCTGCCTGACACCGACCCCTGACAGTACAGAGTCTAAATAGCATATCAGGCCCCAAAACTAACAGCATTGACTGCTCAGGAATGGTTGGGGCTAGAGAAAAAAAAAACAATTCCAACTGTGCCAGAATCAGTGGGGCTTTGCCTAATAAATTATTTAAAGAACTGGGCTTGGTGGAGGTGAGGAAAGGTCGTCTGTATAGTTACATGTACGACATAAGAAGATTTTATCACCGTTGTTAAAATCAGAAAAGGCAGAGCCAAGTTTGAGCCCCCTTTTGCTAAAATACTACTTTGAACACTTGGCTCTGACCTGGACCATGTAGATCAGCTGTCAGACACTTCACTACACTACAAGGAGTAGGGATAGGATTGCACGACGGTGTCAGGACTGCTGACCGCACCAGATTAGTGCCAGCAGTGATACAGGCCCCCATACATCTGCTCAGATGCTCCTACATGACCATTTTGTGTACAATTGCCCCCCACAAGTGGTGATAAGAGAAGAACTGATTCCCAGTACTCTGAAGGGTCATAAACCATATTTTGTCTATATGAACTCTTCAAGGAAGGCAAAAGGCATTAATGGGAGCACCGCTGGATTGTGGAGCAGTCTGATGGTGACCACTTGGTTATGCCTACTGTCTATGTATTCTTATATGGTACTGCACTGTTCACCTTTCGGATGGTCGGCTCTGCCTCCTGTAGTGTTGTCAGTGACCAGTTGACTATTCACCCTCCTCCTGCGTTGCTTGAGTACTGACCATGTGCTTCACCAGCAGAAGTTCATGGTATTGATAGAGCAGCTGTAATGGTGACCATTTCTCCCGGCCATTCTCCTGTATAACAGCATTATTGCTTTCTCTCACTCCAAAAATATAAAACTTAGGAGAAAAGTCCTGTTGCTTCCATGTGAGCGAGTAACCTTCTGTATAGCTGAGCGTTAGTCCCTGCAGATGCTGGTGCTATGCCAACAGAAATGTGATCTGGACTAGTCATCCTTTTTATAGCGTGCTGTGTACCCTTGTATTAGTTGCTGGGATACCTTCAGTAAGATCTGAAACAAAGGGATTTTTTTTCCTGCTTCACTCGGTATATAACATGTACTTCCACATTCAGAAAACTTGACATGTCAGCAGTTTTAATCGGTGAAGGTCCCAGTCCCGCTCCATTTACTTACATGTGACTTATGGACCACCCTGGAAGTGAATGGAGCAGCGGTTGAGCATGCCCACTACTGCCGCATACACATGTAGGGGATTGCTGTCATTACTGGATGAGCTCATTGTACTACACAGGCTGAATCTGAAGATTTTGTAGTATGGGCACATACTATATGCTGGCTTCAAGAATATGTAGAAAACTAACCTAGCATCATCTTCTTTATACTATCACATCCTCAGAAACCCTCGACGAGTTGACAGATTTGCTGGTGAAACTGTTTGGCGAAGTAGAGAATAAAAATGTCCCAGTTCCTGAATTTCCTGAGAATCCCTTCCATATGCCATATCTGCAGGTAAGCGCTGGTCTTACTATTAGGCCTCATTCACACAGCTGTGTATGGTGTATAAGGAAAGCACCAAGTCATGTTCGGTGAGAAGTGATTCAGCTATACTTGCATTTGCTGACACCTATCTGAATAGAGTGAAATTTCCGATACGTTTCAGCAGTTTCTTCCTAGCAAATAAGAGCTATGTGTACACTGGACTTCTGGGCCCTGTCACAACTTCAACTGCTGTGACCCCTATAGTTACACCACTGTGAGGATATAGGTTTCTTCATGATGAAGACTATATGAATTTATTTCTTGTTTTTCTTTTAGAAAATGTGCAAAATAGTGCCTGTCAAGGACCTAAGGAATCTGTACGTCACATTCCCGATTCCTGACCTCCAGAAATATTATAAGTCTAATCCGGGTCATTATCTTGGGCACCTCATTGGACATGAAGGTCCTGGAAGTCTCCTCTCTGAGCTCAAGTCTAAAGGTAAGTTACACAGGCCCCAGCAAGGAAATCTCCAATGTACTACAAGATGGTAAAGAAGACTTCAGAAGTCCTTCTCTCAGAGCTTAAAGGGGTTATCCAGGATTAGACATAATGGCTGCTTTTGTCATCAAACACCACCACACCTGGTCACAGCTTGTACATGGGATTGCAGAGTAGCTCTATTAAAGGAAAACCTATTAGAACTGCAGTAATAGTTAATAAGTGCACCCATATCACTTTAGCAGTGTTTATAGTGATTTCTGGGCTCCTCTGGAAGTGCCTGGCATCTTCTGCATTTGTTTACTCGGTGTAGCTTCCTGCTGCAATGTATTCTGGTAGTTGTAGGCTCTCACACTATCTCATCATTACAGCACAGCCCGCATGTAAATGTAAATTTAGGCTCTTACAATATGGCATTGCAAAAACCAAAATATTTTTAAACTGGGGTTAAAAAAATGTAAAGTAAGCCTTATCCTGAAGGCCAAAATAGTATGTGCCTTTACAGGGTTAAGTCTAAGATTAATTAACGTGCTCTGGCTCCACCATCGGTCATTACACATGATCTGCCATTATTGACTTTGCCCTGTTTTCTTCCATAGGCTGGGTAAATACCCTGGTTGGCGGGCAGAAAGAGGGAGCCAAGGGATTCATGTTCTTCATCATTAATGTAGACCTGACTGAAGAAGGCCTATGTAAGTAATCACAAGATCTATGGAAGTGCATGTTCACACTGTGACTGAACATTTGCTAACCTCCTCAATGTGTATGGAAGAGACCGACCTTGTGCATTGTGAATGTCCTCTAATATGGTTTCCATTGAGTTCTTTGGGCAACTTTCAACCTGTTGCACACAACTCTAGTGGTTTTTACTGTCCGCCAAAAAAAAAAAAAAAAAAATGTCCACGTCATCCAAAGTCACTGATCGGCAAAAGGACTTATATGATCCCCTGCACTTGTCTGTGCTGCAGATGTATACAGCACGGATACAAGGCCTCAAAAGCTACAGACGAGACCTAGAGAAGTGAAGAGGTCCTTACTGTTATTAAAAACTATGGTCGTGCAGGAGGCCAAAGATGGCGCACACAGTTATTACCTATGTAATGGGTTCTCTGTTTGTTTTTAGTGCATGTGGATGATATCATTTACCACATGTTTCAGTACATCCAAAAACTCCGAGCAGAGGGTCCACAAGAATGGGTCTTCAAGGAAATAAAGGTGAGTGTCACTATAACCGTGAAATGGCAGATTTATCCTCTGTCCATAGGTGGAAATGTCAGATATCAGCCAATCGTATCGCAAATGTCTGCCAGATGATCAGCAGTGGGACAGAAATATCAGTGTTTGCTCACTTTCTATTGAACCACAGCCAACTTGCGCAGATCCACTTCTTCCCTTTTTTTGGGGGGGGGGGGGGGGGTGTAGGTGGGTCTGCTGCGGTGCGGGATGTCTGTTACCTGTAAGCTTCGCTTTAAGTGCGGGAGATAGATTCTGATGTGTAGTGATTCTTGCTTTCAGTTGAGAACTGTTGGCTATGGCGATGCTTCTATGCGGCATACGTACCTCTGGGGGTACCTGCAACTATCCCCGGGGGTTGCTGTGGGATTCTCTTCGGACGCTCAGAATAATTAGCAGTGGCCCAAGGGAGTTGAACAAGCCCAAAACAATGTTGCTTAAATGTCCTGCTCCCTGTGCTCCTCCAGCCTATAGAGACGACGTCAGGCGTCACGTACCATATGCGTCATTACACTACGTGACCACCCAACGTCTCATCGGAGGAGCACAGGGAGCAGCACCAGAGCCCAGGATAGATGAGTAATACTGTTTTTATGTATCTTTACCCCTCCTAAAGAGGCCTCCACGAATTACACTGAGGGTCCTAAGAGACCCTCAGAATATAATTCTAGTTTGTGTGTGGTGAACCCCAGAAAAAAACAATGACACCCGATATTGGAAGAAAATCCCTATGTATGTGAGATTTTATTAAGATAGGGGACATTATATATGGGGTTGAGTGCCACTTAGCGACATTACTGTATGGGTTGTTGTTTTACATGTGGAGGACATTGAGGGGGCCATTACATAATTGTGAATGAGCATTAGTAACATTTATAAGTGATCACTACTTTGGGGGTTCTGGATTGGGACATTTTCTCCCCCAGGGGTTCTTCACTTGAAAAGGTTGGTAACCACTGATCTGCAGGGCTAGAAATTATGCAATGATGACTTCTGCAGATTTTTTATTTTTTTTGGTTCATGGGGAAACTCATGGCAATGCTTCGGTGCTCCAAAAGGTCACTGAGGGCCGGATGCTTATGACTTACTGAAGCAAAGCATTCTGGGAGGGTCATTAAGGACTCTGTTCACATGACTGTGACCCATATTGTCCTCAGTGACCTCTTCTGTAAACCTGCTCCATCTGCCGCGCCTGCTGTGACTTCATTTTGCTGTTTGTGTTTTTTTTCCCTCCTCTGTGCTTTGTGCAATCCCACAGAATAAGTCAGCACTGGCGAACAAGAGATGACTGTGTAGATGCTAGTAGTAGTCTGTGACCGGGAACGCTCTGCAAGCACGGATACAGCTATATCTAGTACTGACACGTCCTATACATCGATCAAGATGTGTGTCAAGAGCCTGACACTTATTAAAGTACATGAGTATAAGATTGCAATACTTCTACAATATAAAATGGTGATCTATAACTTGGATCTTCCATTTTATTTTCCTTGGGGGCTTGACCTCGGAAATGCCACTGATCCTAAGAATGAATAGTGTTTTCCTTTATATCAGTGCCTCAGTCACCTCCTCTGCTGAATGGCTCTATTCATGTGAATGAGGCCAGCAAGAGGTCTCTACATGGATGTGTGGCCTGGATCGCCAGTGTGAAGGGTACCCAACAATGAATCCGTACTGCAGCCGTCCTAATTGTAGGATATGTATGGGTCCGGAGGTCATAAAGTGATCTACATCTATAGGATGTCTGAGGGACTTTCCTAAAATCTCAGTTAAATGGCACTATAATGATTTGTCGTCTTACACTTCTGCTATGAGGATGTGACGTGTCTTATCGTTTTTTTTTGTTTTTTTTTACTATAGGACTTGAATGCAGTTGCCTTTAGATTTAAAGATAAAGAGCGTCCACGTGGCTACACATCCAAAGTGGCCGGATTACTACAGGTAAGTTGCTGAGTGACCATATAGACATCCTTCATTGTAGGCTCTCCGGCAATAAGCTACACATGTAGTTTAGTTTCAAAGGTATTTACTAAACTCTACATCGAAAACACATCAAGCAATAAAATTAGCAGAAAACAGTACAAAATGTCCACACAGGGTAAGTCTAGAATAATGTAGTAGATACCATTCCAAAATCAGTATGCCAACCTGGAGAAATGATTGAAACTGTAGAACACACAAAAACCAACATTGACTACAAAGGGAATAGGGGAGGGGGAGTAAATAGTGCTACAATAGGAAGTGTGGGGGTGGGGGGTACTGCTAGGGAGAAGTGGGGGAGTGGGGGGTACTTCACGCTCAATCTCAATTCTCAGTTCTAGCTGGAGACCGTATCGCAGGCCCTGGAAGTTGGATCTGGTAATCCAGAATGTCCAAACTTTGTCAAAAAGAGGGCGAGTATCAGAACTGGTGGCTGACAGTCAAAGTGACAAGCCAAGAAGTCGTTGTGCTGATCTATGAATAGTTTCCCAGAAGCGATGGCCATGAGGGCAGGACCACCGGCTATGGAAAGTAATGCCTAAGACGTTACAGCCTCGAAAGCTTAGGGGTCAGACTGAAAGATAAAAACTATACAACCGATGGGGGCCTGTGATGGACCTTCAAGAAAGGCCCCGTAAGGGTGATCCGTCAGCTGCCCCTGCTAATGGATATGTAACAGTCAATCCACTGGGATGGGGTTAAAGTGGAGCCAAAATCTTGTTCCTAAAATAAAGCTTAGTTTCAGAGGGAGAGGCATTAACCTGTATACAAAAGATGGAGAACCCCCTATCAGCAGCTCTAAATGGACATGGCTTCTCAAAGCTAGCGGGGGAAATTTATGAATTGAACGTAGTAAGAGAATGTATAAAGTGAAAGACCTGTGTACTCCTAAAATAAACATTATTAAACGTATTTTCCAATATTCCTGGAAGCTTTTGCTTCATTTAAGCCATCAGTATGTGATAGTCGGGGGGCTGATTTCCCTCCCCCCCAGAATGAAGGGTACAAAGCACTTATAACAGTGACATATCCAGTTGTCCATCTGTGCTTGGTACCGCAGCGCTGTTCTGTTTAAGGATAATGTGTTTATCAATATTTCCGGGAAATCCTTCAAGGCTGAAGTCACACGTTGCAGAAAAGCTGTGTTGTTGTTGCAGATATTGAACCAAAGCTAGGATTGGCTTCACAAGGAATGGGACTGGCATAGGAAGCTCGAAGACTTCTACCCTCTGCATAATCCAATGCCAGCCTTGGCTCTGTCTCAGAAAAATCTGCAACAACAAATGCAGCCTTTCTGCAATAACTGCCTGCCTTTTTATTTTATTTTTTACTCCCGGTATACATGGTGTGTATGTGGTTTAATAAAGTCACTTCGCCTCTTATGTAATGCATGTGTTCTTCTTTCTTGCATATAATTTATGGGATTTTACTTGATTCTGGAAAATTCTACACATGGGTGCACCTGCAGATTCCTCAGGAGGGGTTACCCAGCTTTCCCAGATTCCTTAATGACAGATTGGTATTCCTACTCCCTTCTCCTGGGACACATGCAGACACAACCCAGACTAAACATCCAGCTTACAGTTCTCTCACATTCTACCACTTGGACATTGCTAGCTTATAATCCATATCATTTATGTTGTTTTTTCAGGATTACTGTATGAAAGAAGCGATATCAGCTGAGTTTTTGCTGGAAGAATTCCGGCCAGATTTAATAGACATGGTGCTGGATAAACTCAGGCCGGCCAATGTCAGGTAAGTTATAACATGTCACATTCTGCATTGAAATCCTTGCGTAAACCATCCGGGTAGTGTTGTGTCTCCAGTCGCTTATCATGATGACCTTATTCTCTATATACTGTATACGGCCTGTCTACAATACATAATCTTGGGGAAAGCACGGTACTAGAGGAAGACGCCTCTGACTATGACACATTCTAGGTTTAGGCAAGGAAAATTTGCAAAACCATATTTCCTAAAATATTAACCTTCCCTGGTGGTCAAATGGAGTGGAGGTCTGCAGTCTGCCAGTGGAGTACCCCTGCACAATGAAGAGGGCGCGTATCTCACACTCTTCTCTCCATGATAGAATGAAGGGCACAGCCATTACATGCAGCTTCACCTCTCCTGTATATTATTGACCTGACAGATGAGCGTGGCGCAGGAAGCGGAGGGGAGGTGCAGGGCCAGCTCTGTGTGATTGGGTAAAATGATCTATCAGGGGAGAGGGAACCTGGCTTGGCTGGACCCCCTAACTTGGACTATAAGATACAGGCACTTTTTGGCAAGGTACTTTCTTGCTAAAAAGTGCATCTGTAGTCTGAAAAATATGGTAACTGTTTTGTAGAAAAAGGTCAAGTTTGAGAAAACTGACATTGTGGATATAGTATAAATGTCTTAGGTAAGAAGACCCCTTTAAGATCCAGGAGACAAAGGGCATTCTCAATGCTAGCCAGGTGAGATGTAGAGTACTAATATAGTGGATGAGGTGGAAGAAAATATTCAGGGGGGTCAGAGTTTTGCTGTGTGTGTGTGTGTGTGTGTGTGTGTGTGTGTGTGTGTGTTTGTTTTTTCCGCAGCGAAACCGTTTTTTGTTTAACCGGACAAAAAGTCCTGCACGTGTGACTTTGTGCCTGGTTAAAAAAAAAATGTTTCGCCGCGGAGAAAAGCTGCATTTTCCAAATGTGGGGATGAGATAAATGAAATCTATGGTGTCTGAAGTGTATGGGGCTACAATGTGTATAGCAAGTGAGTAGTACCACAGTCCCGCCAGTGATCTGCAGGGGTCCCAGTTGTCAGACCCCTTACAGATCTAGTATCCTGTATAGTGGCTGTGCTTGGTATTGCAGATTATTCTAGTCTACCCAGCTGCAGCCAAAAGTGTGGCAGATATGCATTATAGTTAGTTTGGGGGGGGGGGGGGGGGGGAGAGTTTTCCTCTACAGACTTTCCGCCCCTATTATACCAATATGGAAAGCACCAGTAATAATTGACATGTTAAGATTTGCAAAAACGCAAGTGTTCTTGAAATTGCAGCAATTCCCTTGCAGATTTTTCCTGCGATGTGTGTATGGGATTAGCCGGATTCCCATCCACATTGCAGGTACTGTACTACGCGTGGTGAGACCTCTGCCTGATACGCTTTGCTCTGTGCTAATCCTTCTGCAGACATGACGTCTCCTCTACACTATATATACAGTATCTTCCCCTATACAATCTATCTCTGCACTTTTTAGTAGCGTAATGTATAAAGTTCCCCTTTGGCTATTGTGATATAATTTGCATTATCTTATTATTATTCCGATCCTACATGCAATGTATTATTCATTCACTGTATAATAAGGACATTGCAATTTGTGTTTGCTTTGCGTTTTGTTTTTTTTTGTCATTTAACAGAAGGGCCGTGTGGAGATTAAATGGGGATGTTCTACTCTACCAACCTTTCCTACTCTGTCTGCAGATTTGTGTTTAGTAAGCAGAGAGCACGAGCTGAAAAGGCAGTACTAAGTGCCCATATGCTCTGTTATTTCCATCCTGCACCATAAAATTGAGTTTTACGCGCTCCCCTCTGCTGCGAGCAAGCACAAGCTTGTTTACTATAGCAGAAAAGCAGCCCTAGAGACAGAAGGAACACCATTATCTGTAAAGTAATGTTGGATTGGATTCTGCCTGCCATCTGTAGTGGCACAGCCTGCATGCTGATGAGACGACTGCAGACGGTGCTGGGAAATGTCTCCTACTCACTTTCCATTTCCCATCTTCTCCGGTGCCCTTAACCTTGTTGCTTCTTGCAGTCTAATGTACTAGAGACTTGTAGCGGCCAAGGTTTCTGCTGATCCTGCACAAGTGGCTGCATAGTCTTCCTGCAGGCACAACTTCCGTCTGTCACATAGTTAAGGGGCACAATTGGAGGATCACGCTTGGTATAAATATACTGTCTGTGTGCAAACATGACAAATTATTCAGATTGGTAGCAGAACGGTTGTAAGAGTCCTGCGACGTTTTCAAGATCAGACCCTACAATCCATAGTCACATGTGAGGAGAACCTAAACCAAATACGTTATAGGAGTGGAAATGCAAAAATGATGGCGAGCTGGATCTGTTGCATAACTGGTACCTGCTGGACCATTGACGTATAATGGGGTCTTTCTAATTCCGTCATGATGTCCATTTTATTGTAGTGAGACCTCATGCACATGACTAAGTTTGCAGCGCAATACAGTCATATGACACACAGAGTGTTATCCAAGTGCGTTCCATGATAAATCCTATCTACACAGTTACATAGTAGATGAGGTTGGATGAAGACATTAGTCCATCAAGTCCAACCTATAACCCTACAATCCCCTACGGTGTTGTTCCAGGGGAAGGCAAAAAAAGCCATGAGGCTCCTGCCAATTGCCCTATCTATGGGAGCGTCTGATCTGTTATGATGACTCTGGGACCTGCTCTATCCTGCTGCATGTCAGCGGAACAGATCAGAAGCCGCCATAGACATGAATGCACTCGGATGTCACTCCAAGGGTCTGCTGCAAACTTGGCCCCACATCGGTTGCACACTCGGTACATGCGGACTAATAGAGCTGCCCTTTTTTTTTCCCAGTATCTGACCCTGAGGCTCTGGATGGAGTCTGCAAACAAGTGTGAACAGAGCGTTAAGTTTTCTAATCTATGGCAGAGCGCTGTGGTATTTCCACAGGGCAGTATCCTGTAGTGGCCCCATCCATAGCAGAACATGGATGGTTTTCGCTGTGTGTTTAACCCCTGCAGCTAGATCTGTGGTTTTTCAGATGTGCCAGAAATGTCATGCAGAATGCCTAGATGTCTCCAGATTTCCTGTTCTGTAGAGATCACTGCTCAGCAATCATCTTGTTATCACAGGCAGGATTATGGCGGAGGGTAAAATGTAACTCTAGCTCAGGATTCACCATTCACAATAGGTTATGAACACCTTTCCCGTCCTGTACAGAGACCTCTACAAAGGTCCGAGCATGCCCACAAGACTCTCTTGTAGAAGTCTGTCATCCAGGCTGTGTTTCTTGGTCTGAATATGGGTGAAAGGGACCTAAAAACAAAAAATTTTTGTAGTAGTCTCATTATCCTTTCAGGCAGGGATAGGCTTTAAAGCGACACCTTTTAATATAAAGGCGGGTGGTTGCAGATCACACCAGATCCACCATTGTACAATAAGTCCTGGGTCACTGCTACCTACCCCCTTTTATCCGCAGTGACTTCCAAAGAAGTTTTCAGCACTTGTTTCCTGAGTGGCTCTAGGGGTTGTTGGGCTGGTTCTCACCCAGGTCATGTGATTCGGAACAAGCACCCCTCCCTCCTCCCTGGGGGCATGGGGTTGTTGGTTCCAATCACATGGCGCAAGATCAAGAACTGCTTAGAACCCCAAAGTTTATCCGTAGTAGAGCAGATTTGTCATGGTTGGTTTTTTTACATGCTGCTGTAAAGCAAATCTCTGTACTGCTGTTCAGACAAGATGGCTGCCCCCATAATCCTTCGCAGAGAATTACAGAAAGTGGAATTAAAAATCTACAACTGGAAAACCATTAAAACCCAAGATAAAGAATGTTTTGGTTTATTAGAGAAAAGATGCCGGCAGTTTTATTAGTTTTCTTTATCGGTCGTTGTAAGTTCTGACATTCTGTGCTAAGAGAGGTTTTGCTATAAAACTGCCTGTGTGAATTGTGGCGTTTATTAAAATTAATGATGTGACCTTTTCTAGATCATAAGATTGTGTTGCGAATCTCATTAGCATCGGCCGCTTTTATGGCGGTTCATATTCCATTTTCTCCATGTGCGGGGAAGGCTTTGCCTTTGCGGAGAGAAGTTGGTTTTATTTTACTTTTAATAATGTTATGATGGTAAACTTTTTATTTCACGGTTATTTTTTTTATTTAGTTTTATTTCAGAATGTAATTTTTAGTATTGAAATTCAGTCCTAAATTGAATAACATTCAGCTCTACAATTCTAAATCTCCAATAGAGTTGTCCTCATCTGACCTGCCTGCGGTGTACACTGTGCATGCTCACTAGTGTACACCGCAATACAGGGAGCGAGGAGGAGGCGCAAAGTGTTACAGGGAAAGCAAATGGTGGCCACGTGCACCCTCTTTGCTCCCTGTGTACAGAAAGAAGACGTAGAATGGATAGAAAGAAAGCAGCTGGGAAGATTATTAGGGTACATGTAAATAATTGCAAAAATTGGGATACAAGGTATTTTGGAAAAATGTCACATTCTGAGATCAGTTGTCTGGAGAGCCATGTATGGAGACAGAAGCATACTGCTCTGTACACTGTGTGGTGGCTATGCCAGCTGCCATTGATATTGATGATCTATCCTAAGGCCTGATGTTACGGATTTTATATATAATATTATATTTATTATGTTTTGGGTTTTTTTGTATTTGAGCCGAACCTAGTAGTGACTACAGAAGGAATGGGAAATATCTAGGAAGCTCTTATACTTTTTCCTAATGTTCCACTCCTGGCTTTGACTCAAAAACGTAGCAAAACCTGCAATTAGGAAAAAAAACCCTGATTTTCTGCAACGTGGGGCCGTAGACTAAGTCTTGGAGAACCCCTTAGAAGCCATACGAGAAATCTCACTTTAGCTAACTTGCTGCTGCCATATGTATATGTGTATGTGGTGTGGAGATCTTGCGCCCAACATCACTTATATCTGTTTCATCCCACAGAGTGGCCGTGGTTTCCAAGTCTTTTGAGGGCCAAACTGACCAGACGGAAGAGTGGTACGGAACACAGTACAAGCAAGAAGACATCCCTAAGGAGCTTCTCCAGGTTTGGAGATTACAAATTCTTTTATTTTAAGATTTTTCACTGTAGAAATAAAGGTACAAAAATACAAGAATCAAACAAAAAGAGCGCGACGTAGCCAACCGGACATTGTCCTCGCCATGAAATAACAGGCTGATAATAAAGTAAAAGAGAAAATAAGTCGAGAGAATTTACTGAAGGGTCCGAATGGGCCAGAATAACACAAAATAGGTAAACAGGGAGACTGTCTGATACGGGTGGGGGGAGGCAGAGTAGGAGGCCCCCTAAGGGCAGGCAAAGGAGAGGGAGAAGAGAAGACTTTAAAAACAAAAAACAAACCTTCATTCCTCTTTAAGAACTGGACAGAAAATCAATGGTCTTGCGAGAATATATAATTGTATATACTGGCCTGTATATTGTGCTGTGTGGCCTGTATATTTTAGATGAGAAGTCTGATGTATTTTCCATATTTGCTGTTGCTCAATAACTATTACATGTGCAGTTTTGTTCTCCTGTAGATCTCTCTACATATCGTCCACTTTCTGCCTTGGCTTGTGTCTTTATCCCTATAGTAAGTCGCTCACTTATAATATTCTATTTTGTATCTTTTAGAGGTGGCAAAATGCTGATCTAAACGGAAAGTTTCACTTACCAATGAAGAATGAGTTTATTCCCACAAATTTTGAGATCCTTCCTCTAGAAAAGGATGCAGCCCCCTACCCTGCATTAGTAAAGGTAAGAATAAGGGGTCAGTCACTAAATGTAAAACGTCATGACCATTAGGTAACCAGACGCCGGTATGTTTGTGCAAGATCCTACATTTTCTTATGCCGCAGTTCTAATACTTGGATTAATCTTGTTAATAAAAATGTGTTCTAGTGGAACAGTCATCAGACAATGTTATTTTATATATTGTATATTAGTATACTATGTAAGGGCAGCATAGCATGGGGACGCCCTTCTATTAGTCAGAATGGTACACGTCATATTGTGCCACGTGGCTAGTCGGAGCATTAATAGAAGACACCAGACACTTACTTTAAGTCCGGTGTATTCACAAAGAGACTGCTCCGACCCCGCCAGTCTGATACTGATAACCTGTAGGCCATTGAGTCTTGGAAGTTTCTTGTCCAAACACCAGCATCTTGGGGAAGAGGTATGTTGTATTGTTTTGCATTGTGCCCTCCTGTTGGGTAAGTGGATTTTTGGTCTTGTCTTTATAGGACACAGCGATGAGCAAACTCTGGTTCAAGCAAGATGACAAATTCTTTCTGCCCAAAGCCTGCCTCAACTTTGAGTTCTTCAGGTAGGTATATCCCCTATATAAGTGGTTTTTACATCCCCTATAAAGCCCGCTGTCAGCATCTATATATGAATTACAAGAGACTGTGTTTCCCAAGCATGGATATTAAGCGCTTTGCTAATATTTATGTGGCAGACTGGAATCGCAAGGATCGCGATGTGCTGACACTGAGCACTATAATGTTCGTGTATTTTATTGCTTGAACTTCCATAAAACTGTCATAATACCCTGCGTCGGCCATAACTGTGGCTCATTTATCTTCCCTTTATGGCTAATGATAAATTCCACCACGTCTGAAATATTTGGCCATAACCCATTAAGCAGTTAATGCTGCAGTCGCTCCATTTCTGTCTCTGAGTGAAGGAGTGTAGCGCGGAGAGAAATGCACAAAGTTACTTAATGCGGAGAGAGACTTCACTTTAGAAGAGAGACCAGAAGCCATAGAAGTGCATTGTGGGTCACTTTTTTTTTTCCTTGAATGCATCAGCTTTTACATGCTTGGAAATGTGCAGAGTCTGCTGTGATCACAGGACTTGGCGTCCACTATAGAGACCATCTAGTTAAAGAGGTATTAGCCTCCTATATCCATTACCTATAGGTTTGTATATAGCTTGCAGCATACCTTATAGTATATTAGTTTTCCGCCACAGTCACTGTAGCAGCTCTGAATCCTCACAGGGGTCTTAGAGATTGTACTGAACCCCTCGGGCCCCATGTTTTGTCATACACAGCAGTTATTAGATGTTGGTTTTAGTTATAAAGTCTAGGAGATTACCAGGGATTATAAGCCTACACATTTCATTATAACTCTACTCCTAAGAACTATGGGCAGTGTGACGCTTCATAAAGGGATGAATTGAGGATTGCCGATGTAGATTCTTAGAACAATGCAGTGTATGATATCGCTACTGACTTGTGTTTGGTTTACTTTTGATTTAAACCTCCCCTCCCCCCTGTACTTTGCATGTTTCAGATGGTCACCCTCTTACCCTCATTGTTTTCTTACAGGGTTGTGAAAGAAAACTTAAAGGGGTATTCCAGGATATTATGAGAGGACTTGCCCCTTAGGATAGGCCATTAAAGGGGTTATGCCATGAAGAGTATTTACCCTCTATTCATAGGATAGAGACTATAGAGGATAAATACCTGATTGGTGCGGGTCTCCCCACTGAGACAACTACCCCCACCCTGGTGGTGGACGAGGTCTCCATTTATTTTAATAGGAGCACCAGAGATAGTCGAATATTTTGGCTGTCCCCAAACAATGTCCACCACCAGGTGCACCTACATTCTGCCTTGCTGTGGTCAGGCTTTATGCATACACCCCACATTCTTTCCTATGCATAGAGGATCAAGACTTTTAAAGGGATTACCCAGGGACTGTTATAACCACTTCCTCTGGGACTCTATTTTGGCACACATTGGGTTTTTAGGCTGGTTCCAGCTAGATGACGTCATTGGAACCAGCACCTGAGTTGATCCACCAAGGACTTGCGTGCCAGATGAGATCCTGCGACTTCGCATTGGAATCAGCGCTTTTAAACCGTCCTTGTCGCGTGCATGGGGCCTGAAGTTTTTGGTTAGCTTACATCACGCTTTGTTGCAGTGTTTTTTGCACAAATGTTTGTTCTTTTTGTTAACCCTCCGTTGTTCTGTTGTGTATAGTATTGTGTTCATGTTCTTCTCCTCCAGGTTAGGTGGAGGACTAATGGCAAGAGGTCCATGTAGTCGGAGTGCCTCTAGTTTAGACATATACCACAAGCCAGACTTTTAATCTCAATGTTCTCTTTCAGCCCATTTGCTTATGTGGATCCTTTGCATTGTAACATGGCCTATTTGTACCTTGAACTGCTTAAAGATTCCCTCAGCGAGTATGCATATGCAGCAGAACTAGCCGGCCTGAACTATGACCTCCAAAGTACCGTCTATGGGATGTATGTAAGTACCGGAAACCAAGGAGGACATCAGACCATCTCCTCCACATCCTCATAGTGGCGGGAAGACTCTCATTACTATTGCTCAAGCTTAGAGTTGTTACTTTTCTTTGTCATTTATGGGGAACCAACCTTTCCATTACCCATTTAATGGCTCAGAGCACAGAAATGTGATCGGTGTCATTGTACAGATCCCATCCCAAAGACAATGTGATTGTGACGCTGCATATTCATACTCTTTTTGCCAAGGGTCCTCCTCGCACGGTCATCTCATTGCTTGCACTATCAGATTTGCTGAATCTTTTTCCTTTTATTTTTTCTTTCTTTTTAGTTTGTTTTATTTTTTGTTCCCTTTTTTTTTCCATTGTTCTTTTTGTTAGTCGCTACCTTTATGCTGACCCCCTCCATTGCAACATGACATACCTGTTTCTAAGGTTATTGAAGGATGATTTAAAAGAGTATACATATGCAGCCCGCCTCGCAGGTGTCAACTATGGCATTGCATCAGGAATGAATGCAATTCTTGTAAGTAAATATGGCAAGGAAGCCGCAAGGCATGAAAGACACATATATATATATAACTGTGTGGGGTGCTTATTCTGGTGTGTATATATATGGACACAGGTTTCCCCTTATTGTGAAGGCTTTTACCATATGTGCAATAGCCAGTTTGTCATTGGTATATGAATGCAGTGTTAGGGATTGATAGCCAATAAAATGCATGGGTGCTGTGAAGATCACCATTTGCAGGTTGGGTAACGCTTTTGTCATACTAATTCAATTCTGAGTCTTTTTTTTGTGTATGAACCCCCATACGCTAGGGGTGTATCCCTAATTTAGGTACCAAATGGATACCATGGCAGATTCAACCACAGATCCTGTGCTGCACCCCACTACTCTCATTACGTCCATTCATCTGAGCCCAAGCAGAAAGTGGAAAGGAAGTTTAGGCAAAAGTCTACCTCCAATTCCTGTTTACTTTCTGAACCTTTAGGGGGTTAAACCTTTTTTTTTTTTAACATTGGGGCTCAGATCTTGTAAAGTAAGAATTCAGCCGAACATGGACAATAGATTTTTGTTATATTTTCTCATTACAGACACTTATTCCCTATTCAAATGTCAGATCGCTGGAGAGCCGACTGCTGGGACCCCCTGAGATCAGAATGGGGGCCGATATTCCTCCTGCATCGTTCATGAGGATAAAGTGCCAGTGCACCAGCCCGATCATGGCTCCATTCACTTCTATGGAATTGCAGTCCTGGACGCTCCATAGAAGTGAATAGAGCAACCGTTGGAGCTTTCAGGCCCCCATTCTCATTATTGTTTGGGGTCCCAGCAGTTATTCCCTATACGCAGGATAAGTGTCAGATTGCTGGGGGTCTAAGTGACTCCAAGGTTATTATGCCCAGTCACATTTGGTAGGCGGAGTGTACTATGCACAGTTACAAGGCCCCTAAAAGCAATAAGGTGGTCACAGAGCGCCCCCTTGCAGAGATTCTATGTAATCGGCTGTGACTTGTGGTGCCACAGTTCCCCGCAGTGCCACCTTGGGGTAAAATATAGCATTACAGCATTTCCACAGAAACGCATGGACTTGGTGAGTCCTCAAGGGCTGAGCCGTTCATGCTAATAGATGGCAACTATCGTGTTATGGTAACGTTGGTAATTTCATCCCAGGATTTTGTTACATGTTCATGACTTTCCCTAAAAAGGTTCATTATTAGAAATCCTTTCTGTGATGCAGGGTTGTCCCCTCTCTGGTGACCCATTTCTGAGGTTGCTACATGCAACAAAAAAAAAAATTGACGGGGTCATCTATCTCTCTCCTATGATGCTGTGTTGTGTATGTGACCCCTATGCATGTGGTCCTAACAGTTGCATGTGTGTTCCTCACAATGCATTAAGGTATCGTGCCTAAAGGGGTCGTCTAGGTACAGATCAATTTTAAGAGACCAAATGTTATTGTTTGTATAATAAAAAGTTGTACAACTTTCCTATATACTTTCTGTATCAATTCCTCGCTGTTTTCTAGATCTCTGCTTGCGGTCACTCCTTCTGCTTACAGCCAGTGGATAAAAATCAGACCATGGTCATGTGATCTACAGTCCATGGTCACATGATGGACACACAAGCGCACAGCTCATCACATGGCCATGAACTGATTATTATCCACTAGAAATAAGCAAAAGAACAGCAGAGATCAATAATCCAATGAGGAATTGATACAAAAAGTATATTGGAAAATTGTACAACAATTCATTCTACACTAAATAACATTTTGTCTCTTAATATTGATCTGAAACTGGATAATCCCTTTAACTCCAGTTGGGTGCAGTGCAATATACTCGGTCCCTACACGCAGGAAGCCATTTTTTTTAGGCAGACCTAAGAATGCTTAATATGAAACCACTGGGGAAAGAAATCAAAATTTCTAAGAAGTGTTCCCCCAAAATAAGCTAATTGGTGTCCTGCAGATGGTGGGAAGTGTTCCCATATAGAAACCCAAGCACTAGCTCATGCCCTTAGAGATCAGTGTGATATCCATGTATTGTATGGTCTTGCTGCATCCTCCAGAACATGTGATATTTGGATACCCGTCTCTTAAGGGGGAGTTCACACGGAGTTACGTGCCGCGTGATGTGGCACGTAGACGCTGCGGGACCCTTTGCGGGCCGTACACGCTCCCATTGATTTCAATGAGAGCGGGGATCGTATGTGCCGCGCTAGTTTGCGGCCGTGCATTTATTCATTAACTCCGTGTGAACTCCCCCTAACTCAGAAAACCCCATGGTTAAATCCCCTGTTAGTACAGCGGGTGTTCTGGCTAGGTAACGGTCTGCCTATGGAAATGTTCCCTGAATGTAGGGGCCCAGATTAACTCCTCTCACCCCAAATGGCTGCTTCAGAACCACTGAAGGCTAGCACTGAAAGATGAAGAAATCTCTGCTAGTTTTTTTTTTTGATAATGTGTAGTTTTGGGGGTGTATTGAGATGTGCCCTGTTTTGCAGCTGGCGGTGAAGGGTTACAATGACAAACAGCCCATCCTGCTGAAGAAGATCATTGAGAAAATGGCCACCTTTGAAATAGATGAGAAACGGTTCAATATCATAAAAGAAGCGGTAAGTCTGTTCCCATATCTTGTATTATTTGCTTTATGTGTGTGTGTGTGTGTGTGTGTGTGTGTGTGTGTGTGTGGCCATACAGACACTTGGATTATACACTTTAGTAGTATATACTCCAAGGCGCAGTACACTTACCCCTTGGGGTATATCCAACTATTCCCAGGGATATATGCCACTGTGAGGTAATGGAATATAAACACAGTATTACTTTCCTGTCCTGACGCTGCTCCTCATGCTACTACGGCCTAGAGATGTCAGGCGGTGGCATGGATCACGTAATGTAGTGACGCGTTGGCTACGTGACTGCCTGGAGAGCATGGAGAGAATCCTCAGCAATCTTCTGAAGAGACCCTCAGAGTATTATTGTAGTTCATGTGTGACAAACTCCCCAAAATATCCCTGTTTAGCTGAACCCCAGAAAAATGCAGATTTGGCTGAACCAAATAAAGAATCAATATGTGCAGATTGTCTGCTTCTAAGGCTCTCCCTTCTGTAACCAGGCACCATTGTAAAATGACTTTTTAATGTCTGTGGTTGGGAAAATGATTGTTGTGTTTTTTGTTCTGCAGTACATGCGCTCCCTCAACAACTTCCGGGCAGAGCAGCCGCACCAACATGCCATGTATTACCTCAGGGTGCTGATGACTGAAGTGGCCTGGACCAAAGATGAACTTCGGGATGCCCTAGATGGTCAGAGAAATCAACCCCCCCCCCCCATAATTTTTTTTAATGAAAATTGAATCCATTGAGTTTAATAGACCAAGGCTTCCTGTGTAGAGTAGAGATCACTTCCTTGCAGTTACCACTGTATCACAGGGATTACAATGAAGGGTAACACCTGGATATAGAGAAGATCACACCATTCACTGTAGGGGAAAGATCACCTCCATGTACGATAACCTGGACACTGGTCACAGAAGACGCCCAGCACTCCAGGGTGCAGGAGGTATGTGTGCTGTCTGGTAGGGCTGAGAACAACCCTTGTTACCAGATCACAGCATTTTGGCATTTAGTGTATCCAAATTAATTCAGCCAATCAAATTAAGCTCTACTAGCCAAGGGGTGATAACACTTGTTTCTGTAGGGACAGGGTCTGAGTGCAGTATCTTACCCCCCACTTGACTAGTAGACACTACTTTGTATAAACACTATAAGGGCCTATATCTTTGGAATAGCTGAACAGATTTTGATAAAACAACAAAATGCGCAGGGTGACCGCATCGCTCAGGGTGGCTTTTCACACAGGTTCTCTTTAACCTGAAATGTCAGTTGTGCCCACACAGTGGGTTCTTAACTCCTCCAGTAAAAACTGTGTGCCATCTTGTCATGGTAGAGGTTTGATAAAGCATTCTTCTTGAAGGTGGGGATATATATGGCGGAGAACCTGTCGCTGCTGCCCTAGACTGTGAAGGTTGCATCCTCCTTCATCCTATAGTGTAGTCAATATGGGGTTTTGGGGTCCGGAGTATATCCTCCCAGATGTACATTTAGTGTTTCTCTTAATATTCCCGTTCTCCTCTCCCGCACTGTTCCCACACTCAATTTCCCATCCCGAAGTCATGTGGGTGACATACAGACTGCAGAGACATTGCGAGTAGTTCTGCTGTACTCGTTCAGCTATTGTACTCTGCGTAGTCCCGGCAGGGCTGGATTCAGAACGTGACTTCACGTATTTCGTAGATTGCACCCCGGCTGTTCTATTTCTGGATTTGTATAGGTTTTTTTCCCCCTTGTGTGTGCAGACAGGAGCACATTCCGTTATTCTTTTTCTAGAACATCACATTTCTATCTCGCTGCATTTCCTCCGCTTGGAGTCTTTTGTTTGGGCCACGGGTGATTATTTTTGCTGCTGCTCTAATAGACCATTTTCCAGTTGTATAATACTTCATTTGCCTTCCCAGCAGCCCTATAAATCATGTTCCCCGCTCTGCAGAGAGCGCAGCTTTATCTCCTTACACCACCTGAACGAGCGAAGCTATTTGCTCTGGAGCGTAAACACATGTGCCGGAAGATTGCCGAGCGTAAATGCAGAAAGTGGGTCAGAAGCGAGTGGATTATGAGCGCTGCCTCCGCTCATGTCATTTAATACAAAATGGAAACATTACTTGGTTTTAGATTTGTTTATTGCCTCCATACATCACCCAATTGCTCAGATAAAAAAGATGGTCATAGAAGCGAAAGCAATTTCCATACCCAGCTGCATTTCCGCCATTGGTTTCAGATACGATTCCTGCTCATGTCACCCGTTCATGGGGGAAAACCAAAGTTTTTGACCAGGAAAGAAAAAGAAAATGACTCATTAGATGGAATAAATATTAAGAAATGGCTCCAACTAAAATGTAAAGGGTTTTATATGGACGGCAACAACTGCAGTACCGATCGCTCAGGCGCATAAGCCATTGTAGCTATGTGAATGGTGATGGTCTATGTTTAGGGTAAGCAGTTAAGAAACACTTGGGTGTGGGGAAGGGGACTTACTGGGCTCTACCCCACTCCCAATCTGTGCACCCATCCCCAGGTATCTATGCACTCCAGCTTCCTCTAGGCTCCAGACTCCTCCATCTTCGCAAGTTTCTTTTTAATCCCATGAACCATCAGCACAGCATTACATAGACAGCTAGAGACTGTACTATGGCTACCTGCTGGTGGCAGTTTGCATTTATGTGGGAGCTTACTTTTTCTCATAGGAATGAATTGAACAGCGTTGATTGGCTAGTGTACAGCATTCGGCCAATCAACGCTGGTTCTGCCAGAGGCTCGTCTGTGAGGAGGCGGAGTCTACAATCGGACCACAATGGAGACTGCTGTACACTGGCCAACAACGCTGTTCAATTCATTCCTATGAGAAAAAGTAAGCTCCCTCGTAACAGCAAGCTGCCAGCTCTCCTGACTAGCAAGGAAGAGCCTTCTGCAAAACCAGTGTTGATTTGCTGCAGGCTCGTCTTTGCAAGCTGCCAACTCTCCCTGTACAGTATGTGATTTAGTGTGCAGCGGCTCGGAACCGAGGAAGACTGTACTGTATATGGTTCCGAGCCGCTGCACACTATATCACGTTGATTCGTTCCTTTGTGGCGTCGTATGGTACATGTTTCTGACTTACGTTGAAATTCGGTTTACAACGCTGTGTAAGAACGGATCAACGTCGTAAGTCGAGGACTACCTGTGTGTGTGTGTGTGTGTATATGTATATGTATATATATATATATATATATATATATATATATATATATATATATATATATATATATATATATATATATATATATTTATTTTTTTTTTTTTTTGCTGAACAGGGACACGGCATTTCGCTCCCATTTCTGATCTGTAGATCAAAGATTTGCACTAATGATTTTTCGCTCTGGTGTTGCTGACTGGTGGGGGTGACATAATTGGATTGAACAGAGAAAATTTGCTGCTCTCGGGCAGACCTCATAGATATCGGATTATCAACAGATCTAGCTGAAATTGATTTGCTTTGCCTGGCGATAGCCGATGTCTACAGACGGCATTAAAGTGGCCAGTAATGGCGTAGACTGCTCAGCGAGGGGAGATGACTACATATAGGTTTATTCTCTGTATTATTTGGTAAACGGCTGTTTTTATTCTCATTTTAGAGCTTGCTTAGATACGTCATGTAGCTAATGACTAATAACTTTATTACGGTGTAGTCGCTGGATTTAATCCTTCCTAATCCTCTCTGCTGTAATCTATAAAATGTGATTATTCCGACACGTTACACACTGACTTGTGTGTTATAACCGGTGGCCATTACAGCTTTGCTTGTATAAAAGGTTTACCTGATAATTCACTTTCTTCCCATAAAACCTGAGTAATGTGAATAGTGTATGAGCCTCTGTAATGACTGTGCTCTTGTCTCTCCCAGATGTTACCCTTCCTCGTCTCAAGGCCTTCATTCCTGAGCTGCTGTCCCGGTTGCACATTGAGGCCCTTCTCCATGGCAATATGACAAAGCAGGTTGGTTATTTACACTGTACGTGTATGGGGGGCTGTAACAGATGGAGTGATGGAGACCCCCACGTACGTCACAGCCAGGCCTGGTGTATGGTTTTATGTGGTGTGGCCCCGCTCCTTTGCTTATGGGGGTCATGAATGGATTTTCAGAGGGGTGTTAGCTGCTCCAAAGTTAATCAGCCATGTTAAAATACAGCCTATCTGACCCTTCTTTTTCCCCACATATACCAGTGAGGGAGGGTTCAAGGGGGCTCTCTGGGACTATTATATTGATCACCGATTGGATAGGACATCCAACACACCGAACCCCTTCCCCCCCTCATACAGATTGAAAGGGCTGTTCCTCATGACTACTTACCAAGCACAGCGCCGTACATTGTCCAGTGGCTCTACATGGTATTACAGCTCATTCACATCCTTTTGAATGGAATTGAGTTGTGGCATGGCCATGTGATCAATGGATGTGATGTCTCTGGCCTGAGAAGAGGAAGGGGAGCTCACCTCCGCTGATAGTAAGGGTCCAAGTTGTCATATATATTTTTTTTACCAATCTAATATTAATGGTTTTATCAGTCACCACTGGACACATGGCTGGAGAGTCCTGTGACAACCAGCAGGTTCAGCTGACCTCCCCTCTAATGCAGGGAACCTTTGGTAATCCAGCTGTTGGGAAACCACAACTCCCAGCATGCACACATGCTCTGCTGTTCTTGGAACCCCCCCAAAAAAATTCAGCATGCTGGGACTTGTAGTTTGAGGACCAAAGGCTGCTGACTCTTGCTCTAATGTGTATGGGTGCCTCCTACTGTCAATTTAGGAAAAAGAACTAGATTTTCAAGGCACTTATTTATTTTTTTCCCTTCTCCAGTCGGCATTGGGCATCATGCAGATGGTTGAGGACACTCTCATACAATATGCCCACACCAAACCCCTGCTGCCAAGTCAGCTGATCAGATACAGAGAAGTACAACTGCCTGACAGTAAGTCACGGTTCCCCCTCCACTTGGTGACTAGAGCGGCCGACGCTTGGTGGTTTGTTACAACCTGATTTCTTGTCCTTTCCAGGGGGCTGGTTTGTGTATCAGAAGCGGAATGAAGTTCACAATAACTGCGGTATCGAGATCTATTATCAGACAGACATGCAGAGTACATCAGAGAACATGCTGCTGGAGCTCTTCTGCCAGATCATTGAGGAGCCCTGCTTCAACACCCTGCGTACCAAGGAGCAGCTAGGTGAGCACCGCACAACCCCGACCTGTCACTGCCATATGGTCTTGCACATACCGTATCAAAAGGGCACATCTAGTTCTTGAGGAACATGGCTATGACTTGTCCAAGACCATGTGAACGATGACAGCACATACTGGGACATTATACATGACTAGCTGATGGAGGTTATGAGATTAAGGTGCTGTTCTCACCCTCTAAACTTGGTACTTTTGTGTTTTAAAGGCTATATTGTGTTCAGCGGCCCCCGCAGGGCGAATGGGATCCAAGGCCTGCGATTTATTATTCAGTCTGAGCGGCAACCTTATTACTTAGAGACCCGGGTGGAGGCCTTTTTGAAGACTACGGAGAAGATGGTGGAAGACATGAAAGATGAGGCTTTCCAGAAACACATCCAAGCCCTTGCGCTTCGGCGTCTGGACAAGCCAAAGAAGCTGGTGGCTGAATGTGCAAAATACTGGGGGGAAATAATCTCTCAACAGTATCAATTTGATAGAGGTGAGAGGGGGCGCCAGTGATGTAGATATACTCAGTACCGGCTATCCTGTATTAATGCTGCACCTGTATGTCATGGGTTAACTCCTCTGAGCCACTTGTCATTGTTCAGTGCCCATCAGATTTCTCCTTTTATTAGTAGTGATGTATATATGGTATCAAAGAGGGGAGTGGTAGCCCAGCAGCCATATGCTTTGTCTCTCAGGGCGATCCTAAACCAGAGCGGATCCTGTTGTGTTTAACATGGCCAAGACCTGTATCACATACTTGGGTTTTCCATAACTGATATTGATTACTGTGGCCTGTTCAATATCAAGCACAGCGCCATTCATTGTCTTGTGGCTGTCCGTGGTATTGCATTCTTTTGAATGAGAGTGAGCTGCAGCACGGCCATGTGACCAACAGATGTGATGTCATCGGCCTGAGAAGAGGAAACGAATCTCAATATCCTAGTCCCAGAAAACCACCCTATGGCCGGGGCCCCATGGGCTAGCAAATCGCTGCATTTTACAATAAGTGTAAAGTGGACAGGGTTCTAGCGAATCCCATGCCCACTTTGCAGTAAAAACTGCGGTGGAAATCGCAGCATGTCAATTATATCTAACCGCCGTCGGTTTCCCCATAGATATAATTGGTACAGAAAGTCCACGGAGGAAAACTCTGCAAACTTTCTATTTAAAGCGGTGTGGGAAGAACTGCAATGCGTTGATGCCGTTTTCCTGCAGCGCTTTTTGGCTGTGGTACATCCCGTGGGGCCTTAACCCTTAAGTACTATCATGTTGTCTATCATACACCACTATCATACACACATCATTACAATAGACACCATGATAGTACTTAAGGGTTAAATGGTCATTCTATGCAGTTCCATCCTATGCAAATGAATGGGACCTAGCTGCAATACCAAGCACAGCCACTATATAGTGTACGGCACTACAGCCATGAATATCTTTGGCCTAGAATACCCCTTTAAATGATTGGGCATCCATTGTTTTCAGTTCCCTGCCTTTACCCAAGGCCTATATGTGTTTGTAGGCTATACGAGGAGGGATCCTATAAAGCAGATGCTCTCTGTAATGGTAACAAAGTATTGCTGTGTCCTGAAGTGCCATTATTAAAAAGAAAACCAGATTTGCGTCGCTCTGTATAATTCATGTATCTGCCTGCGGTGTAGTGTGCCCGTCTCCAGTGAAATGCTTCTTGTTTTGTCTCTGCAGATAATGTTGAAGTGGCGTTTCTAAAAACCCTGGTCAAGAATGATATCATCAAATTTTACAAGGTAGCCTAAGATTGATCTTGTGCCTAATGTTATCGATTGTGACGGAAAAAAAAAAAAATTCCCTAGTCTCATTACTTATTAAATATTGCAGTGGAGAGCAAGCTGTGCGCTTTGTGCCATCGCGCTCCTCCTCTCAGTGTGAAACCCAGGGAGTGGAAACGATAAGATACTTGTCTTGTGTATACGGCAGATGTTCTGGAGCTCTCCAGTCTGAGCACTCCTGATCCTTGTCGTAGGTCCAATAACTCAGGATTGTGGCTGGGCTGGAGGCTCGCGTGACTGCTGAGACTAGTCACTGGCTGCAGGGGTTGCTTAAGAGGGACTGGTGACGTCAATCACCTATATCGCCATTCCTGACCGGCGACCATTTGACGACCCTGATCAGTCTCGGTAGTCACTAGTATCCCTCCAGTTCTGTCAAAACCCAGAACAGCCGCTAAACAGGAATGGGACTGTACAACTGAGCTCCAGGGAAAGAAAAAAGAGGGTAATAGTTGTATGGTGTGTTACAATTACGTCTCTAGCGCCTATGTAGAAATATGTCTCTATGGTAATACACTACACACTGTGTAGTGGCCAGACATGATACTGCAGTACCTCCGTTCCACCACTACACACAGAACAGTGCTGTCTGCTTCCTGCTCTATTCTCTGAGGCGTTCTCAGCAGCTAATACAAACAGATGGGGGTGTCAGGTGTCAGACTCCACCAATCTGATATCGGTGTCCTATCTTTAGGATAGATCAGAAATCTTTTTAGCTTTGGGAGGTAAAACCCCTTAAAGAGGATACCTGAAAAACTTTGTATTTCTTTCAGTAACTTCCTGAAGTAGTTTCCTGGACGCTCAGTCTGAAATCTGTATCACAGTAACTTCTCTTGACTGTCACGCCACGACTGGCCCTCTGTGGAGCGGTCACTGCCGTACGTCAGTAATAATGGATGTTCTATCTTTGTATATTACAATGCGGCTGGTTCTCGCTGCGAGAGTCGTTTCCTGGCAACCTGATTTACATGGACTCGCACTAGGGAATTAATTTTGTGACTAATCTTAGCTACCAGCAAACTACATGTCATTGTATACAACCCCCCCCCCCCCCTCAAGGTCACAGAAGTAAATGGATTAAGTACGCCTACAACTACTTAGCAAACCTTGCCGTACTGTCACACACCAACAGGACCCGAAACCTTATTACATCTCAAAACTTCTTATACTAAGTGTAGCTGCTTGTATTTTTCAGGAATTATTAGATGTGGAAGCTTCGAGAAGGCATAAAGTGTCTGTGCACGTGCTCGCCCGAGAGATGGACGAAAGTGAGTATTGCCTTAGCTGTGTCTACGTAACCCATGTGCAGCAGCCCCTCCTTATTCCAAGTATCCAACGTGCTGCATACACTAGCCCAGGGATAGGGAACGTACGGCTCTACAGCTGTTGCAAAACTACAACTCCCAGCATGCATACTGGCTCTGCTGTTCTTGGAACTCCCATGGAAGTGAATGGAGCATGCTGGGAGTTGTAGTTTCACAGCAGCTGGAGAGCCGAAGGTTCCCTACCCCTGCACTAGCCCATCCGTATGGACGGTACATCACATGGGATGCTGGTAGCCGCTAACAATGGCTGCCTTGTGACCTGCCATACTGGTGAAGACAAGTAATCCTATGCCTACATGGACACGACCCCTAAGGATGGTCCAGCACACTCTTGCTAGTGCTAGGCTCATGTGTCCAACCATTGTCTCACTTCTTGCCTCTTGCGGTCTGGACCTACAGTTCCTTCCATTACATGACGATCGCTTGCTCCTGTTCGGACCAATGGGTCGCTCTGCAACCTTCCTGTGCTGTAAGGGCTTCCCTAAATATAGTAAAGTCAGTCCTCATGGGACAGGTGAACTAGCTGTGAATACTGGAGAGGAGGTGCAGTGACTGTATGTGGTTTCGTTGGCTTTCTGTACAACACTACGGTGCTGACCATTTGCCATCTTGATCCTTCCTCCTCATGCAGTTTACATCATCCAGTGTAAATAAGCGCCTATCCTCATCAGACCATTGCCCTACAATGTAAAATGGCCAGAACTTCAGGAGTTTTAAGCCAATGTATTAGTATACAAAATGCCATTTTCTAACCTTGTCCTTTGTGCTCTTTTCCAGGCACAGTCATCCAGGATTTCCCTAGTCAGAATGATGTCAATCTCGCCCCAGCCCCGGCTCTTCCTCAGGTACAATCCCGTGTTGTCACTTTTATTATACTTTAGTTCAGTTTTACAACCCCATGATTATAATGGCTAAAGTCCAGCGGGGTTATAGTCATGTCCAGTCATTGAATCCTTGTATTATACTGTAGTTTCCACTTTCTTCTCCCCGCAGCCCGCTGTCATCAGTGACGTTACAGAGTTTAAGAGGAGTCTACCTCTCTTCCCAGTCAAGCCACACAACGTCATGGCTGCAAAACTCTAATGCAAAGCCAAGGCAGGAAGACCCGGAAAAGCGTCACAGCATGAAGTTTTCCTTGGGGTTTCAGAATGTGTTAACCTTGTGATGACAATAGTAGGATTTTGCTGATAGACCTTACAGAAATGATCTAGTATAAATCTAATAGGTTATTTTTTAATTGTGGCGCGTCGGAAACCATCCGGCTGCGTCCTGTAAGAAATGAAACCTGTAATGATTATTTTTATCAATGTGTGTGCGTGTGTATATATAGATATACAGTATATATAAAGCATTGCGGTGCATAGAGTTCTTACAAAGGGGTCCCACTGTTGAATAGAGGACATAATGGGCAAGACTTTTTTTGGAGTGACAGCGTTTACAGTCATGGATTTTTTTAATTTTTTTTTTTAAGGTTACAGCTTTGGTTGTATCACCACGTCTGCATTTACTCTTAGGCAGGTATTCTACTTTGCATGGTCCGTCATCTTATCCAGTTTCTTTACCGATAGAAGGACATGGCGGTATTCGAGGTCACATGATTCTAGGGTGCACATATTTCTAACTGGGATGTTAAAGATACTGCCATTAATCCATCCGTCTGTCCTCATTCAACTCCTACCAAGAATCAAGTCTATGTCCCTGTATGTAACAGTGGGGTGAGCTGGCTCATATATATATATATATATATACTAAGCATGATGGGAGAGAATCCTATAAGCATCTTAAAGGGGTTTTCTAGAAACTTTAATAGCCTACCCTTAGGATAGGTCATCAGTAGAAGATCTGTGCAGGGCCTTGTGTCTGGGAGAGACCCCCGTGGCTCCGCTGTATGACGAGGCAGGGCAGCTCCCTTCTGTATTACAGCCCATGTGATGTGAAGTTCATCGGTCATGTGTAATTGAATATTATTCAATGGCTGAATAGTATAGCATGTATTTTGGTGTAAAATCCAAATGCCAAAAAAAAAAAAAAAAAAAGTGGTGGTCTTGCTGCAGGAATTTTTTTCCCCAATTATTATTGAGGGGGGACAACGTCAGTTTTTGAAACTCCTATGCTTTTAAGAGATTTGGGCACAATAGGCAAGTCTCCGTTCTGTCTACGTCCTGCTTTTAGCCCTCATCTACATCACGTCCTGATTTTAGAATCCAACAAGCGACTTTATTGAATTATGTATCAGTTTTATTTATTTCACTTTTTTTTTTACATTTTAATTCCTTTAATCTTTTTGTCTCAGGGTTCCTCTGGTTTATCGCCCACATAGACCTTATAAATAAAACTTTTATTTAAGATGATGGTTTTATTCTTTACAATATTGTGACTTAAATAATGAGTAACTTCTTAAAGACGACTTTTCATGCCAATTCACTGCACCCTGCGGTAGGTGGCGCTCAGCCGATACTGGTACAATTGTAACTTTTTTTTATTTTTCTCCTGTAGCCCGCACCGTTACATTTTAGCGCATCGTGCTGTCAGGTGGGCGTTCTTTGGCTGGAGCTGACACACAGGGACCGCCCACCTGACAACATGGCTGTGCTGAAGGTAACAAGTGATTACTCTGAAATGGTGGGGGCTACAGAGAAAATTCCAACCGTAGAAGATGTGGAGTCTCGCCTATAGAAGGATGCAAAGTGTGGGAGATGATGGAGGGGGTGAAAAGTGCTCTTTAAAGTAGTAACAAAACAATAAAACTTGGGAATTTAACATGGTGTCCTTCTAGGTTTAAAGTTTGGATTAATATCCCAAGACTGAAAATGGTCAGTGCTGGTTCTGGTAGCAATGGAGAGAGGTTTCAGATACAGCAACCTGCCTCTCAGCTGTTACCTGTATTCTAGACCTTGCCACATCCATTTGCTCCAAATCAAAGATGGAGAGAACTGGTCCATCCACTCCTGGTGCCTGCTCCTTCTTGAGAATACTTGTTGGTTATTTAAAGAAGCCAAGAACAAACACCTATAGCAGTGTTCCTTGTATGTACGCTGGAAGAACTTGTTTCATGAAGACGCCCCCTTTCTACATGCACTATTGAACTATACGGACATCATGAAGGTGCTGGCCGCCATCTTGGCACTTCACTTTATGAGCCACAGTAGACAAATAGAATCTATTGCTGAGCATACCCATTTCTGTAGTACATGGTCGGCCATTATTTGAAGGGCAGGCATGTAATATTCACCCTATTATTTGGTTCCTTTCATCCATACATCACCCCATTCTATGTCGTCATCTGTCCAGATCTCTAACATCCCAGGTTGTAGTACAGTTTGGTGCTACCATATATGTGTCCTGACCAAGTAGCCCATGACCTATGCACAGATGTCCGGATTTTGGCGCAGACTGCCTTGTATAACATTACTCTGTGCAGAGCCTTACTAGACCTTGGTGCTGCCTTACTAGTTCTTTAGCAATCTTTTGACTGTTCTTCATGTACCACTTGGTTGGTAAGTCAGAATTGTAAAATGCTATGCAAAATACAACCCCTTACTAGTCAGCGACTAGTCTTGTTCTTCAAGAGGGGACTGAACACAAATGTTATGTATTATTGTCTTCTGTTTTACCTACTTGCTTGTTTTATTGGGATGACCATGCATTGCTCTTAGGGGGGGATGGGAATGGAAATACCTATAGACAAAAGTCAAAGCTGATAAGTCGTCCATGGCATAGCACAATTAATTTTTGGAAGTTCAGTGGCTTGACTACATCTAATAAATGACCCTCTTTACTAAATTGTACCCTCAAGGGTTAAAGCTGTGTAAATCACTCACCATTGGCATACTTGGTTATACAACTGTCCACAACTAGAAGAGGATCTGCATTTCATTTTTTCCAAAAACTGGCACCACATCTGGCCATAGGCTGTGTCCTTAGCTCTAGTAACTTAGAGACAAGCTGCAATACCAGACACAACCTGCAGACGTGTGGCACTGTGTTTTGGGGTTTTTTGGGTGGGGGTGGAAGATTATTTAACCTTTTTCAATCTTGGACCTAATCCTCTTCTTATTGCTTAGATTTTGTCCTGAAATCTTTGCTATAGTTATTATAGCAAAGATGGTGAACTGAGTCCCATTGGGTGCTGCATGTCATGGAATGGCTCTAAAGTATCAAGTGGATCATAGCACTTTTTTTTAGATCTGGATTGTAAAGAGAAAAAAAAAATCTGAATAAAATATGAGGCATATGAGACCCTGTGCAATTCTAAGGGCCCTATTACAGCTCCATACAATACACAGGCTTTAAAGGGAGTGGTCACCAGAGCCCAGCATATCACCCCCAGCCCCGCTGATAGATGGGTTAGGTTGCCCTGAGTTATGGTACTCCTCCTCCCCCCCCCCCTGAGAATTGTGGCCTCTGTTACCAAGATATTGCTGTTTTTATCACTTCAGAGAATCTAAAGCACTGAGCGCTCCAAAGAGCTCATTTGCATATTGACAAAAATAGAGGCCGCGATTCACAAAGGGGACACACTTGAACCAGGTGACCCTTGAATCATGGCAACACTCTTGTTGCTCAAAAGCTAGTTTACATGTGATGTCTCTGCACAGGAGGCACAAGGGGAAAACCCCTGTTTGGTTCAGGTGTCACTAACCCTATCTCTCTGCTGGATGAGTTCTGATGACACTCCCTTTAAGGACTGTCCTATATGTAACTCTATGTAGCGGTGGAGGCCACGGCCTGGTCTAGTCAGCAAGTATCACTTCTGTAGTGAGCTAGGTCTTGAATGCATGAATGATACGGCGCCTGATGCTGATCCCTGGCTTGGTAAGGTTAGTCCTAGATGTGATGTCATGCTGTCAGATAACTTGGCTGTATTTTATATGCAATTTTTATTTTATTTTTTGTTACCATTATAATGGACTCCGTAAAGGAAATCCATAGCTGCAGTCTACTACAAGCAATACCAGACTACCTAGAGCACTTACTGACGGCTGCAGCATTTGTAGATGGCCCTTTGTGTTCTGTCTGTGTGACACGTTGGACTGCTGGGGCCGAGTTGTCTCATGTTGGTACAATAACAGTTGTTTACAATGAATAAAATGACATTTATCATCGGTGTTGTTGGTGTGTAATGGTCTAGTACTGGGGCAGAAAACCCTAAACCTACAAGTGTGGTGTCTGGAAGAAGAAAACCATCGCTTCTGACATGACTTCTCTTGTTCTTGTAGTTCTATACAGGAGCGTAGAGAGGCCATCCCAAAATGGCCGCCGGCCAGCTCCTGTATAGAACTGCAAGAGTGGCTACCCCAAAATGGCCGACGGCCATTTTTGGGTAGCCACTCTTGCAGTTCTATACAGGAGACTGCGGCCATTTTGGGGTGGCCTCTCTATGCTCCTGTATAGAACTACAAGAACAAGAGAAGCCAGAAGAGGCGGAGTTGCTGCAGAAGAAGGAGGCGGCACAGGAAAGAGCTCTGGGCAGCAATGGGGACGCGCTCATCGGCCTTTCAGCACTGGGGCCCGCCCTCATTGCTGCAGAGAGCTCATTTGCATACCGGTTAAAGCCGGTATTTCTACGGAACGGCGCGGTGGAGACCACGTCTAAAGGTAGGAGACGAATAGCCTTTCTTAAGGCTATTCTGACGTGGTAATTAGAAAAAAAAAGTAGTTTAATGGTAGAATCCCTTTAAAGGGGTGCATACTAATGTTTCTTTAGCTTAAATTTGTGTTTCTGTCCATATTAATGTAGAGGAAAGAAGGTTTCGAAGTATTTTTCCACTTTCATAGAGGTTGTATTGAGTTTGGAGTGTCTACTTGATAGGCTGTGATAGTGGGGTAATACAGTGACTTGGGTGTGTTAGATGCCCCCAGACATGCTTCCCCTGCTGTCCCAGTTGCATTCCAGAGGTGTTGGCATCATTTCCTGAGGTGTGATAGTGGACTTGGTGACTCCAATGGGTTGAATTTGGATTTCCCTGAAATGAAGCATTTTTTCCCAATAGACTATAATGGGATTCAATATTCGATCGAATAGTCAACTATTGAGGTTCTACTCGAATTGAATTTTGAATAGTCGAATATTTTACTACTCGCTCATCTCTAATATCTATACCTAAATCTATCTATCTATCTATCTATGTAAATTTCCAGGCAATTTCTTCATTAACATTCCCATTACTGAGCTGACGTCACAGTGCTAATGTCCCGGCAGCCGAGTCTACAAGGCTTTGCTATTTTTCACTAGGGCCCTGAGTACTGGGAGACTCCTGGGATATACTGGGTGAGATAACATGTCTGGCAGTCTATACGTCATGGCAGGGTTACAACTGCCCAGAAGGCTATAGTATCTGAGTGCTCCAGAAGTGGATAAAGGTCTAGAGCTGCTCCGTCTAGTCCAACAGCCGTAATCCCTGTGATCAGCAATCTCTGCTACCCATTACCATCTGGTGAGCAGGATGATGGCTATCGAGGGGCAGACTGAAGGTAGAAGCCCATGGTTCTGGTGCTGAGATGCCTTCTTTTCTGACATGACCCGCCCACCTAACTTCTTATCCAATCAAAAGTGCCTCATTTGCATAAATTACCCAGAATGCATTGCAGGAACTCGCCCTAAGTTGAATGAATAGCGGAAACAATAAATTAAATGAAGGAAAATGACTTAGAATCTGGAAATTTGATCTGATCTGGAAGAGTGGGCGGAGCTTATCTGGAGAGTAGAATCTGGGCCTGGCTGGCCGTCCGGCCGGTGCCAGGGAAGAAAAATCTGTTGAGGCAATTTTTTTTTTCACTTTTCATTTTGGAGCATCAACCTCCAGCCACCATACAGCACGGCCGCAACAATTACATGCAGAGAAATGGTCATTGTCAGCCGGCCATGCAAACACACGGATAACATACAAACTCCTTCAAGGCGTACTTGGCAGGTTTTGAACCAAACCCAGTACACCAGCACTGCAAGGCCACCGTGCTGCAACAGCTACAGGCAAGGCCCCACAGCGCTCACGAGTGCAGAATACACTCTATGTCTAATGTGCGGCGTCTTCACAGGGACCAGCTCAGAGCAACATTCATTTAACTTAAGGAGAATCTCAGGCAAAGCATTGTGGGAATTTATGCAAATTAGAACAGCTGAAATTATATGAAACAAAGGAGGGGGAGGAGCAGCATGAAGCTGGGGCCAGTGATTATAACACACCCTTCTCATGCTAATCAGTACAAAGAGGATCATCTTAAAAGAACACTTGGTTTTCTTTTCTTACTGTTGGAGCTGTTGCAAGTCAGACAACTTGGAAAACACATAATCATTTTCTGAACTGATCAACTCAGGAAGTCACAACAACCTCCAAGTCAACCAACAAAACAAGCAACTTGCAAAAGAGCAAAGCAAGACCATCCGCTTCGTATATGGACAACTTCTGAGCGCCCTCTATTTAAACTAAGGAGAGCTCAAGACAATGCATCATGGGAAAATTTGCATATTTGAAGGGGGCGGTGCATGTGTGTATAGATATAGAAAATTTAATAATTTAATTTAAAAATGTAATTTAATAATAATACATTACAACTCTATGGCGCTTGCAGTAGGCAGATTTTTATGTAATCAATTTCCAAATGAAAAGGGAATACATACATGCAAGGAAGCAAGCACTCCCTTCTAGCCACCCTGAAGAAAGTGGAATCTCTGGGCCGTGCTTTGGGTCAGGGTTGATTTACTTTCATTTACAAAAAACAAACAGAGGAAAGTGCGACCGCAGCCCCCCACTACCACAAATTCTGCAGTTGAGTTTCCCTTGTATTCAGGAGAAATCACAGGAGCCAATCCATCAAAAGTGCAACGATTAGATCTCTGTGCAGAATGCCATGATCTAAGGCGCTACATATAGGGTGACCCAGAGTCAAAAAAGAAAAGGGGGGAGGGGAGGAAGTGTTAAGTATGGCAGTAAGGAGAGGAAAGAGCATGGAGGCTATGTGCCTGGTCTATCCAGAGGTGTCCCCAGATAACATTGTTTCAGAACTGTCACTGCTGAGTCTCAATTATTACACTTAAAAACAGCCCTGGGCTTCTACCAGGAAGCAACCATGGGCCACACTTAGTGGCAGCCCTGGGCCTCTACCGGCAAGAAGCCATAAGCCTCAGGAATGTAGAATACACTCTGCATAAAAGAAGCCGCATCCTCACAGGGACAACCTCAGAGCAACATTCATTGAACTTAAGGAGAAACTCAGGCAGTGCATTATGGGAATTTATGTAAATCTAAAGGGCTGAAGGTGTTTCTATTATAATCTTATTACTGAGGAGGAGCCTCACATAAGTCCTCCCAGGTCGTCTCACCACTTATAGTGCACCATGGAGCAAGGCCCAATGACTCCATCAGCCTTCCTGTGCTTAAGTTTCTTAACTTTACTTCTGTCCATGCTCAAGCATTTACACAAGTGACTAACTCAGTTTATGAGTAAACCCAGTTGTCTAGCACTGCGTTCCTCTTTTTTTTTTTTTGGAGTGGGTGCTCAAAAAGGTGTGTACATGTGCCACGCAATGTGCCTAGTTCAGTGGGTTTCCCCACGCCCAGTGAGCTAAGGAACCTCGGGGTCCACTCAGCCCCCGAGGCACAACACAACACAAGAGGCCTTCGAGCGCTCCCCGACCCTCCAGCCAAGATCCATGGCACTGAGGTGCCAAGTGGTCGTGTTGCCAGCGTCAGCAGTGTTCTGTCGGTCCCCTACAGTGGTAGCGACGCAATACCACTGGCGGAACCGATTACTAACTGCATCCCTCAGCAACATGCCCAAAGTGGTTCTCACGTTCCCATCTCCACAGATTTCGGTCTACTCCTGCATGGTGGGCCCTAGTTCAGCACCTCCAGCAGTTTCATGTACTTTCTGCTTCTGATAAGAACAGATACTACACTTGATCTTAGCCAAAAGGCCAAGAACGTACTGAATGTCCATCACCATAAGGAATTGGCTCCCAACTCCTCCTGATCTCTGAACCAAGAGGCTATGAACCTCACACATGGGTGCCTTCAGTGGGAAATCTATTTAACCAAAGGAGAGTTAAAGGCAATGCACCATGGGAAAGTATGTAAATGTGATGGGGGTGACAGTCTGTCTGTTACATTCATGTTGCAAAAGTCTGTGCTGATCTCAGTTCCATCCTAGAGATGGGGGAGGAGTAGTGCAGCACATTAGGTGAAGGATACACGGCAACTTTGGCCACAACTCCTGTTGTGTGACAATGAAGTGACATATTGCTCTGCAACTTCTTCACTATTGTAAGTGAATCGAGTCACACTGTGACCCAAAGGGAGCTAGAACTACCAAAATATCCATCAGTGTTCCTTCTTTTTGTGATTAGCTGTTGCAGCGCCCCTGGGGTTACAATGTGGCTCCCCTTGCATTAGTTAAGGAATCACAAGGCACCCTGGCAATCTTTGGTCATATGAAAAGTGGGCAGGTCTGTGTGTTTGACTAAATGGTGGGAAGTTCCCATTTACTCTGGGGCCCTTGCTAGAAATAGGTGAAGGGCCTTAAAATTCCCCCTCTGTACGATCACTGGTCTGACTCTCTATGTTCTGTGATCCTCCTTCTTGTGATGACATTTATCTTCTGTATCAGCCTCCTGCAGCTCTGGGGAATTGAACCAGAGTCCATCTGTAGCTTCTCCATCACCAGCTCCAAGGCCTTTACCTTCTGCTCCACCACAGGACATGAAAGCTTTCCCTGCTATCTATATTATAACATACAAAAGAGTTCTGTGCACCACTAGACTTAGCAGGTAAGCATTACAGTGTACCAGGAGGGCCTCAGGTCGGGAACCTAAAATGACTTATAATAGGAAGTATGTACCCCACCTACAGAGTTAGAGTTGGAGTTAGACAGTCAACCACCCCTGGCCCGAAATGGCTGATAACAGGGAGCAATAGATTGTAGATAGGCATTTCTGGTTTCCTACATTCATCACAGTTCAGACTTTCCTTCTGGATTATTAGATACACACTATAGGGATCATCCAAAAACCCTTCACCCTCCGTTAACAGTAATAGGTTAGGTACCACCTCCTTGGTGGACAACAAATACCAGCAGGTCATTAACATTATGATAGGGATGCCTTTTACCCTCAGTCCCCAACCTGCTGCCCCAGGGATAGAACCAGGATCCCTCTGTCCCTGCCCCAGAGACTTTACCTTCTGCACCACCTCAGGATGTGAAACCTCACCCTGTTATCTGTATTATAACATCCAACTGACCAGAGCAGCTAAGCCTTACACTACCTCACTGTACTATAATGGCTGATAACAGAGAGCAAAACATTGTAGCATCATACACTGTATTCACAGTCAACCTCAAACTTTCCTCTCTCTGAAATGCAACTCCCTCCTGTATGTCCACTGATCTGCTCCACCATAGACTCTGGTATGATCCACCCCCTCGGTTGTCTCTCTTCACACTTATGGTTTATCCTCAGCCGTCTGGGGATTGAACCAGCAGCTTAATTGGGATGTCTTTGTAGCCTCTGCCCCCTGCTCCACTTCAGGACACGATGTACTGCCCCATTACCAGCAATATAAAGCTAATAAGCAGAGTCTCTGCCCATCATTGAGGTGACGCATCATCTCCAGGACCAATGACGTAGTCATCAGGGAGGGGCTATAAAACAAATCTGCATTCACCCTGCACTAGCCCAGCTGTATGAGCGCTGCGTCAGTCCTGCCAGTGTGACACTTCTTATACAGAGCAGCAGAGCTGACAGCCGCCTCAGTACAGGAGCAGAGGGGAGGGGTGCAGGGCAGTGTGAATACAGATTTAGCTTACAGCCCCTCCCTCCCGACTTACTGTCTGATCACTAGCCTCTGTCCACGACTTCATCTGCATGTTGTTGTCGATGATCTGCCTATATTCAGCAAATTATTGCCATCATAATACTCCGCCTGATCCGGCGTTTCAGCAGCTCTCAAGCTGGCCTGCTGCTGAACTTATTCCTCACACCGTGCCTGTGATTGTTCCGGCATCTCAGCAGCTGGCTGGGACGCCATATAATGAGCGTGTTGTTGGCGTCAATGATCCCCCTCAGCTCTGCTTGAGAAGAACTCTGTGACTTCTGGCTACCTTCATTTTATAGCCCTTGTTGTTTTAGAATTTCGTGACAAATTAGATTTTCTTTTTCTTAAATAAGAAATATTCCAAAACTTATATTTTCCTGCACTTTTTATGTAAATTGTGAGCCTCATATAGGAATCACAAGGTACTTTTTTCCCTATCAGTATGTCTTTGTATGTTCTCCCTGTGTTTGCATGGATTTCCTCCCATTCTACAAACTCCTTGCAGATGTTGTTCCTGGTGGGATTCAAACCCAAGGCTCCAGCACTGCAAGACTGCAGTGCTAACCACTGAGCCACCATGTTGTCCCTATATTCTTCTGCATTAGTCATATCTGAGAAGTGTTTATATCTAGAGGTAAAGCAGCCTCGACCTGTGCACAATTTACATCAATGTATAGTTTGTCTTTACCGTCTTCCATATAGCCATTGGAACAAACAGAAGGTTAGTCAGGGGAAACACAAGAGTTAAACAAGGAGATATTGACAGTTTTTCTATTCTAAGGCCGGGGGCCCAACATAGCGAATAAAAATTTGGAGGTAACAAGTTGTCAAGAAATATAATGTTCCTTTAAATCCGATTTGTATAAATTATATATGATAACCTATCAATATATCAAACATTCTGGTCATATTTTTTGTGGCTTAGAAAAAAAAACAAAATACAAAAACTTTGAAATATTCCAGTCCTCATGCCGTACCCTAGAGCAAACAATCTCCCAGACACTTCCAGTAGGTCACTTGTCAGCTTTACTGTATAGACTGGGACAGAATAAGCAGAGTCAACTCATTACAATTAGATTATGGACGTGTAAGGCTGAGTTCACACAGAGCTTTTTGAACCAGATATCGACGCGGAGGCCGCCTCAGAACCCAGTCCAAAAAAAAAAACACCTCCCGCGGCTTGCGGCTACTAGATGCCTTTTTCAGGCGTATTCCGCATCAAAATCCGGTCCAAAAAACTGTGTAAACTCATCCTTAAAAGGAATCGTTTTAAGGGTTAGGTCCACCAACCTGTCATTCAGGATGGGTACAGGTTCCCAATAATGGTCCACTTTCCAGCAGGTCTGAGAATACCATATACCTATGCCAGTTCCAGGGGTAGAGGGGCGCTCTGTTCGGCTCCTGGTCCTAAAGGCTGACATCTCATTCCCATCCACTGTCAGTTCCTGTACACGCACTGCGTGATACTCATCAGGTAACGCCACCACGTTATCAGTTACAATGTGACAAATGTTGCCCACTATTTTAGGGCGGAGGGCGGACTAGGGTTTACTTTAGTATCCGTGTGTGAATTTTAAGGGATTCCCGGGCGCATTCATAGAGATCCGCATCCAGTTGTTAGCAGAGAGATACAATTGCGCGTTACTGTTCATTTCCCATAGACAAGTCGCCGTCTTTCACGCCATTCGCGATTGTCATGACAACCAGTCTTTTATAGCCGCGTCCGTACAGTCCATCCTGGGATTCGGGTTAACAGCAGCAGTTTACAAAGGAACGTCTCCCAAGGAAAATGGAGAAATTAGATTTCATTCTGGCAATAAAAAATCCAATCGCGTCTATAATTTATGGCCACAGCTACAATCTCCATCATCCGGTAAGTACGTGATAGCGGCCCTATTGTTTGCTGTTTATGGATGTTACATTGTAGCTCCTGGGATAGGACTAGAAATAATGCAGGAAAATCAATATATTACGTGGCCGATATTGAAATAAATGGCCCCAGATAGTCTGTGGAGAACGTGGTTGGTCACCGCCATAGAGAGACCTATAGGAGATGATGTTTCGACCCAAGGTGGACAATAACCCCTTACTGTAGATACGGAATATTGGAGGTTTTTAGGGGGTACAAACAATCCCACCATCAACATTAAAGGGGCCTTCGAGGACTTAAATTGATGACCTAGCTTTAGGATTTGTCACCAATTGTATAGCTGTGGGGATCCAACACCACCCAGGACCCCTGCAGATAAGCTGTCTGAAGCAGCAGTGGTGGCCTCTGCTTTACAGTCCATGTGATGTCACTTTCATTGGTCACATGACCTGATCGCAGCTCAGTCCCATTCAAGTGAAAGGGCTGAGTTTCAATACCAAGCACAGTCGCTGTCAAGCTGTGCTTGGCGAGTACTAAAGAGATGGCAGCATCTGATTGGCCGGGGGCTCAGGCATCGGACCCCTGCCTGTCCTTAATTGGCAACCTATCCTAAATATAGGACATCCATTTAGCCTGGAGTACCCCTTTAACACCTAAACTGCAGCATGTCTGCACAATTTATTTATTGGTCAAAGGCGACCACTTATGCCAAACTAGTATTTTTGGACGACCATTGTCCAGCATGTCCAAATAATTTTTGGCAGACTAAAGTTGGCCATCAAACGCCAATGTTCCTGGTCCATTTTAGATGACAATTCCTGGTCCATTTGTGGCCTTTACACCACAATCAGTATCACGTGATGTGGCGACTAATGACAGGCCGTATTGGCACCTAGGGCAACCATGGCAAAATATAACCTGGCCAAAACGGGTTTAGGTTTAACAAAGATAGGAAAGATACAAGTGATACCCTCTGGTGTAGCCCCACCTGTAGGTTTATCCTGGTACTACAAATAACCTTTGGCAATGTCACCGCAATAAAATCCAATATTATTTTCAGTCTTAAGATCCTGAACATCCATTTTTATTTGGAAATATATACTTTATTAATATTTAACATCAAAAGGAAAAAAATCATGTTTACAGCAGAACGTCTTACTTGAACGGTAGCCAAAAATCTGCGAAAGCCAATTAAACACCCAACGTTCAATGACGGCCCTTGGCTCGTGTGCACAGCGAAACCGAAAATGTAGAACACGCAGTAAAAGGTAATGGGTTCTCATAACAACACAGAACGGCTACTACATGAGGGCCAGGACACCACCCCATTACAGTACATGCCAGGCAGAAGGTGGGGGCTCTGAAAACACAGGCAAAAGAACCACAAAAATTACTGAACAGGTCAAAAATAGCAAGAAACCAGTAACAGGTGGAATCCCAAACCTTACTGAGAAGTTACATGGGTGCTCGGTGTAACACAATCCCTTCCATGGTCTCTGAATTAGATTTCCTTTGGGGGAGGGGGGCACATAGTAAAAATGAATGCAAGGAACAATGAGACTTGCATACTATACAATACCAACTTCCTTCCCGATAGAGGAGAGCCATTTTGTAAAGTATTCCATCTTGCCACAAAATCTTTTTGAGGAAGTCAGTATACCGTAATCTATTCTAGATACTGGAAAGTTCACAAACATCATGTAACAATATTGAAAATCCAAAAATATTCAAAGATAAGTGATCAATCTATACATATTTCTCCAAATATTTGTAATTATTTATTCATTTATTTATTTTAAAACATAATGGGGCGTGGCTTAAAAAGCTTAACCAACTTTTGGATACCGATGGCATTCTTTCATCAATATTAAATCGATGGGGATCTGACACATGGGAACTCCATCATGATGTGTCGCTCACAGAATCCACCAGTGCTGGGACTAGGCAGCAGATGCTTCGTCCATTGTGTAGTGGCCATGTAAGGGTACTGCAGCTTACATCATATTTTGGGAATAGTTATGCAAATACCCACCACAGGTAATACACATGGGCGCCATCTTTGGACTACCACCAATATTGATGACCAATTACAAGGTTGGAAATAAGTCACAACATGGAAAAACAAATTAAATGGGGTTTACCAAGAACAGAAAAAAATAATATGCTTGGCTACCCATGAAACAAGGTCACTCGTCTCATGTCTGGATTACAGCACACCACCATTAACTTGAATAATATCCTTTAAAGAAACAGTAAACAGTGCCCCTCTTGTCCACAGGTGATATTTGGTATTGCACATCTGCCATATTCAAGTGAATGGTAGTGAGATACAATACCAGACATGCACTGTGGCTCATAGATAAGAGTGGCACTACTTATTTTTCTGGGATGGGGGGAAATATGTAATATATATTTATGTGAATATACAAAACACAAGTATATATTATTCTATACAGTACAACATAAAACACTATGGAAACAGCTATTGTGTGTCCCCTTATAAAATACCCCTATACCAATTACTACTAAATCATTCCTGTTTTTGTGATTCTCCTATATTACACCTGTCATCGATATCCACGTGATAAAGAGGTGACAAATAATATTCCAGTATAACTCAAACAAAAGTCTGATTCTGCTTAAAGAACTTTTAAAGGGTTAGAAAAATCCTTCTTTACAGAAACAGCGCCACCCTTACCCATGGGACATGCTCGGTATTGCAACTTGTTTTATGTGAATGGAACAAGAGTGCAATACCTGACACGGCCTATAGAGTGGCGCTGCTCCTGGATAAAAAGGACATTTGTATTCTATCCCTGCATTAGCCTTTTGATCCCTTCTTTATAGGTTTTAAAACAAACTACTTTTACCTAAAAGGCATTTTATATAATTCATGATAATACATCATAAAAATAATCACTAATATTGGAAATAAATTAGTAACAATTATGTACCCTGCCCTTCACCGTTATGGAAATTCCGCCATAGTGTAAGATATCAGGTGAGGAAAATAAAAAGCTGTAAGTTATAAGGATTAGATAAAGGAAGAATAAAGCTACCCCTGCGGGAACACAAGAAATCCTGCCTGCAGATGGGGCATTAAGCAAGTGCCATCTCTGTGCACCCCCATACTGCCAGTCTTCTGCTGCCACCCCCTATTCCTACAAGGCCTAAAAGGAGTGAACTAGAAAGGCAAAGGTCTCCTAAGCTCTGCCCCCGGGCATGCTGGGAACTGTAGTTTTGCAACAGTATGAAGAGTACAGGTTGGAGACCACTGTACAAAGGCATATTGACAATACTTACATATTTACAAAAATGTGCAACAAAAAATGAGGTTCACATTATATAGAGAGATGTGTCAGGGTGGTTTGGAACACAATCACCCAGAAGGTCTTTACGGATTGACGTTTAGTGTCCTAATTCGCCCTGTTATAGCACAATCGCTTATACTCCTCCGACCTCACCGAGGAACCGCGCAGGTGCCGGGAGCACCAGAGAGGAGTCTGATGAGACCCATCTCTAGGCAAGTAGAAAGGTTTTTTTTTTTTTTTTTTTTTAACGTGGATGCTGATTGTGTTATAACAGGGAAATCTGGGGTACTAAACTCCATGAGGAGCTAGGGGTAGCTTAGTGTCATAAATTAAAGGGAGCCTGTCACCAGAACCCAGCCCCGCAGATAGAGAAGACAGCATCCCCCCAAAAGTCTTTTTGGAGCAATGACAACACCCTCATTGTTCCAAAAAGTCCACTTGCATATTAACAAAAACACCAATATCTCAGCAATGGAAATGCCGATTTACAAGGGACAAAACACCATTGGATTCAGGTGACACTAACCTATCTATCTGTAGGGTAGGGTTGATAGGTTAGAGTCACAAGACCCCACCATATCTATCTGCCAGGTTGGATTAATAAACTTGGCACTGGTGACACTAACCTATGTATCTGCCAGGCTGCCTTGATACGCGGGGCTCTGGTGACACTAACCTATGTATCTGCCGGGCTGGCTTGATAGGCTGGGCACTGGTGACACTAACCTATGTATCTGCCGGGCTGGCTTGATACGCTGGGCTCTGGTGACACTAACCTATGTATCTGCCGGGCTGGCTTGATAGGCTGGGCACTGGTGACACTAACCTATGCATCTGCCAGGCTGGCTTGATACGCTGGGCTCTGGTTACACTAACCTATGCATCTGCCGGGCTGGCTTGATAGGCTGGGCACTGGTGACACTAACCTATGTATCTGCCGGGCTGGCTTGATAGGCTGGGCACTGGTGACACTAACCTATGTATCTGCCGGGCTGGCTTGATACGCTGGGCTCTGGTGACACTAACCTATGTATCTGCCGGGCTGGCTTGATAGGCTGGGCACTGGTGACACTAACCTATGCATCTGCCGGGCTGGCTTGATACGCTGGGCTCTGGTTACACTAACCTATGCATCTGCCGGGCTGGCTTGATAGGCTGGGCACTGGTGACACTAACCTATGTATCTGCCGGGCTGGCTTGATAGGCTGGGCTCTGGTGACACTAACCTATGTATCTGCCGGGCTGGCTTGATACGCTGAGCTCTGGTGACACTAACCTATGTATCTGCCGGGCTGGCTTGATACGCTGAGCTCTGGTGACACTAACCTATGTATCTGCCGGGCTGGCTTGATACGCTGAGCTCTGGTGACACTAACCTATGTATCTGCCGGGCTGGCTTGATAGGCTGGGCTCTGGTGACACTAACCTATGTATCTGCCGGGCTGGCTTGATACGCTGAGCTCTGGTGACACTAACCTATGTATCTGCCGGGCTGGCTTGATACGCGGGGCTCTGGTGACACTAACCTATGTATCTGCCGGGCTGGCTTGATACGCTGGGCTCTGGTTACACTAACCTATGTATCTGCCGGGCTGGCTTGATAGGCTGGGCTCTGGTGACACTAACCTATGTATCTGCTGGGCTGGCTTGATAGGTTGGGCTCTGGTGACACTAACCTATGTATCTGCTGGGCTGGCTTGATACGCTGAGCTCTGGTGACACTAACCTATGTATCTGCTGGGCTGGCTTGATAGGTTGGGCTCTGGTGACACTAACCTATGTATCTGCTGGGCTGGTTTGATACGCTGAGCTCTGGTGACACTAACCTATGTATCTGCTGGGCTGGCTTGATACGCTGAGCTCTGGTGACACTCTCCTATCTATCTGCCGGGCTGGCTTGATACGCTGGGCTCTGGTGACAGACTCCCTATAATGCCTTCTTCACATTTTTAACTTGTATTCTCTGCCACTAAAAATAATCTAAAAAAGCAACAGAACATATTCACTGCTTTGCGGAAAACAACAATTTTTTAAACATAAAAGTAGTCACCAGGGACTGACAAGGGCCACACATAAAGCCTGGCACGTGTAATGAAGCCATGACATCTTATAGCAGACAGGTAAAAACTAGTGCTGCCCCCACTGCGGGGTACAGAGGGGCAAACTTACTAATGCTAATAAGGTGGATTTAGACTACACAGTCTTATGGGGTGTTCCAAGACTTCTGTATCGATGAGGAATCCTTAGGAAAGAATATCAATACATGACCACTGCAGGTCCGACATCAAGGATCCCTACAGATCAAATGGTTGAAGAGTCCATAGCGCTTGGGTTAGAGCACTACAGCCTCTTTATTGAATACTAAGCACAGCACATATCGTAGGGACTTGTACTTGGTATTGATGCTCAGCCCCATTCATTTAAAATCAGACTAATCTGCTGCTCTGGGTGTCAGACTGCCTTCACACGGAGTTACGCTGCGCTCATTTTGAATGTAAAAACACGTTCAGAATGAGCACGTAAAAAGCAGCTCCCATTGACTTGAATGGGAGCCGACATGCGTGCGCTCCTCATTGAAATCAATGGGAGGCTTTTTTCCCCTATTGCTTTCAATGTGATACGAGCATAATACATTGAAAGCAAAAGGGAAAAAAGCCTCCCATTGATTTCAATGGGGAGCGCACGTAGGCCGGCTCCCATTCAAGTCAATGGGAGCTGCTTTTTACGTGCTCATTCTGAACGTGTTTTTACATTCAAAATGAGCGCAGCGTAACTCCGTGTGAAGGCTCCCTCAAATGGTATCAGAATTATCACAAAGAAAGCAGATGCAAGCAGAGAGCTTTGTATTGGTAGGGCAAGTAGAATTTACTGCATTATTTTACACCATTCTGAGAACGCTTTGTGGCCAGTACAAAAGTCTCGTATTCTTACCTGTATCCTTAGAGGACATAGCACTATGGTACCATAGGGTAGCAAAAAGATTCAAGGGTTATAGCCATGTTGGCAAGTCATTGCCAGGATGTGGTAACTGCTTCCAATCCCGAGCAGTGCTGCTCTACGCCCTTCCAGTAAATCATATAGAATGTGAGCTATGGACACACCTATAGCCATAAGGTTTCCGTAGCCTCCAGGAAGTTACATGAATGGCATAGCACAGCACTGCTTGGCAGTTCCCATACGTCTGGCCCCAGGGTCAGGATCGGTTCTTCTTCAGAAAACGGCCTAGCACAAGGAGGTCTGAAGAATCTTGTGACCCGGGCTGGCATTGGCCATCAATGAGGACTTTGTGAATGTATGAACAAGGAACAGACTGACACGGATTAGCCTGGTGTGTGTTTCAGTGGTATACTGCCTCCTAGTGGCAGGGCCTAGAGCTACATTGCCGTGTACCCCTAACAATACTAATGGACTTTGGAGAAATAACTACCACCGATGATGGCAAGAAGCAAGCCAATCCCAATGTACAATTTCGAGACTACTAATACATTTGGGAAAATAAAAGATAAGATTCTGCAATGATCGATGTCCAGAAAAGCTCAAAAACGGTCGTCTGCCAATGTATTCACATCAGTGTTACTGGGAAAAGCATACAGAGCATAAGAATAGAGATAGTAAGAATCCTGCACAATACATAACATAGCAGAGCCCACTCCCCGGAGCAGTGATACAACGTTACCAGAGTCTGAACTATTCCACATTAGGTTTGTGGTGACCACTGAAATGAACCGAGTCAGCACGGGTGTAAGAAGCGCTCGGGGACTTCAGAAACATAATTTGGCCTCAAAATGAACTAAAATCCCTCTTTTCTATTCCCTAAAGCTTAGCCGTTCGCTGTGCAAGTGCTGAAAATATAAAAATGGCAAACACAAATTTCAGTTTATTCGTTCCATATAGAGGACGCTCTATAATATACTGGGGGGGGGGGGGAGGGGCTCATAACCAGCATGTGAGATGCAAAATGAAATGGGGTCGTCTAGGGCGGTGTACACATATATCCTGCTGTCCGCCGCTTCTTCTAAGTACTTATCCTGCAATACAAAAGTGCTTTGTCGTGTACTGTAGAAAAAAAAAAGAAAAAAACAACTCAAGGGTCGTCGCAGCAGCAGCAGCAGCTCGTAGCAAAATCCCAGGACTGTGCGATGGCAAAGAGTCACTATGACACAGTAGAACTTTGCGGATGAGATTTTATGACACACAAATGTTAAAACGCTTTATACTTCCTCCGGCTCGGGGTTGTTAAGGATCTTCCGATGGGCCTGGCGTAAGTACTGCTGCTGTTTGAAATACACCTTGAAAGCCCCTTTTATGGCAACAAAAGCAATCCCACCCTGAAAAACAAGACATAGGGGCGTCAAAGTGGAGCCGCACCAGCAGAGCATAAGGATTAACTCCTTCATCACCTGACAGTCATATCCTTGGTGATGTAACTCAAAAACATTGTGCATATAATACAATGGCAACTTTAAAAAAAAATCACTCCGAGAAACAGAGGTATTTCAGCATAGAATTTGTAGTAATCCTCTTACTGTATTTGTGAGTTATTTGCCCCCTCCTGGTCCTCAGCTTTGTCATGTGACCAGCAATAAATCTCTCAACTAGAGATAAGCGAGTACTGTTCGGATCAGCCGATCCGAACAGCACGCACGCATTGAAATGAATGGAAGCACCTGGTACTTCCGCTTTGACGCCGGCCGGCCGCTTAATCCCCCGCGTGCCGGCTACGTACATTCATTTCAATGCGTGCGTGCTGTTCGGATCGGCTGATCCGAACAGTACTCGCTCATCTCTACTCTCAACTGACACTAGTTTCACACTAGGGTTCGGGGTCTGCATGAGGACCTGAAAGACGGAGACCCTGCCTGCTTAAAAAGTGGTTACATGAGGAAACTATAATGGTGTCCTCCGGGTTTCCACTGGTTTTATCCTCCTTGCAGGACTTTTCTCTATGCAGATTTTAAGCAGGTGTGAATATAGCCTGACACAGTGGAGTAAGATCTATCAATACTGGCGTGTGCATGTACCCGGGCCTTGATGACATCCATGTGCCGCCTCTACCTCCACGGCCACTGTCCCAGACTCAATCCCATGTATGTAAATACACGGCTGGTTGTAGGAGACCATAGAAATAAATGGCTCGCACGCTAACAATGCACAGCTATGTGCATGAGGCATAAAAGTTGCACAGTGCAAACTTAGACTAGACAGTCTTAGGCCCCACGGGACGATACGTAGCGCTAAAGCACTGTGGGAATAACCATGGCAGACACACATCGCAGTTCTTCCTGCAGTGCTTTGAACAAAAAGTTCACAGGTTTTTCCCCTGTGTTTCTGCTGTGATTTCCAAGACAGTGCCGGTTTTGGAAATCGCAGCGTGTCCGTGCTGCAGTTTTTACTGCAAATTGGGAATGGGATTTGCATGAATCCCATCCACTTTGCAATTACTATAAAACGCAGCGATTTTTCCCGCAACAAAAAATCGTGGTGTTTCCGGCCTTAAACTGCTCCAGATTTATCAAGAGAAAAAGATGCTGTTTGGTAAATTTGTCCTGCATGTCCGACTTTGTGTCCATGCAAAAAAATTTGGTTTTCCCTGCGGAGAGGCTACATACGGACACCGCTGGTTTTAAACCAATCCAATCCTATCCAATTTCTCTGGGGATTAGGACGGAAACCCCTGGGGGGGACAGCAGACGCTACTGTGAACACCCCCTTATACTGTCTTGTCTAACCTTACACCACCTATTAGTTGGCACATTTCTGCACCCCAGTGTCACTATTCAGGCCACAGCCCTTTCGGTGAAACACTAGTTAGACACAGGTTAGAATTGTGGCACATTTTGCTAGATGAATCTTCCCCCATTTTTTATAAATAAACAGGAATTCAGTCTCTAAGTATAGAGATACTGACATCCTGTTCACACACAAGTCAGAGAATTTTGATCACATGACACTGCTGAGGATCAGGAGGGAGGAGAAATCTCAAATATAATTACTGGTAAATAGAATATGTGAAAATGTCAATATTCCCTAGAAGAAGACAGCAATTCGTCATGGACAGGACAAGTCTGTCACAAGCACTGATGGTTATTTATCGGTTGGATACATGGGTGATAGGAGGTGAATACAGGAGGCTGCCACCTACATTCACTTTCTTGTAGAAGGTCCTTACCAAAATTGTCCTTTGCAGGTTGGAATTAACACTGCTGAACATCAGCTTGCCAACTATTGTAGCAATGGTGGGAAAGACCAGAGCTCCACATAGTATGCGAGTAGCAGAGACATGGTCTGCCAGAGGGTTGGCTTCAGCGGGTACCCGAGGGACTGGGCATCCAATTCCTGCGGAGATTCACAACAGACAGGTCATTGAATACAATGGTGGTAAATCACAAGACTAGACACATTTTGCAGTGACCGGTAGATCTCAATGACCTCCTAAGTCGGAATCTCAGTTTTCTTGCCATCGGCCTTTTCTAGTGAAGGACTAGGGAGAGTATATTTAGACATGGCAGTCTTGTTGCAGCCGCTTTCGCAAACTCTTATTCACCTGGGATTTGAAGAAAAGCGTGACCTATCTCTCAAGTAAGTAAAACTAGAACCCCCACTGAAATCAATGGGGCAGAAGGATGGGATCAGAGTACATTCCAATATAAAATCAACCCTGCCCTGCACACTCGGCCATGTGAATGAGGCCTAAATCTACATGCACAAAAAAACCCTTAGAAAATCAACAGAAAAGGTTGGACCTCTCCTATATTCCAGGATGTAAAGTTTATTGCAACTCACTATAACTGACCCATACACAGTCTAGAAGCCAAGCGAATCAAAAACGAAATACTTTTAGCCCCATTAACCCTTTCATTTACTATACCTGGAAATATGCTGTTCAGTATCTGCAGCTTGTTGGAGTATTTGCGCCACAGTCGGAGCACGTAATCTTCCCAGCGGATCATCTTGCCCAGGATCAGCATAACAGGGATGGTGGGAAGACCGATCAGCAGGAACAGGGGATCGGCGCGCTCCATAACATCGAGGCCTTCCTTGTGGCCAACAACCTGGAGAATACAAAGACCAATGTCATATGCTGCTAAATGGTACGGCCTAACACAGGGCTATGAGGAGGCAGGAGAAACTAGCCACCCAGACTCCTCTATAAAAGGATGCCCGCCATGGTCAGACAGAAGATCCTCGAAATTAGGAAAAAAAAAAAGATATGGAGGTAACACCATGGTGTGCACAAAGCCAAAATATGCAGCATCACTGTACACGGCAAAGATGCCAAAATCCGACAACGCAAGGTCACAGCTTGGAGAAGTCAAGACCAAAACAGACCCACAAACCTGAACTACTCCTTGAAGGGTAAGACATTTAACACCCTAAGCAATTTAATAGCAAAGGTCCCAGGCTGAATTCCTCATCATCGTCTTGGGCGACTGTCGGCGAGCTTTGTTTCGTCACCCTGGCGAGCGGAGCAGCGGCTTCACTTGACATAAAGGGTATTGCAGCTGGATCCAAGGGCTTGGTATTGAGCCGGATTTACATTCAGAAAGCAAGAAATGATTATGGCTTAGTGCGGGTGCTATAATTATTTCTCGAGCTTCTTCCCCACCGCTCGCCTCCATTATTTTATACAGTCAATATTGATTGGAGAAGATCTTATGGTTCTCAGGAAGGCAAATCGGCTGCAGAGAATTGATGGACGTTATTTCCTGCACTGAACGTCGTCCCTTAAAGTGGCCAAAAAGGCATTATATAGAAGCGGGCTGATGAGTTCGCAATCTGCGGATGCAGCCATACACGAGATCATATTGGTCCTAAATTGTTCAATGGTGCGGGGGCCACGTAGGCATTTTCATACTGGTCATCGGTATCTGATCAGTTGATCCCCAGAATCTGCACTGATCAGCTAGTCCCGGACATACCCCTTTAACCAAGCACACGTAATACAACATTTCCCCTCTAGTGGCTGATGTAGGGAATATCAGCAGCTGGTGACAACTACCCACCATCATGGCAGCCTATTGCTCAGAAAACATAGAGTAATATTCCTAATGGCTGAATCTGAGCTGTAGAGCTCTTCAGAATGAAAACCTGGTACTCAGAAACTTGAAATGCGTAGTACTCTAGCGCGGCAGCCCATATGGCGTTGTCGTCAGGATGTATAATGAAGCACCGGAGAGTCCTAAATACTTAATGGGCTGCCAGAACCTAACAAAGCATCAGGAAAATAACAATTGTGCGGCGTCTCTCCTGGATGTGGTCGCTGTGAGTAATCACTTATATATTTGGTATGCAAATACACACACCGGGAGCTCAAAGAAACTGGCAGAAAATCAAAGTCAACATTGACATAATTAGCGCAGATGTTAATTAACAACGATCATCAAGCTTCACATTTCCTTTTATATTTCATTACTCATTAGCGGGAAGAAGAAGGTTTTATACTTTATATTCCAAAGGAAATTTATGGATTGAGGATTCGTTGGTTAATCCGGAGGCGTTCCTATTAGTCCAGATCCCTAACACGGAGAGATTCTCAGCTACCGGAGTCCTCAATGTCATAAGTGTGGTGCAAATGCCAATCCTGTACCGCAGAGTGTATGGCGCCACCACTAGGCGATATTTTAGAATGTTTATTGAGTGACAGCAAATGATGGTGACTACTGGCAAAGGCTAACAAGGGCTGGCACATTATCTATATAGATAGATAGATAGATAGATAGATAGAGAGAGAGAGAGAGAGAGAGAGTTAGCGAGTTTATGCCATAACTAGGAATGACAGGACCCTGTGAAAGATTTTGACTGGCGCCCACATGATATAACGCACCCTTACATGAAGATCAGCAAGGGCTTGACACCATGTACCTAGACAATCAGCTGTTTGAAGCAATAGCTCCCTGAGAGCAGCTTCTAAATAACAAGCCAAGTTATTCATCGGTCATATGGCCTGTACTCAGTTCAGTCCCATTCAAGAGTATAGCCCTGTGCTTGGATTTTGGTTTCTTCAAATAACTGATCGGCGAGGATCCTGGGTGCCAGACTCCGAACGATATCAAATTCTTGACCTATCCTAAAGGAAAGGTCCTCAATTGATGTCTGGAAAGCCCCTTTAAATTATAAAGAAGAGTAGATGGAAAGGTTCTTTTAGATTAAGATGTTCTCTTGGCATACATTTAGCCAATATAATCCAAGTTGCCAATGGCTCCATTTGTATTGGAAAGAATTGTTAACCCTGCCCAATTTTGCGGATAGAAACGTGAGTGATATCCATACAAGATCCCTATTTTGAGTGTTCTGATATCTATGGTCAAATGACATCAAGTATAAAGCTAAAGCTGGCATTGTCACTATTACATACTACATGTGTAACTCTCTACAACTCTTAGGCCCTATGCAAACAACCGAGCATGCATCCGATGTGGGGCTGAGTTTACAGCATGAATACAATCGGAAGACACTTGACACGTGATGCATTCACGTCTATGGGGTTCCGTTTCGTGACGTGGAGCAGGATAGAACAGGTTCTCCTGCAGTGTCTGAGCGAAACAGAAAAGACTGGAAGCCCCAATAGACGTGACTGACGTGACATCAGAATGCATTCATATAACACTCGGATGTCACTTTGAATGTCATCCGACTGCAAACTCGGTCCCACATCGAATGCACACTTGGTCACGTGCATGGGGTCTTAGGCAAAGGCTACCGATCCCACAGCTAAGACTGCAGGAAATTGCTAAATTTGTCACGCAATGCATTTGCAGATTTGCCGTGATCACAAAGTCTCAGTAATGTGTAAGTCGCTTTCACTTACCCTGCAGTAATCTCTCCAATATCACCATATAGCCTTAACATAACCCTTGCTTGTCTAATATTTTATGATCATGTATGTGGTTGTAGTAAAAGATCCCGACAAAAGAAATAGCAATACCTCACCCTCCGGGCAAGGCATGGCTTCTTCTCTCCGCTGGGATACAAAGCACCGTCGCAGCAGAAGCTTGTCTGGCCACACTCCATGGCTCACACAGCTGTCTGCAAGTCTACACTTCTATGATTATACCCTCAGAGAGCAAACATCTGTAGCTAATACTATGGGGATATACAGTGAATACATCTGCTGCCAATAACCCCGCATTTTCCAGGATATTCCAGGCTGGTAATTAAAATGTATTGTGGGTTAAAAATGCACCCTGGTGGCAAATCCAGAGGAGGGCTGGCCTGCTGTGTGCTACTGGTGTCATGTCAGACTACTACTACTGAGAAGGCGAAAAATACAACACAGGGAAGCGATAGCTAATAGATCGAGCACTCAGTTTATGTTTTTGACCATTTTATAGCAAGGATAAAACTGACTGACTCAACATATGTACAATGAGAAATGGCGGGAACACCAAAATACTAGTTAAGGTAGATTGAAGAGCCTAGAGCATAAAGGGTTAAAACGTTAATTTTACTTTGCTGACCATTGCCTAATTTTACACTGCTCCCCCTTCAGCAGCATATGTTGATGTCTATTATTGCACACAGGGTAATGTGACCAAAGCTCAGGGTATTCCACACATAAGCAGAATATATTTAATGTATGACTTCTCGTATGGTATAACAATTCTGATTGGAACAACTACTGGGTGTTTTTTTTTTGTTGCGGTGGCACATTGTAAAGGAAAGCACAGTTTATGTTGTATCCACCATATCAGTCCGATCCTTTCAAAATAGTCAGTGGGAACACAGCCTGAAGCAAAAGTCAGATATACACAGCGCAGAGACTAAAGACACAGTAGACTTCGTCATTGGCATGGCCGCTTCATCAATATAATTCCACTTGCCTGCATGACTGTCACTGCTCCATAGGTGACAGCAGTCCAGTAGATCGACCCCACCATTATTCCAGCAGCAGCAAAAGGACAGGCTTTGGATATCAGTCTGTCTGCAAGGTCCAACATATATACAACTGGACCTGGAAGACAAGAAGCATCAAAATACAGCTGACACACCTAGTGATTGCATCCATGTATGATATATATTTGTTCAAAATTTTTTAAGAGCTGTGTTAGATTTATGGTGTTTGGTTTTTTTTTAATGTGCCCGTGATACATTAGGATGGCGGTAGCAGGGCACATCTGTAACGGCATTGTAGAGGTTGTTAGAGAAGCACAGCCGCATAGTAGAGCAGTACTGATGTGTACAGCCCTTGTGTATAATGCAGCTCAGGCACAGATATCGTCCAGGACCTTCCCAGTGGGCCTGACCCAAACTAAACAAAATGACTGAGCGGAGAGAAAGCTCATGGCTGGATGCTGATGCACAATGACCCAAGGTCTCCTAAGATTTCCATTTTTATCCCTTGTTCAATAAAAAGAGGAGGTGGTTTATGATCATTTCCCCGACATCCATCACCTACTGAACGATCACAGGAGGAACTGCTGGTACAAGCATTTGTGGTGGCCGTACACAGGCAGCAGTGGCTACGGGCGTACTAGGAGCACAAAAAGTTCAAAGGAATGAATCAATATTTTCATTTAGTGAAATGTCAATTTTATTTTCTGGGTGTAGATTTTTCATCATATTTTTTTGTACATGGTTATGGGGGCAGCCATCTTCTCTGAGCTTCTCCTCTGCTCTGTAAGCAGAATTTACTGATATGCTTTACAGCATAGTTAGGACCATAGGCAGCAATAGGAGCGGATTCATGGAGGTCAATGGGAAGGAGCTAAACTGTGACATCTATTGCCAATAGTGAATGCAATGATGGGTCACTATGAGGGTTATCTATAGAGGAGAGGTGCAAGTTTCTAGTATGTGATGTAAGTGGGGTAACTGCTGCAAAGAAAACAAACACAGATAGTACTGTCTTCCAGTCTCTTCTTGTAAATAATGCAGATTAATGTAGATTACTATAAATTGAATGGCACTCACCAAGATTTGGGAACTCTATTAAATATTCGGCATTACACTGTGGGCAGGCGACTCTGGCAGTGCTGTTTCCTCTCTGTTTCTCATCCACCCACCGCTGGAGACACGCCTGATGTACCCACTTTGTAGACCCTCTGCAGCGACATGGTCTGACCCACTCCGCTGTTCTGTCATCTTCATCTGTAGCAAAGCACACCCAGCAACTCCTGGAAAACATATACAAGCAGGGTTACATGGCTGTGAAAGAATAGCAAGTGTGAGAGAGTGAAGGGTGTAGTCTGGGAAGACAAGTATATTCCAGCCAGGCACCTAAGGGGTGTGTGGTGAGACCCCCCACATTAGGGGGGTCAGCTGGCTAATCAGGCCCTAATAACAGTCTGTGTGTGAAGACTAGCAGGGTGGCACAACACCGACGATGTCCAGACCGGATCTCCAAAGCAGGTACTATGCCACCCATTGTTGCCAAGGTGGGAGACTGGTAGCCAGTCCCCTATATAGTCAGGGAAAAGTTTCCTTACGTTTAAGTTAGTTTCTCAGCCGAGAAGGGTTTTGTTTATTCTGTGGCTTTGCAAAAGCAGTGTATGCGGTACAATTGAATAAAGCCTGAACCTGTGTGCAATCCAGTGTCTGTGTCCCTGTTTCCTGCACTGCTACAGGCATCTATCCGAGCGGTTCCCCACATGAGCTATAGAGAGATACACTTCACTATATACATTCAGCGAGCAGTCGCAAAGACTTCTAACCTTGTATTAGAAACAAGAGGGACACAAATTACATCCCGGACACAAATGACAACTTAAATGAGGATCCGTCACTTCTCCTGACATGTCAGTTTTAGTAAATATTTGCATTTATATCACACACTTAATGGTTTCAAGCATTGTAAAAATTGACAACTAGGTGTTTTCATTCTCTTTGTCAAAGGGGCGTGTCCATAAAAGTTCCTAGCAGCACTGGTTGGACAGTGCAAGGTTGTATAGAGGTACCACACCATAGAATTTGGTTCTTATTACTAGAGATCAGCGAGTACTATTCGAAAGGCCATTTTGAAACGCACGCACCCATAGAAATGAATGGACACAGCAGGCACGCAGGGGGTTAAGCAAAGTCTGAGTGCCGGCTACTTTCATTCATTCCTATGGGTGCGTGCTATTCGAAACGGCTGTTTCAAATACTACTCTCTCAACTCTAATTATTAACCAAAATCAAAAATTGCAATCAATCAGGAATGTTACCTCGATTACGTTTTATGGCGATTATTTAGGTCACTCCCCTTTTGAAAACCAGAGATGGATTATAAGGTCAATAAGGGTTGTAGCCTGTGGCCCTAATGGTAAAGTAATCGCTCATTGGCCCCCATTATAATCCAACCTTGGCATCTGTCAATACAGCTGATTGCAGTTTCAGGGCGCAAAAGTTTACATGAGGGATTAGTGTGTGGGGTGAACCTCACGGGATTCTCATCAGGTTCCCAGTGACTTTGTTCAGACTGATCACATCTGAACCAGAACTGCTATTATAGTCTGAGATCTCTTCAGACCCCATAGTCTAATGATTGAAGGCCCGGGTAGGTGAGAAAACATGAAAAACAGCGTTACCTCCCTGGGGTTCCGATGCTAGTCTTTGTATTCTTCAGGCCTTTTCCAGCCCACTGAATGACGTCAGAGACCAAAGAGGCCTTGTGATTAGGCTGTGCACCATGATGTCACGTGACCACTGAGGACCAATCACAGGCCTCAGCAGTCCTTGATATCATTTAGGAGGCCTAAAGAGGACCAGAACTGGAGCCCAGGAGAAGTAAAGAACATTGAACTTTTTATGTTTGATCACCTCCCCAGAGAATAGAAGCAGTTCCATCTTGGATGGTTTAGGGCCAAACAAAACTGCAGGTAAGAGCTCGTAAATGGTGTAATAACCGACCCGTAAAAACAAAGTGCACAAAATCACGCTGGTTATTCAGATTGATGGTTGTTTTCTTTTTCTATTACATGCCTAAGTTTTACCCAGTCATAAATGTATTCATAGAGGAGGAATAACAGAGGAACGCAGCAATGTAGATGGCCCAAAATGATTATATGATGGGCAATGCAAGTATTTACTATAACAGGCATGTCAGGGGAGGCGAGACGTCCTCTTGGTTCTGTAGAAATATGGATTCACTTATTTATTATTCACATATTATAACATGTAAATAATATATAATATTCATAGCGGCAACAGTGCGGAAAAAAGTGACTACAGCCTGTAGGTGTCGCTGTTCCTCTTGCTGCCTATAGGTGCGGGTTATCTGGGCACTGTGGTGTATTTCTAAGTAGAGGGCAGATTCCAATGTCACATGAGATAAAATTGCCAGGTTTATTGTTTCCGACTCGGTGATCTGACTCTGGAATCCTGGAAATCCGAACTGAGCCTGACCAGTGCACACAGCAGAACTGCTTGTGTATCCGAAATAACAAGAGGTCTGAAACCGCCCCTCCTCCTTGTATACACAATCAGCTGTTATTGCAGGTGGAAGCTGCCGACACCTCTGAATTTTCAGTGCAGAGCCAAGCGCTAGGTTGGCAGTCAGGTTTTCAGATACATTCGCAATGGCTCCAAACCAATATTGCAATTCAAATATGGAGTCCTGTAGGTGCCAAATAGACCATGATTTTGATTGCTATGGCCTCTTGACTACCTACCAAGCATAGCGACCTACAGTGGCCAAGTCTGGAATCACAGCTTGGCCCCATTATTTTAAAAGGGACTGAGCTGCAGCATAACCATGCAACCAACTGATGGGCTCTCCCTGGCCTGAGAAGAGGGAGTATTCAGTACAATATCATAGTCCCTGACATGAACTTTATCCCCTGAATTGCTCATCTCTGACTATCACCACAATATAGACATATGGTTGGTCTGGATCTAAAACAATTTCAATTTTCTCCTCCTAAAACAAAACAGAAATACAAAAGTGATAAAAAGAGGTGTAAACCTAGTCTAAGCAAACTATGCACCCGTGTCAGCTCAACGTTTCTATTCACTGCAAGCAAGTAGGAACCTGAACAAGTGGAGGAACGAATATGCAAAAGTATAATAGAGTTGCTGAACTTTTCATTAATACCATGAAGAAGCCATATATTTACATAAAACTAGAAAAACCTGTCCATTTAGGTCTATGTTGTTGATACACAGGCAATGGTGCAGAGGATTATATTCCCTTCAGGCTGCAGATGAGACTAGCAAATTTGTAGTGCCATGCATAGTCAGGCCATGGGTGTAACAAGGGCTGGTCTAAAATCCACAAGTCTAGTAAAAACTTTATTACAAGATGCAAGTGACAGAGACAATGAAGCCTTCAGGTAATTAAAGGGATTGTGCAAGCATACCCTCCCTGATTTTGGATAGTATGGTTGCCCTGCCAAGCGTCCAACACCCAGTAATGACCCATGAAGGCCAAAAAGCACTCTTTCATCCATCGAACATATACATGTAAGGCTAGGCTCACACCCGCGTCTGATCTCCGCTCAGGGATTCGGTTCCCCATTACATTTTAAAAAGGCGGAACCATTCATGGCGTCCCCAAGCAGACCCAGCTAATGGAAAACCGAATGCAGGTGTGAACCTAGTGTGAGGCACATGGATGATATCCGTGTGTTGTCCATGTAAGCAATAATTTTGTTAAGGAGCTCAGCCTGCAAAGTGGACAGGAATAGGACCACAAGGTAAGAAAATAAATGGGTAGGTGTGCTAGCATTTAAAAAAGGGGGGCACACATGAAAACATGGCAGGCCCAAGGAGCGAGGGCTCTGTATGGGAGGACATGGAGTTAATCAAACAGGCCATAGGAAGCATGTCCTAATACTGACTGCAGCAGAAAAAGGTCCTCAGTGTGAATGTCCCTCCACCAAAATCGGTTACATATATTAGAGCTGTATCTACTTGCCCTTTAGTCCAGCCTTCATGTAACAATCCACAAATTGAGATTTGAGCGCTTTGCTTCTTTGCTCCTCTTCCTCCCTTTTAGTGTGAGATTCAAAATGGACTGAAGTGAATCTTGCCAGGTGTCCAGAATAAACCTAATAAGCTCACCTGTGGGCTGATCTAAATTGGCCAGCAACTCCCTGAACAGATTAACCCCTGAGAGAAGAGTCCAGGAGAGAGGACGGGGGAGGAGAATAATACTCACCCATCTCTTATTCTTCTCATACTTACTCATCTGGTGTCTTCAGGTGCTGCAGGGTCACCCCATCGGTGATACCTGGCGCACAGTAATGGAGTATCTGGAATTTCCAGCCGCCAGCAAATAAAGGATGGGGACTGGGTGACTGCGAGGCGTTCTATAAAAGAGAGCATGCGCCCGCAGGTTCCTACAACACTAGGCTGAGGGTAGGGTCAGTGAGAGGGTATAGACTGTGTAGGCAGAGCCGACGGCCTCGTTTTCCTAGTGTCCGCCTCCTAGTGGCCAGGTCTATACCCAAGGTGCCGTGTCCCCCAGTGAAATATGCAAGAAAAAAAGAACATGGCTATGTTTGGTTTATACACTTCTATGTAACAGAAGAGATTTCCTTATCTCAGATTACTTGTTCTGCCTTCAGAACAATACCTTCAATACACCCTTTCCAACTCTTCCTTCTATATAAACAGGATGCTGTAAGTTTACGTATGCACTAAATTCTCATACGTGTCTTGTTACTAAAACATATGGAACTTTTGGTTTTTTTTAAAGACCTGCGATTGCTTTAGACTGCAGCCATGGATATACACTGAGCGTTGCCTTCAGCTTCTCAGTTGGATCCTTGCAGTTTCTTTATTGCCATCTGCAGCAGGTCTTCTCCCTCCAAAAATGTAACCAAATTAGCGAGAAGTGTCCAGTGCGCAATTTTTTTTAATTGTCCATTTCCTTCGCCGCCTATTCGCTATGCCTGATTCCCCCCCTGTCCGACAAGGCTGATTCAGCAGAGAAAGAAGTTCTTCTGTTGTACAAGTACTAGCCATGTAGATGGAGAGAAGATGACTCTCTACATAGTCCGTAATCTAGATAATTCCGCAGACTCGGAAATCATCTAAAAACGTTCAAAGTGCCGTTTCTGCAAATTAAAAATTCAAGGTCGACCTCCTTCTAAACCCCCAGAACAAAATGGACTCACATGATAACCCTCTGTATAATTAAAGCTTTAGAACGCAATGAATAATGGATTGAAATTCCCTCGTATTCTCTCATCGGCTTCATCTCTTTCTATTGTTGCACGGTGAGCTAAATAAAAACGGTTTCAACACAAGGATCCTGGTGCTTGCCAGATTTTCCATTTTCTTGCGCTGAATAAAACATGACCTTGGTCCTAGGACTGAATCAGGTCAGCGCTCAAATAACAACCTGAATGAGAAAAAAGTCTGGCTGGCAGAAACAGCAGCCGTATTGTTGGGAGAGTGTTGGGCCTGGCGTGTAACCTGCCATACACAGTGCAAACAGCACTATTATAATATAATATAACCAGTTATGCTCCGAAATGGTTATTACATGTAAAGTATTTCTGCCAGTGATGGACGTGTCATTATTACAGTCTGAGCTCTCTCAGCCCTCAGAGTATAATAAGGAGAGGCCAAGGAGAGGTGTGGGAAAATAATGAAGTGGACTCGCCTTCTCTCTCCTCTCCTAGTCTTCCACACATCATGGCGCCCTCTTCCAAACTCTTATGGGCCTGGGGACCACTGAGGCCTGTGATTGGGCCATAGCAGTATGCCGGGGCCCATCACATCACCCAGAAAAGGTTGGAAGATGACTAAAGAGGACCATGAGGAAGCCCAGGAGAGGTGAGGCTACATAAAGGCTCAGTAGTACCCAAGGCTGTGGAGTTGGCAGACCAAACCATCAACTCAGACTCCAACTCCTTCATAAATGGTTGACTGTCAGGGTAAACCTCCACTAATCCATAAAACAATGCAGTGACTACATTTTTATTATGCAACTAATTATGCATATAATACCAATACAAGAGTCATTATTTCGTTCTGAAGCCAGAGTTGATAACTTTTTCCCGACCGATCCAAAACTGTTCCAGTCTCTGACTTCACAACCCTAGTAGCACCAGTAGAATTAAGAACTCCTCCTTCCAAAAACTTATGATGTGTGAAATATCTTAAGTTTTGATCAGTAGGGCCCCGGGTGCAAAGATCCCTCCAATTGTTAGAACGATGGGCAGAGATAGGCTACTGGTTTCGCCAGTTGTCTGGCTTAGTGGTTAGAGAAACTATAAATCTATAGGTAGATTGGTTTTCTTTGATACAGGTAAATTAGAGGGTGGACAGTCTAAGTATATGCAGTACCTGTAGACTATGCTGGACCCTATACTACACCAATAGCACTGGATTCTGGTTTTGTAAGTTGTAATATGTAGAGTGTCATACCTTATAGAATACCATTCTCCCAGAACAGAAGAGATGAGACGCAGCGCCGAATGCATTATAAATGGGTTCTCTACTATTTGGTTTGTACCCCTGGTGTCTGCTAGTTCAAAGTCAGAACAGGAAAGCAGCAAGCAAATCTCGAAAGCATTACAGCAAAGCGCTGTCCAACATACCCCTTTGAAGATCACTGCGGCTTTGTCTCATTTGCAGAAATGAGAAAAAAAAAAATCATGTTCATTTAGTAAAAATACATGTAAATGAGATTGCTGCGGATTAACCGGTTAATGACGGGTAAAAGCAGCATATGTGTGTATTAAAGTAATAGCACCCAGCACAGACTAATGGGAAATATTACTAAGCATGGCCAAATGTGAACTGAAACAGCATCTGTGATATACTATATATAGCTAAGTCCATACAGTTAAAGGGGCTGTCAAGATCTAGGAATAATGGATACTGGTGACTTAATCACACAATAGGTCATTAGTATCAGATTGGGGGATCGGACACCCATATCCCGCATCGATTAGTTGATTTGGCTGCTGTAAGCCCTACACAAGGTATACAGCTGTAAGCCCTACACAAGGTATACAGCTGGAAGCCCTACACCAGGTATACAGCTGGACGCAGCTTCTAATGTGGTTTTATGGGCTGGTGATGGGAACTTTACCAGACATTGATCGGAGATGTGGAGAAAAAAAGTTTAGGAATTAAATTTCCACTGACATCTTATAAGAAGTGAAGCAGTCTATTTACAATGGAGGGGCTATTGTTCCTCGCGCCGCCTTGTAGGACTGGTTCAATAATTACTTTCTGGTAAGCGCAGCCAAGGGAGGGACAAGGTGAAATATTACATTAAATCTGCCCAAGTGCTGAGATCTGAAGCTTCTTTCTACCAAGTCAACACTTTGAGTAAGTCAAGACACTTCAGGCTTCTTTATATTACTGGGCCAAACAGATTTCCTAGCCAATAAAACCCATCTGGCGTAAGAGATTAGTAACAAGGCTGGTAAAATAATGGAACGAAAGCCAAGAGAAGAGAAAAGACTTGACTATAGTCAGGGCCTGTCCGTGTGTCGTTGCCAATACGTGCCGACAGCAGGGTTTTAAAGCGGAACTCCACACTTTACCACTACGGGCAGTGGATTTTATAGGGTTTACAGTACAGTTTAGAGAGAAGTATGACTTATCTTAATGATGATACCCGGTGTGCCAACCAATCTGCAATTACTTAAAGGGTTTTTTTCGCCCCAATTCGATTTTTTCATACTGACGACTTATCGACAGATCAGCTGTAACAGTGGACAGAGCATATACGGGCTCTCTTATTCAAGATATAGGAGCGACACTGAACTTCCCTGGGACTACCACTAGATTGGATGGGGTTGCGGAGTTGCTCAGACTACTTGAATAGGAGACTCTGCACATGCTTCTCGTCCACAATTATAGAGCTTCCAAGACAGCTGATCTGTGTGGAGTTGGATGTCGCACCCCCAAAGATCACAAACTAATGCCCTATCCACAGATTAGCTGTTCCTGCAGCTATAGCAATGGATGGAGAGTACATGGAGGCTCTCTTACTCAAGATATGAGTAGTGCCGCACTTCCCTGGGACTGCCACAATAGAGTGGAAGGCGCCATGGAGTCGCTCCTACTACTTGAATAGGAGAGCCCCAACCACTGCCATAGACTCTGGTGCCTAGATCCTACCAGACCAGCTGATCTATGCAGGGTTAGAGACAGCTGCAGAATAATGCGAATAGCCAGGCAAAGCATGCATGTGTATGGGAGGGGTAGAAGGAATAGCTGACAAATGAATGATTGGCCGACAGTAATGTAAGGTGCACGGCCAACTTTAGACTTGTGCATTGTTTCACGTACCCAATTTTTGGATTTGTTCTTGAGCAGATATGGCTGGTGTATTTGGCAGGTATTGCAATTCACCCATTCTTACACAGAATAAAATGGAAGGTCTAGCCCTCGCCCGCAAACACCCTGGATCTCTCCTCTTGTTCCCGTTTATTGCCCTGCTCTCTAACTCATGATTTGCTGCAATTTTCCATCGTTCATATTTCAGTTTTCATTCTGCATTGTAGCTGACAGCGGTAATGTGTATGAGGCCTTATAAATATCCATCAGGTATAAATCTGCACAGCTTAGGGTCTTGGGTAAATGTGCGTGGGTCTCTACTGCCATACACTCAAATTCTTCCGTCTCGAAACAAGTCCATTTAGTCGCTGCCACCATCTGTCCATACACCACGGGTACAGTCATTTGAAAAGGATACAGGAAAAAATGACAATTTCAGCAAAGAATAATGAAGCTCTGCCCTCCGAAACGGAAAAGGTCAAGAAATCTATTCTGAAACTTGGGCTGATGTGTGGCAGCTTAATAGGAATCCATGGAAACTATTTTATTGCTGGAAATCTAGATTGAGCATTGCTCTGCACCAGTAAACATGTCAGCGCAGTATACTTCTATTGCTTCAGAGGAGATATCTGTATGGCCGTCATGAGATTTTACCCTTACTTGATATATCTTGCATAGGTTAAAGGATTAACCCCTTGTAAAGAGTTGTTATGCTGGATCTAGTAACGCATCACCATATGCCGTCCCCTGACGGGAGCTCAATGAGGTGTCAGATCGTCTTTCATTTCCACTATTATATGGACACATCATAAATCACTCGTCTCACTTCATTTCCTACAGGCAGTCCAACATTTAAAGGGAAAGTTTAGTCACACTTAGAGTTACCCAATGGAACTCTTCATGGAGGAGCGGTCTACATCCTCAGCTCTCACCCTGGCAGATTAGAAGAAAGGCAAACTGTATTGTCACACGGGGGCTGCAAGTGAAGACATAATGCTGGGCAAAGTCTGTGCTGCGCAGAGGGGCCGCGGCGTGACAGTGCACTGCACAGTGGGGCTGCGGCGGAACAGCGTGTTGCGCGGAGGGGCCGCTATGGGAATTGGGATGGTGGGGTGCTTTCTGAACCAGTTGAGGCACATAGTACCCTTAGTCTGCCCCTGGTCCCTTAGAATACATGCTATGTTTTAGGGGTACACATACAGTGCTCATGTAGTGCTTGGCGACCCCTGATTTAAGTTATTTGAGCAGGTTACTTGGCTTTATTACTTTGATCTAGAATATTTGTTTTGGCTAGAATTTATGGCGACCTGAGGACATTATATTGTTTTTTGTTTTTTTTTTTAAATGTAGATTGGGAGCCCCACATAGAGCTCACAATGTACATTTTTTCCCTATCAGTATGTCTTTTTTGAAATATGGGATGGAAATCCATGCAAACACGGGGAGAACATACAAACTCCTTGCAGATGGTTTTATGCCCTTGGCGGGATTTGAACACCAGGGCTCCAGCGCTGCAAGGCTGCAGTGCTAACCACTGAGCCACCGTGTGGCCCCTGAGGACATTATATTGTGTTCTATGGCTTATTGTCAGATAATGTATGCAGATGGAACAATTTAATATGTCTTAGGTCCTCCCCATTTTATCATATCCTAGGTGATGCAATGCCGTCATCTCAGTGCAGAGCGCCTGTACACAGTGATGGGGATGGTGTCGCCCTGTTACTCCACAGCTGGAGCGGCTTCCATAAAGAATATAGCTAAAGCAAATATTGTTAGTGCTGTTATTTTTGGAAAGGCTCCCAGCTAAGGCAGGAAATAGGAGGAATATCAAAGAAAGCCACAGCCTGAGAGTCAACATCTGACACACCATTAGTATTACAGGACAGTGCCTAAAGGTCAGGGCTGTACTTGTCACTCACAACCCACGGCATGACGTACCACGTTCACTCCATAGGAGTGCATTGTAATGCTGCCTTCCAACATGCAGATTTAAAGGGATTCTACCATTAAACTACCTTTTTTTCTAATGAACACGTCGGAATAGCCTTAAGAAAGGCTATTCGTCTCCTACCTTTAGACGTGGTCTCCGCCGCGCCATTCCGCAGAAAGACTGGTTTTAACCGGTATGCAAATGAGCGTGCCCCAGCGCTGAAAGGCCAATGAGCGCATCCCCATTGCTGCCCGAGAGCTCTTTCCTGCGCCGCCTCCTTGTTCTGCAGCAACTCCGCCTCTTCTGGCTTCTCTTGCTCTTGTAGTTCCATACAGGAGCATAGAGAGGCCACCCCAAAATGGCCGCCGGTCGGCTCCTGTATTGAACTGCAAGAGCGGCTACCCCAAAATGGCCACCGGCCGGCTCCTGTATTGAACTGCAAGAGTGGCTACCCCAAAATGGCCGGCGGCCATTTTTGGGTAGCCGCTCTTGCAGTTCAATACAGGAGCCGGCCGGCGGCCATTTTGGGGTGGCCTCTCTATGCTCCTGTATCGAACTACAAGAGCAAGAGAAGCCAGAAGAGGCGGAGTTGCTGCAGAACAAGTTGGCGGCGCAGGAAAGAGCTCTCGGGCAGCAATGGGGATGCGCTCATCGGCCTTTCAGCGCTAGGGCACACCCTCATTGCTGCAGAGAGCTCATTTGCATACCGGTTAAAACCGGTCTTTCTACGGAACGGCGCAGCGGAGACCACGTCTAAAGGTAGGAGATGAATAGCCTTTCTTAAGGCTATTCCGACGTGTTCATTAGAATAAAAAGGTAGTTTAATGGTAGAATCCCTTTAAGCCCCTTTAGCCCTAAAAACCAAGCAATTTTTTATTTCTTTTTGGAACATACACAGTAATATATAACTTACTCCCACTGGCATGGATGGTGATGGGGTAACAGTAAGGGCTACTGCATTTGGAAACCACGTTGGATGCTTTCAATAGGCTCCCAGCTATCATGGCAGCCAATCGTCGCCCATCGATGACGTTCCAGCGGGTGTTGAATAAAGTATATTACAAAATGTATTAATGATACAAATACTGCTGGAAATAAAAAGTTGGCTGAAAGTTTAAAGGGAAATGCAAAAGAAGCTGAGACCAGGGATCGGCCCCTTTAACACTGATATGGTAAGCCACATGAAGTAACACTTGCAATAAAGTAGAATTCTTGGGTTTGGTCTTAAGGCCTGGACTCTGTCACCTCTATTACATTTTATTGCGTGCACATGACATAACTCGCAGTGATGCAGCGCAGACCAAGCAGAAAAGAACATCTCACTGCTCTCTTAGTTTCACGTCATCCCATTGTGAGTGTATTAGACCATTGGAACCAGTGCATACCAGTTATGAAGATCTTTTCCAGCTGGTTTATTGTGTAAATTTCCTGTTTTATGTCAATAATAAAACCAGGTGAGTACATAACATGCTAGGTCTATAAAGTGTAGCAAACATGCCATCATTTTGGCATATAACTTAATCCCTGTTCAGACGGCAGAGGTAGGACAGCGAAACGTGCGCAGGATATGGATCAAAGCCCCAAACGCTACTAACCAGCATATGGAAAGTCTATCCCCGACCAACTCCGATCAACCTTGACAATGAAGGGGCCAGCTGCAGCAATCTGCACTGTCTGGGGGGAGTGCGCTGGGGTGTACGGTAAACAAAAAAAAAGGGACACTATGTAGGGGGTTATGATTGTTAAGCCATAGGGGCTGCTATTATAACCTGTATGGCGGCTTCCTGTTATATATGTATTCCTTACACCATTCCATATTAGGTATAGAGACCTTCCATGTCAGTACGCGCCCGGGGGCCAGAGAAATCGGTGCCTTTAGTTTCAGCCCTGGTGTCAGCAAGGGAGGCATAACAGCCTAGTGTCATCGTGACATGACCCATCTTCAGGCGGATTCTGCCTTGAAAAAGTCATTGAAATCAGTGGGAGGCGAAAAAAAAACACGATGCGTTTTGGGTTTTTTACGTTTTTTTTTTCTTAAGAGGATTTATCAGGCCCATCCACAAAACTGCTGGATTAAAAATTAAAAAAAAAAACTCAAAAAAGTGTCCCATCAAAAATCACACCAAAAACGCTTCCTGAAGCTGATTTTTTTTTTAAGCCTGTAAAAAACTCAGTGTGAACATACCCGTATAGTACGGCTAAGAAAGATAGAAATACTATGTACTATGGTTTACTGTATAGTTACTTTTTTGAATCTTCCAATGCTAAAGTGTTTAAAGGGGTCGGCCAAGTGTCCAAAATAGATCATTAGTATCTGACTGGCAGATATTCGACCTAGACGCTGCACCAGTCAGCTGTATACAGGGTATATAGCCGGAAAAAGCTCTGCTCCTATTACAATGGATTAGTGCAGAGCCGCAGTCCCCGATGACAACACTATACAGTGTAAGGCCGAGGAACTGGAGCTCTACTCCCATTCACATGAATAGCCGCTTCCGAGCCTATACCCTGTATGCAGCCGGACCAACTGATCAGTGAAGGGGTCAGGGGTTGCACCCCCTACTGGTTAGACACTGATGACTTATTCTGTGGTTAGGTCATCAGTATCCAATACCCATGGGGATTTCGACAACCCTTTCAAGTTTTGCCTTGGCAAATAAAACAAAAAAACAGCTGTAAGGCTAGGTTCACACATGCGCTCAGGTTTCTGTTCAGGGGTCCACTTGGGGAAATCTAATCTACATAAAAAAAGCAGTTACCTTAGGCAATCCACAAACCCCATAGACTATAGTGGGGTCAGTATAGTTTCCACCTAAAAAGGGCAAAAAATGTAGAGAAAAAAAGCTCTGCTTGAAGCTTTTCTCCCCACATTTTTCATGCAAAGAGGGGAACCGAGAGCCAACACTGGTGTGAACTGAGCCTAAAATAGCAAATAAAACAACCTATCTAGGGAAGCGAAAGGGTTATAGTAGTTAGGGTAGTACAGGTGATGGTTTATGGACAGGCCGGTTGTAAAACCCACTTCACTGAGTAAACACTTCAGGTTAAAACAACTTCTAACCTTCCAAGAGCCCGGAATAAATATAGTAACATGAGGTAAGACTGCACAGTCAATGTGGGATTCTCATCATGTACTATATAGAGCTAACATCCGATGCCCTGATATGGGTGCCAGGTTCTGAGAAGGTCACTTCCTGTGAATCCCAGCAATGTGATGATCAGGGCCACAGTCTTAGAAGTTACCGACGCCGATGGTTTATAGTCCTATTGTTAGGATTATGACATCATGGCTTCCTTACCTCCTACTTTTCCGAATCCGGACAGTAGGATGGCTTTAAAGAGGACCAGTCACCTCTCCTGGTTAAGTAAACTCTTGTATTCTCTGTAAAATAATTCTGTATTATATTTTCTTAGACCTGTGTATGGACACGCCTCATGTTTAATGTATTCACATTTCCTGGAGGAATAACAGAGGAACGACAGAACACAGTTATAACAAGGAGTGCATGAATTTACTAAAACTGACTAAAACTGTCCGGAGAGGTGAAGGGTCTTCTTTATTTTCATTTGGGCAAGACCTGTACATATGTTCCACACAGACATTTTGTGTCCTCTACTCAGGAGGGCTCTCAAATAACTACATCCATGGGGTTTATTCTGGCATTAATATATTGATATCCTTGCCTCGGGACAGGTCACCAATATGTGATCCAGGGGTCCATGATTTCAGTGCAAGACATCTTAGGGTATGTTCACACGGCAGAAAATTGATTCCGCGTGAACGTACCGCGCACCTAGCTGCGACGGAATGCTGATGCGGTACACCGGCATCCCGTTCCAGATTAGGCCCGATTGAATGTGCGTAATTGGAAGGGAGTCTCATGCAGCGGCTGATTCAGTCGCACAATCTGTGGCAAGATAGGGCATGTCGCGTCTTTTTTTCCGCTAGCCGTTTTTGGCAGCAGATTTTGAGGCAGATTCCACGTCAAAATCCGCTGCCAAAAAAACTCTGTGTGAACATACCCTAATGTGTGTCATCTGTCCTTAATCTGACAACTGGGCTCCCAGCTCGACTTAAAAATTTGTACATTATTTGTATTTTGCATTGTTTGTATGTTTTTTATTACTTCTTTCTATTGTTAAAGCACTGTACTTTTTGTGTATAGTAGATCTATTATGTAATAAGGTTGACCTTTGGCTCTAAACGCCCCACAAGTCCGTAGAAAGTAAACCACTTAGCCGTGTTACCCTTTCGTGTACTAGTTTTGCATGGTTTGGATACAGTGGTGTCTTGTATACCTTCAAGTGGCTTGCGTAGCCTATTGTGAAGGATAAACCAGAGGGGAGTGTGGAAGCGGGGTACTTTTTTTTTTTTTTTTTTTTTTTTTAAATCATTGCATGTGTGTGCGAGGTGAGTAAATTATACAGTGTTCCCCCCCCCCGCCATCCCCCGGAATTGGTATACAGTGAGCAGATACATCTTGCGTGCGAGACCCAGATTCTGTGACAGTCATCAAAATAGAAGTCCCAGAAAACCCCTTTAAACAGCGACTGCAATGAACTCAGCATAAAAGGGAACTTCAAAAAAAAAAGAAAAAAAAAAAGAGGGTGTTTGTCCTTACACAGCAACAACCTTAAACTACAACTCCCAGCGTGATCCATTAACATCTATGAGAGTTCCAGGAACTTCAGAGTAAGCATGCATGCTGGGAGTTGTAGTATGGCAACAGCTGTAGTACGTGAGGTTGCCGACACCCTGTTCTAGGGCCATCCCTAAAAAAAAAAAAAAGCAGCTGTAAAGTGCAAGGTATGACAGGGTTATCAATATCCTACTCATTTACATATATCATTGTCAGAGATTCATGGACTAACTAGGTCTATTCACTCAGGTCTTACCAGTGGCAAAACGCTGATGCTCTGTATTGGCATTTCAGTGCAGGGAATCGGAAAGGGGGTGGAAAATGATGAGGAATTTGAGGCGGATGTTGCCTCACATTCCTCTTTGTTTTCTTCCATGTATACTGAATTTTTTGGTCAGAAAACTAACTCAAATTCCTCCTCCTAAAAACGCCTCACTATAGGACTGTAAGGTGAGGTGTTTTTTAGAGGAGGAACTTGAGTCAGTTTCCTGACCAAATTCCTGACCATAAAACTCTGTGTGAACGCAGCCTTAGGGTGCATTCACACTGAGTAAACGCTAGCTTATTTTGTAGAGTAAAATTACACTTGTAAATTTTGCTATCCCATTGACTTCAATGACATTTTACAGGCGTATTTTTACAGGCGTATTTTTTACAGGCGTATTTTTACACTTGTAAAAAAATATAATTGAAGTCAATGGGATAGCAAAATTTACAAGTGTAATTTTACTCTACAAAATAAGCTAGCGTTTACTCAGTGTGAATGCACCCTTAGGGTGCATTCACACTTCAGATATGCTGACTGATTCTGAACGTTAAAACACGTTCAGAATCAGTCAGCGTATCCGAAGTGTGAATGCCCCCATTATATTGTTACATTGGACTCCGAAGCACAGGGTACTGGTGTTGCCTTAAAGCAAAGAAGCTCAACTTTTAGACCACACCAGGCCTGTAGTTCTAAAGTGCTACAGAAGCAAAAGTATCAGCAGTTACAGACACAGTACAGAATATGAACTGAGGATACGGCTTCCATTCCTAAGGCCGGGGCCCCACAGGCCAGAAACACCACGGGAAAAATCGTGGCGTTATACAGTATCAGCAAAGTGGATGGGATTCATGTGAATCCCATGCCCACTTTGTGTTAAAATCTGCAGTGCGAACATTCTGCGATTAACAAAATCGGCGCAATTTTGGAAATCACAGCATGTTAATTATATCTACGGAAACGCTGGTGGTTTTCCCGAACATATAATGGTAACAGAAAGTCAGTGGAGGAAACCTCTGTGAACTTTCTGTTCAAAGTGCAGCGGGAAGTACTGTGACGCGTTCCCACCGTGGTTGTTCACTCAGCGCTTCAAGCATGGTGTTTCCGGCCTCCTGATAATACTCGTCTATGGACGAGCACTGTGAGCAGAGGGAGGGGCGTTCCTCCCCGCTCACACAGTACAGCGCTATTGGTGCTGCTTGTACAGAAGGACGGTCCTCATAGAAACGCCCTTCTGACTGTAAAGAGCTACGGTACCGGGACCGCTAGCTCTTCACCCGGGGCACAGATCGTGAAAGCCGACATTGTGCTCGTTCAGCGCACTGTCGGCTTTCCAGCAGTATATTGAACTACCTGTGCCCCAAACCATGAAAGGTCCTCTTTAACTTTGTGTTTAAAGGGGTTTTCCAGGCAAAAAAATCATTATACAAAAAATGTCTGTTAGTGCTATCAATGGGTTAATAAAAGCCACCAAATACCTTTAGCAGTGTTTTGAGCGATTTCTGGGGTTCTCAATGAGCACAATTAATCTTCTGCATTTGTTTACATCCATAACTTACAAGTTCCTACAAGTTCCAGGATGCCTCACTTCTTCCTCTCTCACTGACTGTCCCCCACCCTTTCTCACACTCCCCCCTCCCTGTTTCCTTAGCTAGCCCGTCCACTGCACCCTCAGCAGCCATCATTAGAATCCTAGTCCTCCATCACCTCATCTCCCTCTCACTGTTCCCCCTATTGGCCCACTTCACCGCCAGCAGCCATCTTTGAGAAGGCGCCAGGTGTCTAACGCATGCGCAATAGCTCGCTGCGCGTGAGTCGCTGATGACACAACCCGACAGGAGATGGCAGGAAGGAAAGGTAAGTATACTGGGTTGGGGTGTAGTGAGGGGACAGGAAGTGAAGGGACCATGGTTCTATATGCTACAGAGACAAAGGTAACAACATCTGAAATGATTGCCCAGTGTGACTCTCCTGAGAGAATTTTTTTTTTTTTACATTTCAAAGGTAAAGCTAAAAATTGCAGCTCACACTCTACCTGACAGTGCTATAGATTTAGATGCAAAAAAAAGTTCCCTTTAAGTCTACGACGTCCTCTAGGATAAGGCAGGTTACATACTGTTGCAAAGATGACAGTGCACTTTCAGTTTTGCAGATATCTGTCTCAGTTCCAGAGATATGCTTAGTGTTAGTATTGGTTGAGAACTGCGTTTTGGTAGAGTAGCTGACCTCACAGCTCAGTGAGGAATACCCCTCCCCCACCCCCCTTCGCTGTACAAGCCTATTGAGGTGTAACATCAGAGGGGCACTGTCTCTAACAGAAAATATCTTCAAAACTGAAAGTGAAATGAATGCAGCAAATTGCCAGCTTTGCAATGCTATATCACTGGCTCTATCTTACACTAATGTCAGCAGTCCGTTGTTCTGGTCCAAAATAACATTCATGTGCACTGCTAAAACAGGGTTTACATACAGAGCCCCCACTACCTATAATAGGGGCATTAGGTCAACGCTATTTTATCCGCCAATTTCAGAAGGACACTGTGACAAAGTCTGCAAATGTGAACGTAGCCTTAAAGGACACGAAGGGACAACCTCTAAGGGAGCCTTCACACAGAGTAAACGCGCATGTATTTTTTCAAAATACACGTGTAAAAACAAGACTCCCATTGACTTCAATGATATTTTTTGCACGTGTAAAAATACGTCTGTAAAATGTCATTGAAGTCAATGGGAGCCTTATTTTTACACGTGTATTTTGCAAAAATACACATGCATTTACTATGTGTGAAGGCTCCCTAAGGGAGCCTTCACACGGAGTAACGTCGGGCTTGTAAAAATACAGACGTAAAATCACTGTCCATAGACTGCAATGGATTTTTTTGGTTTCGTTTTAAGCCTGTATTTTTACGGCCGTAAAGTTAACTGCAATGTATTTCAATGGGTTGAGTGTGTTTACGAAGTGTATAACGCCACGTATACGGACACTCAACCCATTGAAATCCATTGCAGTTAACTTTACGGCCGTAAAAATACAGGCTTAAAACGAAACCAAAAAAATCCATTGCAGTCTATGGACAGTGATTTTGCGCCTGTATTTTTACAAGCCTGACGTTACTCCATGTGAAGGCTCCCTATGGCTGCGTTCACACAGGGTTTTTTGGTCAGGAATATGCCTCAAAATCCAGAGCAAAAAAACTCCTTACCATACAGTCCTATGTAATCTTTTTTGTTTTTCTGCTAGCGGATTTTCCTGAAGCGGAAAAAAATGCCTCAAAAAACGCCAGGATTTCCCACCTCCCAGTGACTTGCATTGATTTTTTTGAGGCAGAAACACCTGAAAAACGCTTCAAAAAACACTTCATGAATTTTCCTGAAGCCGATTTTTCCTGACCAAAAAAACCCCCTGTAAATGCAGCCAGGCTGTGTTCACACGAAGTTTTTTGGTCAGGAATCCACCTCAAAATCCTCCTCCAAAAAACGCCTCACCATACAGTCCTATGGAACCTGCTTTTTTATTCCCCACTAGCAGATTAGTGGATTTTCTGCTGGCGGAAAAAAAGAAGCGACATGTCCATTCTTGAGGTGTTTTCCGCCTGAAAAATTCAATGCAAGGCAATGAGAAGCGGAAAAACCGCTACCGTTTTTTCTGAGGCGTTTTTGACAAAAACTGCCTCAAATAACGCCAGGCGGATTTTCAGCCTCAGTCTTAGGGTGCATTCACACTGAGTAAACGCTAGCTTATTCTGAACGTAAAACACGTTCAGAATAAGCGGTGTCTAAAGCAGCTCCATTCATTTCTATGGGAGCGGGGATACGAGCGCTCCCCATAGAAATGAATGGGCTGCTTCTTTCACTCCGTGCAGTCCCATTGAAGTGAATGGGGAGTGCCGGCGTATACGGCAAGCTCTGCTCATGCCGGAGCGTACACGCCGGCACTCCCCATTCACTTCAATGGGACTGCACGGAGTGAAAGAAGCAGCCCATTCATTTCTATGGGGAGCGCTCGTATCCCTGCTCCCATAGAAATGAATGGAGCTGCTTTAGACGCCGCTTATTCTGAACGTGTTTTACGTTCAGAATAAGCTAGCGTTTACTCAGTGTGAATTCACCCTTACATTGATTTTTTCAGGTTGAAAACGCTTCAAAAAACGTCTCATTTTCAATTTTACTGAGTGGATTTTTCCTGACCAAAAAACTCCGTGTGAACAGTGAATCCTCCTCAAAACCCTGACCAAAATAACGGTTCACAATAGAGTCCTATGTAATCCGCTAACGGAAAAAAGCAGCAACATGACCTTTCTTCCGCCTGAAAAAACCAACAGGAGTCAATGGGAGGCGGTAAAAACATTTTTGACGCTTATTTTTGTGTCAAAAACCGCTAGTGGTTTTTTCAAGGTTCATACACTGTGCTGGAGGAAAAAAAAAAAAAAAACTAAAAACACCTCATGTCAAAAAACACTTCCATAAACCATTTCCTAATCACTGAAGCGGATTTTGTCCTAACCAAATTCCTCGACACCTCCAACATGTGAACTTACCCTCAGTTTTATATCATTCTTCTGTGCATTGTACTGGGGAATATAATACATACAATATGGTGGCACGCGACTAGACACGACTCTAATAAACTGATCCCAATATCACCACAGGGGACATGTCCTACCGTATATGAGGTTCTATAGGGGAATATGGACACCATAGAGAGGGGTCTACCTGTACAAAACCCCAACCAGAGTAGGAGGCTGCTCGGGTACCAGGAATAGGAAACATATTTGGGTGTAACAAATATAGACATGAAACCCCCAACCCCATTATAAGGTATTTACAACCTGGGCACTGCAGCGGCCGTTACACTACAACTCCCAGCATGCACACTGGCTATGGCGTGCCGAATATTACCTCAGGAGAACATGCTGGGAGATGTAATGGACTATAATAAGTCTCCATCCCCGTTCCTATGGGGTCGTCACCCAGCTTTCCACTATACCTGACTAAACTATGTGGTGGAACAAATAAACCTCCAGCCTCTGAGGACGCGCAGGGCCCTGGGAAAGCTGGGTGGTAACAGCTGTGCCCGGTACACGGTCATAAAGCCTATGTAATACAATGTAACGCACACTACACATGCGCGCCCGCACACAGCACTGCAGACATATCAGCCGCCATTCACCTGTCCAGTATCTGCTGCAGGGTTACACTGTTCGGCTCCGACATGACGTCCCCGCCGCTCCCGGCTGAGTTCTCTCCTCTCACGGACAGTCCGCTCTCCGCCTCCGCTCTCACACGTCCATTCACGGCTCCCCGCAGAGTAGAAGCTGAGGCCGCCGCCGCTGCTGCAGCACCGCGTATACCGTAGGCCGGTCCTTGTTATTGTTGTGAGGTCACCAGAGTCGCAGCTCCGGAACCGTCATGTGATCCTGCGTACGACGACATACGCTGCTGGTGACGTCACCGGAAGTGAGGGACCAGAGGGGAGGTGTTGCTTAGGCAACAGCTTCGCGGGTCCTGACTGAAGTGATGGACTGAGGTGATGTTGGGAGACCTAACTCTGTGTGACCTGCAGGGCCGCGGGGAATTGTAGAAGAACTTGTACCATGGGGTGGCAAGATGGTTCCCAGGCATATAAAGAGTTAACACTAAGTGGAAGGAGACTTATAGACCAAATGATATCAGGGAAATGTCTGTTCTCCTACGTGTTAGCCAGTGGTTATGATATATAAAAAAAAAATCCAAAAAACTTGCAAGTCTTTAGTAGGTGATACCTTTTTTAATGGCTAACTCATAACGATGACAGAATATGACGCTTCGCAGCTTCCTCTGAGCTCCTTCTTCAGATATATCTAAAATCACTTTCTGCAGGCTGTATATATATATATATATATATATATATATATATAACTGGACACAGGGATAGGATTACAGGAGGGAGGGGGAAGAGGCTTATTACTTCTACTATTACTATAGAAAAACAAATAATCAGTTCCCAGCAGTGGCGTAACTACCACCGTAGCAGCAGAGGCAGCTGCCACAGGGCCCGGGATATTAGGGGCCCGGTGACAGCCGATACTACTGCTATCATTATACTTGCATACCTCCCAACCGTCCCGATTTCCGCTGGACAGTCACGATTTGGGTGACATGTCCCACGGTCCTGGTTGGAGGGAGGTATGTCCCGATTTCAACTCAGATCTGCGTCCAGAGGACGCAGATCTGAGTTGAACACACATGCGGCTGAAGCAAGGAGCTGACACAGGTCAGCTCCTCGCTTCGCCGCTGAGTGTCTCTCTCGCTGACACATATGCGGCTGAAGCGAGGAGCTGACATGTGTCAGCTCCTCGCTTCGCCGCTGCCGCCGGCTCCTGGCTTGCGATGTGTCACATCGCGTCTGCAAGCCAGGAGCCGGCGGCGAAGCGAGGAGCTGACATGTCAGCTCCTCGCTTCAGCCGCATATGTGTCAGCGAGAGAGACACGCAGCAGCGAGGAGCTGACCTGTGTCATCTCCTTCCTTCAGCCGCATGTGTCAGCGAGAGAGGTGCGCAGAGAGCGGCGAGGGAGCGGAGGAGAAGGTAAGTTTAATGTGGAGGTGGAACGTGAATCTGGGGGCAGATGAAGGAGAGGACGGCATGACACTGGGGGCAGAGATGGAGAGGACATGAATCTGGGGGCAGAGATGTGGAGACATGAATCTGGGGGCAGAGATGGAGGGGACATGAATCTGGGGGCAGAGATGGAGGGGACATGAATCTGGGGGCAGAGATGGAGGGGACATGAATCTGGGGGCAGAGATGGAGGAGACATGAATCTGGGGGCAGAGATGGAGGGGACATGAATCTGGGGCAGAGATGGAGGGGGACATGAAACTGGGGGCAGAGATGGAGGGGACATGAATCTGGGGGCAGAGATGGAGGGGACATGAATCTGGGGGCAGAGATGGAGGAGACATGAATCTGGGGGCAGAGATGGAGGGGACATGAATCTGGGGCAGAGATGGAGGGGGACATGAAACTGGGGGCAGAGATGGAGGGGGGACATGAAACTGGGGGCAGAGATGGAGGGGGGACATGAAACTGGGGGCAGATGAAGGGTGTATATGAAACTGGGGGAGAGATAGAGGGGGGACATATAATTTACGGGTGACTGTAGGAGGATTATACTGTGTGCAGGCACATGAAAAATTAACGAGTGGGCAGAGTCAACACAAAAGGGGGCGGGGCTAAATTTGCCGCGGCGCGCACAGCGCGCCGCACTTTTTGTCCCTCTTTCAGTTCTTCAAAAGTTGGGAGGTATGCTATAGTGCATAGGCAGGGGCGTAACTTGAGGGAGTGCAGTCACACTGGGGGCCCAGGAGCCCCATAGGCACTGGCATCAGTATTGAGATTGCAGCTTCCATCTGTCCCGTAAGCCAAGGAGACCCACAGAATACCCTAACCACACTAAGGTGGATTAAACTCCTTAGCACCTGGAACCATCACTATCAAGAATTCACTGTAGGCATGAGGTAGGGGGCCCCGACAAAAGATTGCATCGGGGCCCACAAGACTTTAGTTACGCCACTGTGCGTGGGTCCTATTGTGATTAATGGGATCTGAGCGTGATACTTGTAGGGTGTCCAATGGTCACCGGAAACTTACAGGTCAAAAAATTGTAAATAGAAGTGTTTTAGGTGAGGTTCACATTTGCATTAGAGAAAAGTCTGTCACGGCTTTACAGTCTATGGGTTCCTCGGGGTCCGCGGGTAACCGCTTTTTTAGCGGATGGGCTATCTGTTTTTCAGGTCCCCATGAGGAGCCAAACAATAGTGTAAACCTAAGGCCCCGTTCACACGGGGCACGGGACCACGTATTTTGGTCCTGATTCTGATGCGGGAAGCTGCGTGAGAATACGACCAAAATGTGACTGTTGTGGCCTCCGACAGTCACGGCTTCCCGCTCCGGAGTAGTCCCAAATGAATAGGCCTAGTCCGGAGGATGCTGTTGTGAGGCGGGCACTGGGGCTGACTCAGCCGCGGAATCCACCTGAAGAAAGCATTACCTTTTGTAATTCATGATACATTACAGTATCATGTGTATCTTTTGGTTCCCCCACAGTATTATGTCGCTCTTCGTGTGGCACCACAGTATTGAACAATCACACCAAAAAACTAATACCTCTCCCAGATCCCCCTGTGTTCGCTCCTGTCTCTGCTCCTGGAGACTTCAGTGACATCACTACATCGCACCGACTGCTCACAAGACTACGGGAGCAGAGACAGGCCAAATGGTGAAGCAGAGTGGACTCGCCCTTCTAGGAGCAGAGGATATGTCACCACATAACTGGACACATTTACTGTTCACGAGTTTGTAGGAGTTTGGTGAGGACTCGTTCACACCAGCGCCCGATCTCTGCTATGCAGGTTTCCATTTCCTGCACGAAACTGGGCACTGCAGGCATTTTACAAGCCCATTCATTTGAATGGGTTTAAAAAGTGTCCGGCTGTGAACACCCATAAGCGTTTTATGCTCTCCGCGGCAAAAACGTTTTTTTTTTAACCCAGACACAAAGTCGGACATGCAGGACTTTGTGTCCGGGTTAAAAAAAAAACGCCGTGGAGAGCATAAAACGCTCACCGGCGCTCACAGCCAGACACGGTCTGACAGGTTTCAGTCTTCTGCCGACACTCTGTTTATGATATAACCAATAAAGTTACTGTCTCTCTTAGAAAACCCATTTTCATACTGCCCCAGGGAATTCTGAGCTAATAGAGGGGGGTCCTCCAGCCAGGACCCCCAACTATTACCCAGAATGGAAAAAGACTAAAAGCAGAACCTCTTGTTCTAGAAGACCCAACACGTCCATGGACAACCCAGTGATGTTAGTGAGAAGTGTGTTATACTTCATTACCTCTAGAGGCGCTGTAGGGAATGTGAACGCCTGCAGTCAGGTCCGACCACAGGTTACAGGAAGGGATGGTGAAGAGCTGACAACCCCTTGGGGTTCTGTTCACACCACCTATAGACATCTATAGGTAAAATGACTTAAGTGAGATTGGAAACCCCTGAAGATCCCGAGTGCTGGGGAAAGGACATTGAGGCCTGTACAAGATTTACTACAAGGACATCCAATGAGAATAAAGACAAGGACAAAGATGTAAGAGGTAAAGGGGAGAATTTTTATTTATAGATGGGGCGGGGTCATATTATATTATTATATAACTATTATATATACTATGTCTATATGTATATATAAAAATATATGTATATATATGATACTAATCTTATTTATAGATGGGGAAGGGTCATATTATATTACTATTATATTATGTCTGTATGTATGTGTATGATACTAATCTTATTTATAGATGGGGCGGGGTCATATTATATTACTATATTACTATTATATTATGTCTATATGTATGATACTAACCTAATTTATAGATGGGGCGGGGTCATATTATATTATTATATTACTATTATACTGTGTCTATATGTATGTGTATGATAATAATCTTATTTATAGATGGGGGAGGGGTCATATTATATTACTATAGTGCTATTATATTATGTCTATATGTGTGTGTATCATATTATATTATTATTGTACTATTTATTACTCTGCAGTATAACAATATATTATGCTATTTTTTTTCCTTACTGAGCCACTATATATATATATATATATATATATATATATATATATATACAGTCCTATGAAAAAGTTTGGGCCCCCCTATTAATCTTAATCATTTTTAGTTCTAAATATTTTGGTGTTTGCAGCAGCCATTTCAGTTTGATATATCTAATAACTGATGGACACAGTAATATTTCAGGATTGAAATGAGGTTTATTGTACTAACAGAAAATGCGCAATATGCATTAAACCAAAATTTGACCGGTGCAAAAATATGGGCACCTCAACAGAAAAGTGACATTAATATTTAGTACATCCTCCTTTTGCAAAGATAACAGCCTCTAGTCGCTTCCTGTAGCTTTTAATCAGTCCCTGGATCCTGGATGAAGGTATTTTGGACCATTTCTTTCTACAAAACAATTCAAATTCAGTTAAGTTTGATGGTCGCCGAACATGGACAGCCCGCTCTCAAATGATCTGAAAACAAAGATTGTTCAACATAGTTGTTCAGGGGAAGGATACAAAACGTTGTCTCAGAGATTTAACCTGTCAGTTTCCACTGTGAGGAACATAGTAAGGAAATGGAAGACCACAGGGACAGTTCTTGTTAAGCCCAGAAGTGGCAGGCCAAGGAAAATATCAGAAAGGCAGAGAAGAAGAATGGTGAGAACAGTCAAGGACAATCCACAGACCACCTCCAAAGAGCTGCAGCATCATCTTGCTGCAGATGGTGTCACTGTGCATCAGTCAGCAATACAGCGCACTTTGCACAAGGAGAAGCTGTATGGGAGAGTGATGAGAAAGAAGCCGTTTCTGCACGTACGCCACAAATAGAGTTGCCTGAGGTATGCAAAAGCACATTTGGAGAAGCCAACTTCATTTTGGAAACAAAGATTGAGTTGTTATAAAAAAAAGGCGTTATGCATGGCGTCCAAAAAGAAACAGCATTCCAAGAAAAACACATGCTACCCACTGTAAAATTTGGTGGAGGTTCCATCATGCTTTGGGGCTGTGTGGCCAATGCCGGCATCGGGAATCTTGTTAAAGTTGAGAGTCGCATGGATTCCACTCAGTATCAGCAGATTCTTGAGAATAATGTTCAAGAATCAGTGACGAAGTTGAAGTTACGCCGGGGATGGATATTTCAGCAAGACAATGATCCAAAACACCGCTCCAAATCCTCAGGCATTCATGCAGAGGAACAATTACAATGTTCTGGAATGGCCATCCCAGTCCCCAGACCTGAATATCATTGAACATCTGTGGGATGATTTGAAGCGGGCTGTCCATGCTCGGCGACCATCTAACTTAACTGAACTTGAATTGTTTGTCCAAAATACCTTTATCCAGGATCCAGGAACTGATTAAAAGCTACAGGAAGCGACTAGAGGCTGTTATCTTTGCAAAAGGAGGATCTACTAAATATTAATGTCACTTTTCTGTTGAGGTGCCCATACTTTTGCACTGGTCAAATTTTGGTTTAATGCATATTGCACATTTTCTGTTAGTACAATAAACCTCATTTCAATCCTGAAATATTACTGTGTCCATCAGTTATTAGATATATCAAACTGAAATGGCTGTTGCAAATACCAAAATATTTAGAACTAAAAATGATTAAGATTAATAGGGGTGCCCAAACTTTTTCATAGGACTGTATATATATATATATATATATATATATGTGTGTGTGTGTGTGTGTGTGTGTGTGTGTTCTAACATATTTTATTTTAATTTTTCTATATTTCCCTCCAATCTATAATCTTAAAACTATGTATTACGTTTTATTTTTAGCTACGTCTACTAACCTAGTGTATATGTGTATGAGATATATAAATTATATTTTATTCAAATTTTTTTTCCATTTTTTTTTTTGGTACTATAATATTAGAACTACAGGTACATATTATCCTATTTTTTATACTAAGCTAGTGTATATATGTATATATTCTATATGTGTGTGTGCGTGTTTATGTGAGAACTATAAGCTATATTTTTTTGTTTGTTTGTTTGTTTGTTTTTTTTCCTAGATTTCTATTCTACTTATGTTTCTTATACATTTATCTAATCTTTAGAGTTTTGTAACTACATTTTTTTCCTATTAATTCCTATTTTTAGCTTACTATTACTACTACTTACTTCTCATCTAATCCTATTTAAGGCCATGTTTTGATCCTAAGGAAGGTGAAAACCCTGTGAGGAATGGGCCAATTATCCTCAGCATAGGGGAAAATTCCTTCCTGACCCCAAATCTGGCAATTGGAATAAATCCCAGGATCAATGGCCGCTATCTCTATGTGTCTACGTGTGGTGCCTATACCTATCATGTAGTGTGTGTGGTGCCTATACCTATCATGTAGTGTATGTGATGTGTGTTGTGCGTCATACTTACCAGGCCTGTGCTCAGCTGAGCACAGGCCGCTCCTGGTGACGTAGACGATCTTCACGCTGGCCTGGCAAGTGTGGCATGATGGAGGAGAGAGTCGGTGTTTCATTGCAGCCGTGGTCGTACAGAGCAGCAGAGACATGGAGGAGACAAGTTCTGGGCTGTGGGCGCCGGTACGTTCTGCAAGTCATCCCAGCTTGGTGATGTATAGTCCTGATGTTCCGCTGGGTGAAGGGCGCTCCAATCCTCAGGCCACTGTAGATGTTCCTTCACCAGAACTGGCTGAAATGGTGTAAAAGGTGGCCGTGCTCTCCTCTGCTCCAGTTCCTCCCAGCTGATGGTAAAAAAGAATGGATGTTCCTTGATGTTCCTGCACAAACCCATGCGCTGCCTCGGATTCTTGCATAGCAGGTTTTCGATGAGTTGTTTCAAGTCCGCATCGATGTCAGGTGGAAATTCGGGCTGTCTGGTGAGCTTGGCTATGAAGCCTTCCCGTCGGATTGATCCTTCATACAACGGGTGGCGTCCTGTTGACATCTGGGACACCACGATGCCTAAGCTCCACCAGTCCACTGCTATGCCGTATCCTTGCTTGAAATGCACCTCTGGGGCCATATAATTGAAGGTGCCCGTCACGCCACAGATTTTGGTGGTGGCGGTGATTCCATCTCGGGCCAGCCCCAGGTCGATGATTCGGGTGTGCCCTTCTGCATCCAACATAATGTTCGCTGGTTTGATGTCACTGTAATGAAATAAAAGAAGAAAATGAGGATCTGCCCAGTGACAATGGAGAAGGGGGATGGGTAAATACAAGGCCAGGCAGAATAGCCAGGCAGGACCCTAGGAAAGCTGGGTGCATGAAATCCAGAATGTAAAGGAGAGACATAGAAGGAAGAAAGTTCTTACCGATGGACGATGCCGTGTCCATGGAGGAACTGAAGTCCGCAAATGATCTCTGCCGTGTAGAATCTCATGGGAAGAACAAAGAGAAATCTCAGTGTTAGCAAAGCCCTGACTACAACCCTCCACCTCAGCTTTTACCTTCTCCCCCTAACCCCCCCCCCCCCTTCCCTCGGTATTTACCCCTTTTTCTTACCTTACGTTGCCGATGTTCAGGCTGCCGCACATCTTGATCAAATCCGCCAGGCTGCCTCCAGACAGATACTCGGTGATGATGTATGCCCGCTGCTCAGAGTGGTGTGCGGCATAGAGGTGGCAGATGAAGGGGCATTCTCTGGCAGTGGCGAGTATCTGCTGCTCCCTCAGGATGGTCTCCATGTCGTCCTCTCCTTTGTCGATGGTCTTGATGGCCATGAAGGTCTGTCGGCCAGGGACTGATGCCAGGAAAACCTGAAGGAGACAAATAGAAAATGGTTGTTACATCGAAAAGGAAAAGGGGCTCATACGCATCATGTAGTGTCAGCTCTGGGATTGTGTATGGAAAGGCCATAAAGGGGGTCTCTACTATTACCATATGGGGATGAACAGAATAGGCACAAGATGGCTGGGTGGATCAGTTTGGGATCAGTATTAGGCTCAATTTAGATCACGTTTTTTTGTTTTTTCATCTGTTTTTCTGATCCGTTTAATGAATGCCAACAGATGGTCGGCGTATACATAGAGGTCAATGTTAAAAACAAAATGGATCCATTTTCTACACAGAAGGGTAATCTACCATACTTATGTCTCTGTGCAAATAAAAAACTGCAAGATATGGATTACATGATCAGAATAGAGCCTTATTCACATTGGATCAATCTATGTATTGTGTAGCATAGACCAGGACATGGATATAAACAGTCCGCCCCCCACAGCTCTGATCCTGAGATCCTCCATGAGTCAGAGTACCCCTTTATATTAACACTAAACCTAACTATAGTGATACACAGAGCAGATGAGATATGGGGCCTACAACAGTGTTCTGTGGCGTAACTAGGAATGGTGGGGCCCCTTGGCGAACTTTTGACATGGGCCCCACCCCCAACCGACACCGACGACCTCGACTGACCCCCTCCTCTGCACTCTGTTATGTCCCTTAGTAAGCCCTGCACACAGTATTATGTCCCTTAGTGGCCCCTGCACACAGTATTATAGCCCATAGTGGCCCCTGCACATACTAGTATGCCCCACAGTGGCCCCTACACACAGTATTATCGCCCATAGCGGCCCCTGCATACAGAATTATGTCCCTTAGTGGCTCTTGCACACAGTATTATAGCCCATAGTGGACACCCATAAACAATTATTATACTCTGGGGTCTTTTCAGACCCCAGAGTATAATAATTGGAGACCCGGAGGGAATAAAAACAAAAAAATTACTGTTACTTACCTGTCCCCCGGCTCCTACGCTGTCTTGTCCGCTGTCGGCCCTCTTCTATGACGTCGGACGTAACATGACCCGGGAAGCAGGCCGGGTTCATGTGACGTCAGACAAGTAGGACGGAGGCCTGGCAGGATCGTGGAGATGTAAGTAACAGTGTTTTTTACGTTCCCTTACGTCTCCCGGGCCTCCGATCATTATACTCGGGGGTCTGCAAAGATCCCGAGTATAATGATAGTCTTTGTGGGGCCCGCGGTGTCACTTACCAATCCTGGCCCAGCCAGGATCGGCAAGTGAATAAGGCCTGTAACGGCCTATTTAAAAAAAATAGCGGTAGCGGCTGTCACCAGGCCCCCTAATGGCCCGTGCCCTGTGGCAGCCGCCTCCGCTTCCTCTATGGTAGTTACGCCACTGACAATGGCCACTGACTACAATTAACCCCTTAGCGACCTTTGACGTAGTATTACGTCATGGGTCACATGGGGATGTATGGAGAGAGCCCATTGTATTAATGTATGGAGAGAGCTGTGCCCACACCATTACACCCGTCACTCGGCTGCATTACACAGCCGAGAGCCAGGACGAAACATCAAGAGAGTTTTGCTAAGTCTGCGGCACCCCCCGTGGCGATATTGGGGGGTGCCCTGATGAATTTTATGTAGCCTGGGGGCTGGTTAGTGACCCCGGGCTGCTAGGACCCCCGCTTACCTGCTTGATCCTGCCGTGATGCCGGAAGTGTGTCTGCAATACACGTGTATTGTAGGCTATAGTACTGGACCAGCAATCAGAGTATTGCTGGTCCAAGTATACTTATAGGACAAATAAAAGATGTTTAAAAAAAGTGTAAAAAAAAAATAAAGTGTGTGAAATAAATAAAGAAATTAATAAAGCCCCCAAATTCCCTTTTTCTATATCAGATGAGTTATTTAAAAAAAAACAAAAAAAACTAAAAATTAACAAAAACAATTCATATTTGGTATCGCCGCGTTCGTAACAACCTGTACCATAAAACTAAAACATTATTTCACCTATATGGTAAACGGCGAGAAAAAAAACGATTTTTTGCCATCTCACCTTAAAAAATATGCTATAAACCGTGATCAAAAAGTTGTATGTACACCAAAACAGTACCAATGAAAAGCACGGGTTGTTTAGCAAAAAAAAAAAAGCCGTCAACCAACTCTATCAATCGAAAAATAAAAATGTTACGCATCTCAGAAGATGGCGATGCAAAAACCATTGATTTATGTCCCCAAATGGGTTTTTGTTCGGCAAAATTACGCATAAAAAAACCTATAAATGAAGTATCACCGTAACCGTACCAACCCGCAGAATAACGTTCACATGATACTTATGCTGTACACCATGAGGAAAAACATTTAAAAAGTAAATGCAATGCCAGAATTGATTGATTTTTTTTTTTTATCCAGCAAAAAAAGAGTTAATAAAAAATAGTCAATAAGTTATAGGCACCCAGAAATGGTGTGATTACAAAATGCATCATATCCCGGAAAAATACAAGCACTCATATGGCCACATCACCACAAAAATAAAAAAAAACTATAGATTGAATAATGTGAAGACAAAAAAAACCCCAAAATCGTCAAATGCGTCAGGAGGGGAATATATAAGCGGTGCGAGCCTATATCAGGGTACAGACCAGTTTTGCAGCGTACAAGAGATAAAACAATAGAAGAGACCCCCAAAGTGACCCCCCAATCATAGGAGCTACTGTCCTCCGCACAGCTTACATATTACCTCTTCACCATCCGCTGTGCATTCACGGCTGGGATACTAATACTCACTACACCCCCTGATAAATTCTTTGAGGAGTGCAGTTTCCAAAATGGGGTCACTTGTGAGGGTTTCCCACTATTGTGGGAACATGGGTTCCCCCCCCCCCCCCCGACACCAAAGACCTCAACCGACCCCCTCCTACGCATTCCTTCGTGCTCTATTATGAACCATAGTGGCCCCCGTACACAGTATTATGTCCCTTAGTGGCCCCTGCACACAGTATTATGTCCCTTAGTGGCTCCTGCACACAGTATTATGTCCCTTAGTGGCCCCTGCACACAGTATTATGTCCCTTAGTGGCCCTTGCACACAGTATTATCCCCCATAGTGGCCCCTGCACACAGTATTATGTCCCATAGTGGCCCCTACATACAGTATTATCCCCCATAGTAGCCCCTGCACACAGTATTATCCCACAAAGTGGCCCCTGCACAGTATTATGTCCCATAGTGGCCCCTACATACAGTATTATCCCTCATAGTGGCCCCTGCACACAGTATTATCCCACATAGTGGCCCCTGCACACAGTATTGTACCCCATAGTGGCCCCTGCACACAGTATTATGTCCCATAGTGGCCCCTACATACAGTATTATCCCACATAGTGGCCCCTGCACACAGTATTATGTCCCATAATGGCCCCTACATACAGTATTATCCCTCATAGTGGCCCCTGCACACAGTATTATGTCCCACTGTGGACACCCATAAACAATTATTATACTCCGGGGTCTTTTCAGACCCCAGAGTATAATAATCAGAGACCGAGGGGGAGAAAAACATTAAAAAAAACTCTTGTTACTCACCTATCTCCCGTCTCCTACGCTGTCGGCCTCCGGAGTGGTCCATCTTCAATGACGTCAGACGTCACATGACCCAGCCGGACGCAGGCCGGGGTCAGGAGACGTCAGATGACTAGGCCGAAGCCTGCCCGGATCATGGAGAGGTAAGTAACATGTTTTTTACCTCTCCCAGGCCGCCAATCATTATACTCGGGAGTCCGAAAAGACCCCCGAGTATAATGATAGCAGTGGTAGCGGCTGGCACCGGGCCCCTAATGTTCCGGGCCCTGTGGCAGCTGCCTCTGCTGCTATGGTGGTAGTTACGCCACTGTTCTAGGGCTCTGTAAATGCAACATGATATCTAAAAACCATCCTAATGAAATTGCTGCCCGAAATCCCTAAGGGTGCATTCACACTACGGAACGCCAGCGTGTATCACAGCCGTACACGCCGGCGTTACAGCAGGGTTGCCGGACACTTCCCATTCATTTCTATGGGAGCCGGCATGCGAGCGCTCCCCATAGAAATGAATGGACTGCTTTTTTCCATTCATTTCTATGGGGAGCGCTCGCATGCCGGCTCCCATAGAAATGAATGGGAAGTGTCCGGCAGCCCTGCTGTAACGCCGGCGTGTACGGCTGTGATACACGCTGGCGTTCTGTAGTGTGAATGCACCCTTAAGGTGCTCTTTGATTTCTGAGGACACGTATTGAGTCACGTTGCACAGTAGGGCCACATATGGGATATTTCTACAAACTGCAGAATCAGAGAAATAAATATTATGGGATGTTTTGCTGTTAACCCCTTCTTTGTTACAAAAAATGTGGTTTGAAATGGAAAATGTGCATAAAAAAGTGACATTTGGAAATTTCACCTTCATTTTGCATTAATTCCTGTGGAACACCTAAAGGGTTAATAAAGTTCCTATATACAATTCTGAATAGTTTGAAGACTACCATTTCAAAGATGGGGTCATTTATTGGAGTTTTCTATTATATAGGCCCCTCAAAGTCACTTCACAACTAAATACCGTATATACTCAAGTATAAGCCGAATTTTTCAGCCCAGTTTTTGTGCTGAAAAAGCCCCCCTCGGCTTATACTCGAGTTAGCAAAAAAAAAAATATATATTTTTTTTTTTAGGAGGGGGAGTCTATGACCAGCCACAATATTAATGTATAAAATCTCCCATAAAATAGTGCAAAAAAAAAGAAAAAAAAAAAAAGAATATTTCATAAACAAATAAAGGTTCTAAATCCCTCCTTTCCCTAGAATACATATAAAAGTAGAAAATTACTGTGAAACACATACACATTAGGTATCCCTGTGTCTGACAGTGCCCGGCCTACTGAAATAGGGTATCTGCAGTGCTCCTGTTCCGTCAGGAAGGGGTTAATAGGAGCACTGCCAGACTGAATTCCAAGTGGGGGAAGAAAAACAGTCCTCAAGCTCAGGGAAGGGGCAGACAGACAACCAAAACACCCCCTCCCCTTTCCCAGCACCCAGCATCTACTGCACCCAAAAACTCCGACCATTTTAATTTTTGAAAATTTTTCCAGTAGCTGCTGCATTTCCTCCCTAGGCTTATACTCGAGTCAATAAGTTTTCCCAGTTTTTTGTGGTAAAATTAGGGGGGTCGGCTTATACTCGGGTCGGCTTATACTAGGTCCCTAGAAAACAAAATCTTAAAATTTTCTTGAAAATCTGACAATTTTCTACTAAAGTTATAAGCCTTCTAACATCCTAGAAAAGTAAAAGGACATTGAAGAAACAATGCGGATATAAAGTAGTCATATGGGAAATGTTAATTAGGAAGAATTTTGTGTGTTATGACTGTGTTTTCACGAGAATAACAGAAACTTTCAAAATTGATAATTTTATTACATTTTCAGTATATTGTCCTTTTTTTTAACAAACAAACGCAAAGTATAATGACCAAAATTTACCACCAACATAAAGTATGATGTGTCATGAAAAAACAATCTTGGAATCACCTGGATAGGTAAATGCATTATGAAGCTATCCTCACATAAAGTAAAAGATGTCATATTTGAAAAACGGGGTCTGAGCCTTAGGGCCCAAAGTACCCTGCGTCCTTAAGGGGTTAACCACTTCCGGACCGCCCATAGACTATAAACGTCCGGATAGTGGTTGCATAGTTCTGACAGGATGTACCGGTACGTCCAGTCACAACACAGCAGCTGCACGGAGATCGTGCAGTTGCTGAAGCTGGGAGCCGGCTGTAACTTCAGCCGAAGCTCCCAGAGAGATGTCAGGGAAGGTTTATTCCCTTCCTTGCCATCTCGATCGCTGTGTATACAGCGCTCAATGAGCGCTGTATACACGACTATGGGCGCCGCCATGATGCGGCCAACCTCTGACCTGGAGGTCATGTGATCCACCGGGAGCAGCGTCTTGCAAGAGCTGCTGGGTCCTACAGGTCCTACAGTATACACAGTATACTGTGTATACAGCGTGCAGGAGGCTGTATTGTCCCTGCAACTGAGGCTAAATGTACCAGCCACAGTTGCAGGGGAAATCAGCCTCCAATACAAAAAAAAGTGATCAGATGTCCCCAAAGGTCTTTTATCACCTTATGGAGACACAATCTGGAAAATATATATATATATATATATATATATATATATATATATATATATATATATTTATATTTAAAAAGTTTTAAAAAAATGTAAATAAAATAATAATATAAAAAAAAATAATACGCTAATAAAACGCCATTATTAAAGGTTATAGCCCCACCCCCGACGACACCATGCAAAATAAAAATTACCATAACGGAGAGGAAAAACTATTTTATAGAGTTTTTCAGTGACACTTTGTGTTATTAAATAAAAAAAAAAAAACATTGAAAACCAGACACAATTTCCCTCTTATTATGTTTATAATTTCCCGGATATAAAAAAAATTAAAACACATTCGAAAATAAAAACAACATAAAAATAAAGCCCTATGTGTCCCCGAAAAAAAAGACGCAAACATTAGTTGAGTGAGACATACGGTTAATATGTTACAGCCCTCAAAACCGCACATACAAAATGATCCTAAAATGTGTCTGGTCCTGGACCAGAAATTGGCCCGGTATTGAAGTGGTTAAGGGGATAATATGTACCCAGCCCGCAATGTTGACAACAGAAAATAATATGGGGGTCAAAATGAATAAGAAGTGATAAAACTTACTTTGCCAAAGCTGCCCCTACCCAGCTCCTTGTGGAGGATGAAGCGGCTGATTGTAAGGCCGGGGTAAGGGCCTGATGGTCCAGCGTCTTGAATGCTGCCAGGGGTCCGCTCCAGGTCCTCCGATCCTTTATCCTGGGATCTTCTTCTTTTCTTGTTCTTCTCCTTTAGTCCATCGTCACTCTCTTCTCTCTTCCTCTTCTCTTCTCTCTTCTCTCTTCTTTCCGTCACTCTCCTTCTTCCTCTTCTCTTCTCTCTTCTTCTCCTCTTCATCACTCTCCTCTTCCCTCTTCCTTTTCTTCTCCTCTCCTCTTCCAATAGACGCCATTCTGGTCGTCTCTCACAATCCAAAAAATCCAAAAGGCTCAATAAATACTGAAGCAATCCGTAGAAAGTCTTCTTCTCTCCGCCGTCGACAGTTAAGTTCTGAATGTCAGTTGGCCGTGCGCAAGTGACGTGATGTCATGGCCGTGAGACCCTCAGGTAGCTCCTGCCTGGCAGTGTTCCATTGCCCTGCACTGCCATATACACTGTGGAGTTGGCATCATGTGGGACAGTCCAGTGTCCTGAAGATTGGGAGAGACCTTTATGGCAACTTCTAGTGCTGCATTATTAGTAGATGGGGAAGAAGTGACCGCTGTGTGAGGGCCGGCCGTGCCCATAGTCCAATATTATAGAAAATGTTACTACTAATATGTATGGAAAGAATATATGTGTAATACATGTTCCTGGGTGTCTATAAAAAACATAATCATTTGAAAGGGCTCGGACAATGGTTATTGGGGCACTCTACTCTTCTTTATGGGGACACTGTAATTTTCTTCATCGGGGCACTGTAATCTTCTTTATGGGACACTCTAATATTCTTTAGGGGCATGCTAATCTTTATGGGAGCACTCTTATCTTCTTTAGGGGGCACTCTGGCACTAAGGGTACAAAAAATGATCATGTGAAAATTCTTCCCCCTCTTACAATGAGCTTTACTCTAGATTTAGTGTATCCAGGATAGCGAGGGATTAACCATTTAATTGTAATAGCGCCCCTGGTGGTTGCACCTATAGACCTGGGTTCTATGCATTGTATAGAGACTATTGACATACCTCCCAACCATCCCAATTTCCGTGGTGTCCTGTCCCGCGGTCCCGGTAAGCGGGAGACATGTCCCGATTTCGGACGCCGATGAGTTGAACACATAAGCGAGTAAAGCAGGAGCTGTCACAGCTCAGCTCCTGCCTTACTGCTGCGCTCCGGCTTCTGCATGTGTAGACGTGATGTGATGACGTCACATTGCGCCTAAAACTATGTGAGTGACCACGGAGAGAGCGGCGGGGGAGCGTTGGAAGGTGAGTATAAGTGTTGTTTGTGTTAAACATTGAGGGGAACATAATGAAGGGGCCATGAAACTGTGAGCAGATGAAGGCGGGGAAGATATGAATCTGTGGGCAGAGATGGGGGGACATGAATCTGTGGGCAGAGATGGGGGGACATGAATTTGTGGGCAGAGGTGGGGGGACATGAATCTGTGGGCAGAGGTGGGGGGACATGAATCTGGGGGCAGAGATGGAGGGGGGACAGTAAACTGAGGGAGAGATGGAGGGGGGACATATAATTTACGGGTGACTGTAGGAGGATTATACTGTGTGGGGTCACATGTAAAATGAATGAGAATGGGCGAAGTCAACATAAAAGAGGGCGGAGCTACATTTGCAGCACGCCGCACATTTTGTCCCTCTTTCTGCTCTGCGTAAATTGGGAGGTATGCACTTGGGGGTCTTTTCGGACCCCCGAGTACAATGATTGGTGGACCGGGAGAGGTAAGAAACATAAAAAAAACATGTTACTTACCTCTCCACGATCCTGCCAGGCCTCCTTCCTGACGTCTCTGACGTCACATGAACCCGGCCTGGGTCCTGGGTCATGTGACATCCGACGTTATTGAACAAGGACAGCAGCGCAGAAGGCAGCGGAGAAGACAACGTAGGAGCCAGGGGACAGGTAGTAACAGTAGGTTTTTTATGTTTTTATTCTCCCGGGTCGCCGATTATTATACTCTGGGGTCTGAAAAGACCCCAGAGTATAATAATTGTTTATGGGTGTCCACAGTGGGACATAATACGGTGTGGAGGGGACACTATGGGACATAATACTGTGTGCAGGGGCCACTATGGGGGATAATACTGTGTGCAGGGGCCACTATGGGGCATAATATTGTGTGCAGGGGCCACTATGGGGCATAATACTGTGTGCAGGGGCCACTATGGGGGATAATACTGTTTGCAGGGGCCACTATTGGGGATAATACTGTTTGCAGGGGCCACTATTGGGGATAATACTGTGTGCAGGGGCCACTATGGGGGATAATACTGTGTTAAGGGGCCACTATGGGGGATAATAGAACGCGCAGAAATGCGTAGGAGGGGGTCGGTCGAGATCTTCGGTGTTGGGGGGGGGGCCCATGTCAAAAGTTCGCCACAGGGCCCCGCCATTCCTAGTTACGCCACTGGTTCCCAGGTTCTTTATCTTTATGGCTGTCTTAGTTCAGTGATTTGTATAGAAAGACATGAACCCATGTGAAAGGTTCATTCCACTATCCAGAGTCTTGAATAGGGTCATGCGCTTGTATTCATAAATCAGTCACTTGATTTAAAATTCCCTCTTAAAGTCAAAATTTTCATGTCATTGGTGATATTATGATCTTCCTGGCAGAAATGTTTTGGCACGGGAAGGTCTATTCTCTGTTGTTTAATTGTATGGCGATATGAATTGATTCGCATTCTGAGTTTCTGACCGGTCTCTCCAACATACAGATTTTCGGTATAGTAATAAGAGTCTTCCCCCCTCCCTCCTGTAATCCTATCCCTATGTGTCCAGTTGTGCATAAATATGCAGCCTGCAGAATGTGATTTTAGATATATCTGAAGAAGAAGCCCAGAGGAAGCTTTGAAACGTCATATTCTGTCATCATTATGAGTTAGCCATTAAAAAAGGTATCACCTACTGAAGACTTGCAAGTTTTTGGGTTTTTTTTTATAAACCAAATGATGTCACAGTATAGAGGTAATACACACGGTGATGACACAGTACAGAGATAATACACACAGTGATGACACAGTACAGAGATAATACACACAGTGATGTCACAGTACAAGGATAATACACACAGTGATGTCACAGTACAGGGATAATACACACAGTGATGTCACAGTACAGAGATAATACACACAGTGATGTCACAGTACAAGGATAATACACACAGTGATGTCACAGTACAGGGATAATACACACAGTGATGTCACAGTACAGGGATAATACACACAGTGATGTCACAGTACAGGGATAATACCGTGATGTCACAGTACAGGGATAATACAGTGATGTCACAGTACAGAGATAATACACACAGTGATGTCACAGTACAAGGATAATACACACAGTGATGTCACAGTACAGAGATAATACACACAGTGATGTCACAGTACAAGGATAATACACACAATCGGGGCCACACGGTGGCTCAGTGGTTAGCACTGCAGCCTTGCAGCATTGGGTCCTGGTGTTCAAATCCCACCAAGGGCAAAAAAACCACCTGTAAGGAGTTTGTATGTTCTCCCCGTGTTTGCATGGATTTCCATCCCATATTCCAAAAAGACATACTGATAGGGAAAAAAATGTACATTGTGAGCTCTATGTGGGGCTCACAATCTACATTTAAGAAAAAAACAAAAAAAAAGGATAATACACACAGTGATGTCACAGTACAAGGATAATACACACAGTGATGTCAGTACAGGGATAATACACACAGTGATGACACAGTACAGGGATAATACACACAGTGATGTCACAGTACAGGGATAATACACACAGTGATGTCACAGTACAGAGATAATGCACACAGTGATGTCACAGTACAAGGATAATACACACAGTGATGTCACAGTACAGGGATAATACACACAGTGATGTCACAGTACAGGGATAATACACACAGTGATGTCACAGTACAGAGATAATACACACAGTGATGTATAGTACAGGGATAATACACACAGTGATGACACAGTACAGGGATAATACACACAGTGATGACACAGTACAGGGATAGTACACACAGTGATGTCACAGTACAGGGATAATACACACAGTGATGTCACAGTACAGGGATAATACACACAGTGATGTCACAGTACAGGGATAATACACACAGTGATGTCACAGTACAGGGATAATACACACAGTGATGTCACAGTACAGGGATAATACACACAGTGATGTCACAGTACAGGGATAATACACACAGTGATGTCACAGTACAGAGATAATACACACAGTGATGTCACAGTACAGGGATAATACACACAGTGATGTCACAGTACAAGGATAATACACACAGTGATGTCACAGTACAGGGATAATACACACAGTGATGTCACAGTACAAGGATAATACACGCAGTGATGTCACAGTACAGGGATAATACACACAGTGATGTCACAGTACAGAGATAATACACGCAGTGATGTCACAGTACAGGGATAATACACGCAGTGATGTCACAGTACAGAGATAATACACGCAGTGATGTCACAGTACAGGGATAATACACGCAGTGATGTCACAGTACAGAGATAATACACGCAGTGATGTCACAGTACAGGGATAATACACGCAGTGATGTCACAGTACAGGGATAATACACGCAGTGATGTCACAGTACAGGGATAATACACGCAGTGATGTCACAGTACAGGGATAATACACGCAGTGATGTCACAGTACAGAGATAATACACGCAGTGATGTCACAGTACAGGGATAATACACACAGTGATGTCACAGTACAGAGATAATACACACAGTGATGTCACAGTACAGGGATAATACACACAGTGATGTCACAGTACAGGGATAATACACACAGTGATGTCACAGTACAGGGATAATACACACAGGTGACTGTACTTTTCTGAATCAGCTTCTGAAAATGCTTCTAACTTTATGTGATAGAGCAAATCTAAGCATATGTGATGTTACACACAGTAGCACGGGGCTCAATGGTTAGCACCGCATCCTTGTAGCTCTGTAGTCCTGGGTTCATATCCTGCCAATATGATGGCATTATAATAAGTAAGCAAAATAAATAAATAATACACAAAGTGATGTCATAATACAGAGATATTACACACAGTCATGTCTTTATCTTGAGCGTCCTGTTGCATGTGCACTAAATAGAAGCTCTTCTCACGCTTTCCTGGCTTGCCTGATCTGAAGGGGCATCCTGGTGTCTGTTGCATATGTAAGTCCTCGTACAACCAGTAGGTGGTGCAGTGTCATGGGTAACTCATGCATGGTGGGAGACATGATATATTCCTTCTTGGATAGCAGAACAGCACCTGAAATCCAGGACTGTCCTGCTGAATTCAAGACTTTTGGTTGATATGCCTTATCTCTATGTTTGCCCTTTTTATTTATACCAGTCTGCATCCTATAACTTTCCATCTGTTTTGAAACTACAAACTATCAGGGTATGCTGGGAGTTTTAGTTTCACAATAACTGGATTCGTCCATTGATCTACACAAATCAGTCAGTAGTGTAGATGCTTCAGATTTATAGGGGTGCCATTACATTCGCTTTCTTGAATATTATGATATATTATTGTATCCTTTCGCCAGGTTCGGGCTTGGCAATAGAACGCAAAATAACCAAAAAATGAAATTCAGCTCATTTTATTGATGTGAATTTGCTCACAGTTATTTTTCATCCATGCCATCCTGTCTCACGCTGCCATTGGTTAAAGGATATGTCACAAACTGTACATTATACAATCAGAATTGCTGATATGGGAAGAGCCGAAACCAAAATTTGGTGGTATGGCGTGGTATATAAATAAGGGGCATGGCATGTAAAAAGGGGAGTGTTCCAAAATAATCATTTATTAATTGTATTCAAGGTAAAATGTTCAATTAATCTTGATTTTTATTCAGGTTATGATCGCCCAGCCGCACTCCGTACGTAAAATCCTCCTTTGCATACTGCTGGATGAAAGCTCTTGTGCCAAGTCTGATCCATAGGAGACTTTTCACCATAGGATAAATATATCTGAGGGCGTAGAAAATATGGTCGTAAGCGAGAAGCACGGTAGGACCTCCTGCTCAGTTGTTCTTGCATATAGGAAGCACACCATACCGCCATTTAGTGCCCATATAAAAGTGCAGCTCAGGGCTCGTTCACATCTGCGTTCATCTGTCCTTATTGCAGGTTTCCGTTTCCTGCATAAAACAGATGCAGGAGACGGAAGCCTGCAGGAGACTTTCTCACCCATTCATTTGAATGGGTGAGAAAGCTGTCCGGCCGTGAGCGGCAGTGAGCGTTTTGCGCTCTCCGCCGCGAAACCGGGTTTTATAATCCGGACACAGAGTCGGACATGCAGTACTCTGTGTCCGGATAAAAAAATCCGGTTTCGCGGCGGAGAGCATAAAACGCTCACCGCCGCTCACGGCCGGACCCGGTCTATGGTTTCCGTCTTCTGCCATGCAGAAGACGGAAACCATAGAACGGAGACATGAACGCAGGTGTGAACCCAGCGTCAGTTGCTAAATAATGCCATCATGTAATGCCCAAATTGCATGAGGGTTAATCGAAACGTCTATGGTCCACGGTAGTTAAAGGGGTATTCTAGGACTTATTTCCTTAAAGAGGACCTTTCATGTCCTCAGGGCACGTGCGGGTTTATATGCCGCTAGAAAGCTGATAATACGCTGAAGGGGTTTTTATGGGACTTACATTTTAATAGCCTATCCATTGTTACAGCCAAGATCCCTGCAGATCAGCTGTATGTAGACATCATGGCTAATACGGCTAGTACCAATTATAGAGGCATACATATTATAACGGATGTGCTTGATATTGATATTAGCCCCATTCACTTGAGTGGGACTGAGCTTCTGTATCACGTGGCCGATGAACGTGACGTCATTGGTACAGTTAGCGTTCTTTCCTCCACAAACAGCTGATCTGTGGGGGTTCCAGGTGTAAGACCCCTAACAATCATATATTGATGACCTATGCTAGGGTCAGGTCATCACTATGTAAGCCCCGGAAGCCCCTGTAATGCATTTTAACTATATAACATGAGTTGTAACTGCACAGTCTGAACAGACACCCAGGTCAGTCCTGTGACTGACAGTCTACAAATAATATTTCATTGGAATTGAAGGACAGCTACAGCCATGGGACATCGTGTGATCATCTTGACACCATGCGACTGTCCCAAGTGGGTGACTCATTCAAGCATTCATGGAAAATTCATGCAATCTTACTGATTTTGGAATTTGGGAACCTCCCCCGGATCCTACACACACGATACATCTTGAAGTATAACTAGCCTTGTCCTTATTGAAATTTTCCAGCAAGCAGAAGGTTGTGAATATTGTCCATTCTTATAGTTTAGGCAAGTAGGAGGTTAGAGATTATAAATCCTGTATTGTTCTTTGTATAGATGATAATCCAGGCGTTGGAGTATTAGTCGAGAACATTTCATATCATATGGGTAATTGTCAAAAGTTATCACCGAATTTGTCTCCTCCACCATCAAAAGATCCATTTACAGGGGGAGGGTGGGCTTATGAGGCGCTTGACATTAGATAGGGTCTGTTCTTCTAAGATCATTCTGCATTGTTATTTTGTACTATGGTAAGTAAAAGGTTACAAAGCTAAGACTTCAGTTTCTTCATCTTCATCCTGTAGCCAAACATTTCATATCGTGACCATTTATTCTGAGTGATATAGACCCCTCAATTTTTTTTAAGAGGATATTTCAGCACCTTCAACAAGTCCAGCACTTCACATCATTTAATAGACAATGCTCCATCAATTCTTGCACAGTTGGATTTTTTTTTCTCTAGCCCCCACCATTCCTGAGCAACCAGTGATAGTTTTGGTGCTGATATACTATTCAGTCTCTGTACTGTCAGGAGGCGGTGTCAGGCAGGAGCAGACAAGGGGTGTGATTCTGAGCTCTGACACTGGCTGCCTCTCATTGGAGCTCTGAGTCACACCCCCTACCTGACACCACCCACCTGACATTACAAAGTCTAAATAGCACATCAGGCACCAAAACTAACCATGCTTGTTGCTCAGGAATGGTGGGGCTAGAGAAAAAAATTCCATTCCATATGATCCCTATATACTAAAATGGGAGGGATATCTTGATGAAACTCTCTTGGATCTGTCCAAGACCATTATTTGGAGACGAGTGGCTACGACTTCCCGATGTGTTACCTACAATGAGAACTTCTATAAGATGTTCCTCCATTGGTATCACACCCCAGCTCTACTTCATTCTTTTAATCCTGATATCTCAGACACTTGCTGGAGATGTGGTGCTCATGGAGTTAATATTTTTCATTTTTTTCTGGCTGTTCTCTCTGATCCAACTGTATTGGCACCAGGTCCAGACTCTGATTGAGCGGGCGCTGCGTTTTCACCAGGAGCCGAGCAGATTGAGATATAGTATTGTGGGAAAAGATTCAGAATAACCTGCTATTTATCCATTGAAAATCTTCTCTTGTGTATGGCGAGATGTCAAGGAGGCGGAGCGATCAGTGATTGACAGCTGTCTCTGTATACACAATCATAGAGGGGAGACTGTCAATCACTGATCGGCGCCGCCTTCTGGACGTCTCAACTTAGAGTAGAGATGTCAATGGATAAAACAGGTTATTTGGAGTTTTTTACCATAAACCTATATATCAATCCGCTCAGCTCCTGCTTTATACCAGACTGTGCAGCATTTTTCATATGACCGGTTCCCTTTAATGGGTAACCTATAAGTCTCTGCTGGTAAATTTCTACAATACATTACTTGGAAGGAAAGATGAGATTGGCTCATGCTGCGACCAATTAGCCCGGGAAAGTATGTGCACTACATATGATTACAATCTTGGGTTTTGTCTCTGACTTTCGCAAGGCAAGCTTTTCCCCGAGCCCGTATTTCATCTGGAGCATGAACCTTTGCTCTATGGATCAGATGGTACTGATTTCCTCCACAGGAAATGATATGGGCGCAGTTATTTTTGTTCCTACCTCTCTGCAGCTGGCCACTATGTAGATTTTCATTGTGTGAGCTGGCCGCCTGCCTTTGCGCACTATCCTAGCAGCTGCAGTGTCACTGGCTTTTGCAGAGAGTATTGCCGAGAGAACAAAGAAATGATATGATTCACATAGACTGTAACCTAGGAGCTGTTCTACAGAAGCCGGGATTTTTTTTATTCTTTTTTTTGTCTAATTTTATACCAGAAAAACTGGAGCCGAGCAGCTTCAATCTGTAATGTCCAACTTTTCAGCGTACTTACATATCAGCTTCTAATGTTTCAAATAAGATCTATCTATCTATCTATTTATCTATCTATCTATCTATCTATCTATCTATCTATCTATCTATATTCATTCATTTATTCACAAATATTTTTTATTGGTGTATAGCAATAAAGTAACACATTTTTGCAAAAAAATTAAAAATCAGCCTCGGACCCACCACAAAATCTGCATGTGTTTCTCCATATACATTAACCCCTTCCCGACATGCGCCGTAATAGTACGGCGCATGTCGGGTCTGTAACTATGGCGACCGCCCGGGAGCCGGGCCGATCGGAGGCATTAACCCCTCCGGCGCCGCGGTCAAAGGCGCCGGAGGCGCCATTTTCCCGGTGGCGCATGGGCACCGCCATTTTGCCCGGGATCGCCGGCTCCTGGAGCATGCTCCAGGGCTGACGTCCCGTTGCCATGACAGCCGGGAGCCTTGTACAGGCTCCCAAGCTTGTCTGCAAATCCTCTCTTTTGCAGGCTGGTCTATGCAGCCTGCAAAAGAAAGGATGATTTTTTGCAATGCATTAGCATTGTAATGCATTGCATTAGTGATCAGACCCCCTGGGGTTCAACACCCCTAGGGGGTCTAATAAATGCAAAAAAAATAAATAAAAAAAAAAGTAAAAAAAATATAAAAAAATATAAAAAGTATTAAAAGTTCAAATCACCCCCCTTTCCCTACAACACATATAAAAGTAGTTAAAAACTGTGAAACACATACATGTTAGGTATCCCCGCGTCCGAAATCGCCCGCTCTACAAATCTATAAAAATATTTTTCCTGTTCGGTAAACGCCGTAGCGGGAAAAATAGTCAAAAGTGCCAAACCGCCGTTTTTTCACTGTTTTGATTCTGATAAAAATTTGAATAAAAAGTGATCAAAGCAATAACATTTCCCGAAAATGGTAGAACTAAAAAGTACACCCGGCCCCGCAAAAAAAGACGCCCTATGCATCCCCGTACACCTATGTATAAAAAAGTTACGGCCGTCGGAATATGGCGACTTTTAGAAAAAATTTTTTTAACACAGTTTTGGAATTTTTTTTAGGGGTCAAAATGTAAATAAAACCATATAAATTTGGTATCCCTGGAACCGTACCGAAACACAGAATATAGGGGACATGTCATTTTGGCTGCACAGTGAACGCCGTAAAACCAAAGCCCGTAAGAAAGTCGCAGAAATGCATTTTTTCTTCAAATCCACCCCATTCTGAATTTTTTTCCTGCTTCCCAGTACATTCTACAAAATAATTAATGGTAGCATCATGAAGAAAAATTTGTCCCGCAAAAATTAAGACCTCATATGGCTCTGGGCGCAGAGAAATAAAAAAGTTATGGGGTTTAGAAGGAGGGGAGTCAAAAACGAAAATCAAAAAATGCCATCGGCGGGAAGGGGTTAAAGGTAGTTTTTTGCAGGCGAATTTTGAGGCGGAAGGGAGCCTTCACACGGAGTAAACGTGCGTGTATTTTTGCAAAATAAGCGTGTAAAAATAAGACTCCCATTGACTTCAATATCATTTTACAGGCGTATTTTTACACGTGTATTTTGCAAAATATGCCACCATTTGTACCAGGAGATAATCTGATAGGGTCTGGTATCTTTATGACTTGTATGCCAGTAGCAGTAGGATGGGCCCCGAGAATCAATTCCAAAGGTGGGCCCTAGACATCATAGTCCGACTTGGGATAGCATACTTGTAAAACACTCGATTGTATGCATGTAGCCTAAACCATATTATTTGGGGAGGGTTTGGTGGATGATAACGGCCCCTGTGGTCTGTGGATGGCATAACCTGGCAGCCAAAGTAGTCAGTACCAACTTAGTAGTAGAAGTGGAACAAGGGCACACTACACGATTGTCATACATCCCCACCATTGTGCATTGTTCCTGTGTATTGACTGAATTCAGGTACAAGGAGGACTTGTTATCTATCTTCTCTTGTAAGCAAACACTTTAGAACAGGCTGATCACTTGTAACATTTATCAAATCAACCCTGGTAAGCAGCATGGAGGACAAAGGACCTTATTTACTAAGCAATCTCCTCTATATCACCATGGAAAACACCTCTAACTATCAGTAAATGAGAAAGGGGAATGTTTATATACAAGGGCAATCTAATAAGAGTCCCTGTATTGTATTGTGTCATTTTACAACACTGAGATTTCTTATTTTTATGGATTTATTGTTGGATTTGTAAGGCCTTGTTCACAAGGTAGTGCAAAGATGAGCTATACACCAATAATATAGATAAAAGACACAGCAATACTTATGGTGTCCGCCTTTAAGGGGGTTGTCTGAGACCCATGGGTAATGGATATTGCTGACCTACCCACAGGACCCTGGTCAGCCGATTTGTCTGCTGGAAGCCATATACATGGTATACGGCAGGGAGGAAAACTACTCCTATTGAAGTGAATGGGAGCAGAGCTGCCTATCCCTAGCATCACTGCTATAGTGTACAGTTCCTTAAAGGGGTTGTCTAGGAATTACAGTTCTGGGCCAGGTGGCTGGGGAAGGTGAAACATAAAACCAAAAAACCCCAACATACTTACCTGCCCTTGATGCTCTAGTGTCTGCTAGTGATGTCTGGCCAGTGGCACTTGGGGGGCTCGCTGCACGTTGCAGATGAGGCCAATCAGAGGACATGGGACAATACACATGTGACCGTTGACATCAGCGGTCACATGCGGTGAGTACTTCTGCTGGAACAAGTTCACGGGTGCTGCTGGAGTTCACAGTGGCAGAGGACACCGGAGCACCAGGGACAGGTATGCATGTCTCACCTTCTCTAGCCTCCTGTCGTAGAACCATAATTCCTGGACAACCCTTTAGCATATCATACCTATGGAAACGCCAACAGTTTTTGTATAGGTACAATGGAAGCAGAAAATCTGCAGAGGAAAACTCTGCAGACTTTCTGTGAAAAAATCCTAATGCGTAATAGCCTGTGTACATTATTCTAGTGAGGCTCTATTAATCAGGCATGCCTAGTAGAATACAGTACAGCTTCTGCTGTATCCCCAGTAAAAGAAGCACGGATATCATTTAGGTTGGACATAAACTTTCTTTCTGCTTCTCACAGACAAAGCTAAGCATGGACAGCAACATTTATAAGAGTGCAAGGTAGATGTCCTGATGCAGACAACAAACAGAAGGGGTAAACCATTAGGTACACATCTAACCACGCCATGTTCCTCTGTTCAGACAGTTGAAATTTGTTCCCTATTTTTATGGACTTTCCAAAAATTTACTTTTAGTACTTGTTAACGATCTCTGTGGAAAGAACTAGTAACAATGGCAGTTCTATCTTTGCTTCCTCTTGTATATACACACATATTTAAGGCAGTGGTTCTCAACATCATCAAGCAAAGTGCCCTACGTGTTATATCTCAGTCACGTTAATCACAATTAGTAGCAATTTGCATGTGGTTTTTGCAGGCGGTCTGCACGGTGTAGGGGGTTCCCTTTAGTCTTAAAGGGGTTGGCCACTTTCAAACCAATATTGAGAAACAAATGTTATGGTTTGTACAATAAAAGGATATACTATTTTCCAATATACTTTTTGTATCAATTCCTCTCAGTTTTCTAGATTTCGGCTGGCTGTCGTTCATTCTGTTACTTCTAATGGATAAAGGTCTGACCATGGTCATGTGATTTACGGTCCACGGTCATGTGATTTACGGTCCACGGTCATGTGATTTGCACACAGGTGCACAGCTGATTACCAGGCAGATGTCTGATTCCTGTGCTGTGACTATAGTGTCACCTGTGTACTATCGTACACATATCATTGTGACAGAAACCATGATACTACTTAAGGGTTAAATTGCTATTAATGACGTTATCGGATATAGTTTCATGGGCTCACCGGTTTAGTTTTTGTTCCTCTGTTGTCCATTGTTAGACAGTGAGGGTTAAAGTTTCCACAGTATACACTAGACTTTAAGACTTTAGCACAACATACGTCACGCAGACAAATGAACCATGGCAGAAGACTTGCATATACAAACATTTCAGAGGCAGCTCACCCAACAGAAAGGTGCTGTAAGCAATCTGCCACGTGTCCATTGTGGACCCGTGTGTATAAATGATATCATTAACCCTACCTGGAGGCAGGACGGCTTTACACCTTCAATAACAGTTGGACACACCTCCTGACCCCTCCATGGACATGCATGCTTGGTTCAGCTGGGCATGCATGTGTTTTTGAGAACAAAATATTTACCATACTCAAATTCAACATGTGTCAATGGGATAGAGTTGGCATTACCACATAAATATACAACTTGGTGGGTTTGGCCAACTTTGTTTTTTAGTGTTTTACCCTTAAAAAGTACTGGTCACCAGGTGTAAATAGCCCACGGACATAGATCATCCGATGGGCGCTGCCACCCTGAGCGTTATGTGTGCTTTGTTTATCCAAATCTGCTGCGATTTACAAAAATGTGCTTTTTTGCTGCGGATTTTTTTCTGCAATGTGTGTTATTAGCCTGACTCCTATCCACTTTGTAGGTAAAGTAAAATGGAGCTTTTTTTTTTTTTTTGCTGTGGCCAAAATACTGCATTATCGCACTCCGGTCCTAATACTCAAACCAATGAAGAAAAAAGTGCAGGACTTTTTGTTTCCGGCGGTTTTCAGCAGACACTGTGATAGAGACTACGATGTAGATGTGAACATAGGCTTAGGCTGGGCTCACCTCTGCATCGGAGACTCCGTCACAGTAACTGCAACGCAAAAAATGTTGCAAGTTCAACTTTTTCCTCCGCTGTTTTCAGCGTAAAAGAACGGACACCTGACGGATCCCATGATAGTCAATGCGTTTAGCGGTCTGTGTGTCCGTTGTGCTGGTCCTTCATCCACAAAGACTTGTATGACCCCCTACACTTATCTGTGCCACTACTGCAGATAACAATACGCCATGCGTTATCATTTTCGTTCCTTGTATACTGCATGGACACACGGCGGCAGGGACTACGGACGTGTGTACCCCCCATAGAAGTGAATGGATTCTTGCACATTGCAGCCATGTGCAGGGTATTGGCCGTGGTAACACCTCAGTGGGCACAGTATACGCTGAGCATGCACCTCACACCTGCTGTGTACTTGTACCTACTAAACCCCAGGTCTAATTACTTGGGTAGACATCTTGTGAAGTGTAAACCCCCAGCTTTCATTTTCCCAGCGCAGGTTAATAGACGTGATGTGATTGGTTCCTGCCTGCTATAAACCTCTTATGACGTCATCACCCGCACAGCCTCATGACTTCACACTACTATGACGGCTGTGGGTCCTCACGTGTGTGTCATGGTTCCCCTCAGCCTGCCTGCCCTGTATTGCGCAGTGTATCATCTGACAGGAGGTAGGCAGGCTCACGGCTACTGACACTGCAGTTCTGAGGCGCTTACACACTCCGAGCCGAGCAGTCATGCGCCGGTGCTCGTGAAGACTACATCTCCCAACAGGCAGCGCGCGCGCGCCTGCGCACTAACCACCCAGTTGTCAAAGTGCTCTTGGCGATCAGGTCGCTCGCCAGCTGTAAGCAAAACGAGAGAAGGACACCGGGACTTGTTTTATCGGTCTTTACCAAGTGATCACATCCAAGGTAATTCTATGGCCTCTCCCCAATCTTCATGCATGGGGTATCATGTTTACTACTAGTAGTACTGCATTATTAAGTGGTGATGTATGGGGGGGGGGGGGGGGGGTAGCTGCAGCAGGCTGGCCACAAAGTAGATGGGGATATACCCAGGAAGGGGAAAAGTTGCTAATAGTTGTGTCAAAACCTGGATACGAAATGTAGGTTTTGACCTTGAGGAAAAAGACAAATTGGTCCCGGGTGATAATGAAGCGTCTGATTAGTAATTGATTAGTTATCCTGGCCGCAGGCGTGACCGTAATCATTAACCATCTATGCGATGATCATCGGAACGTCTAAAATAATCAGAACAGTAAATAGTAGCGATAGACACAATTATTGGAACGTTCAGGTCTTCTGAAAAAAAAACTTGTAAGGCTTTATTCACACCGTGACAAAGTTTTGGCGCCATGAGTGGGATGCGAACCTGTCAACGAAATGCAGAGAAACTCTATCCCAATCCCATTTATGGCGCCAAATCTATGATCCGTAATATAGTCGTATACAGGCATGTACCCCTTTAAGGCCAGGGCGACAGGATTTATTGCGCATGATAATTGTTCATGAGCATTTGCAGAAAAATGCATTGCGATCTTGTCGAAGAGCGCGTTCAAACAACTGTTTGTCTTCAATTTTTCACAAATCGGACTCTCATTTCATCCATTAGGGGAATGAGTGCGTGAAAAAAACGGAAACTGCTCAGTGGAAATCTATGCCAGTTCCTAACCAGTGTATATTTCCTTTATGGCGGTTGGGCTTCCGACAGTTTTACGAAGAGAGCTCTCGGTCTCTGCGCTAGTTTGGCCATTTATGAAGACTGGCACATGATATTCCAGTCTTGATAAATTTGCCCCAATGTTTCTAAGATGTCACAGTTGAGCATAAGGATGTTATTCAATGGGGGGAAGGGAGGGCTTTAATGGCACTTGTGATATCTCCAATAGCAAACAACAAATGATTGAGCGACTGCAGTCAGCGATCACGCTGTGATCATAAGACTCCTATCTACATGGAGACGCTCTTAAAACCAATACTAATGATCTATTTCTGAATGATAGATTTGCTTTCTGTACCCTCTCTCTACGATCAAATAAAGGGGTTGTCTAGTCTTACCCAGTTTGACATTAGGTATAGAGAGGGGCAGCTACATTCTGGGTGGTCAAGTGCCAAAGTAACCATTGGCTCTCCAGTGAGTATCATGAATGGGGCCCCTTATGTAAAATAGTGATAATGCATGATACTCACTAGGGTATCTGACGGTTGTTTTGACCAACCAATCGTCCAGTGTGCAGTGTCTGTCAGATTGGGTAGGAGAGTATGTCCTGACAGCCTCATTAATTCATGTATAGATGCTGACTAAGGTTCATGGTAGGAAAACATAGCCTATGGACATGGGCCTTTCCTATATCCGTCTAAATTAACTCTCCTACTGATGCCGGATGCGCAAAAATTATTACTAGACGCTGGCCTCTCAGTAACTCTGGTGCAGTCCCATACGTCAGAATTAAAATCAGTGACTGTCTAGATTTCTGGTATACCGGTTGCCAGTTTTCTGGCGTAAGTTATACAAAGGGTAGGTTTACACTACCGTTCTTTAAAGTCTGTTGCTCTCATCCGTCACAGGACATTCAATCATAGATGCACACGGAGCCCCCTCCATTAGGTGTCTATCTGCATTCACCCCATTGTAAAAATCATGTTTTTTCTTTTGTAAGGAGTGAAAGTCCTGCATGCAGAACTTTTTATTCCTTTACAAAAGTAAATAAACAAATTATCCATCAATGGGAAAGGTCACAGGCGGAGGGGACTCCTTTTGTGTCTGTTACTCTGCTACAGTTAATGTCCATTGCTGTCATCTTATGACATAGACAGCAACTGACATTAATAACAGTAGTGTGGACATAGCCTAAGGCTAAATGCACACAATCAGCCATTTTTCACTGCCATCTCGCACCCGAGGGGCATCTTTTTTTTCAAGGATCCCCCATTCATTTCATTGTATGGAGGGGTCTGTGAAAACGGCAGAAAATAGGACATGATGTAAATTTTGGTGGTTCATGGTCACAGACTGTCAAAGTAACGGTCATGAGAATAAGCCCCATTTACTGACAGTGAATTTAATACTTCGGTGTGATGTCTGTTAAAAAAAAACAGACGTCACACGGCCAGTTTTCACTATAATATGAATCTAGCCTTATTCTGATGTCCCCTGCCCTGTTCCTTTCAATGTCTTGAAAAGAGGCAAAATGTCGGAGTGACCTGTGCACCAAAGGTGCGCCACTTCTACGCTGGAAATATTAGCAGTATGTAGACTGCTATGGGTGTTATACTATGACTTAATTTAGTAGTAGTACAGACCCATAATACCTCTGTGTTCTTGAGCACAAATGCTACCTCCCTCCCCTTTAATGTATAAGGGTACAGTGCTAGGTATACATTCACACAGTGCAGTCAGACTGCTGTTTGTTGTTCTGAGCACCGTACAACGGCAGCACGATGCCATAATTCAGCTGCGCTTTTTGCGAAAACTACTGCATTCTGTGGTATTCGCAGTAATAATCCTCGACTTAAAACCGTGCCGTGTGAACATACCCATTCAGTTTTGGTCGCGCTATTGTATATTAGCATTTTCTCATTGCTGACATACAGTACTTTCTATTCCTCCTGGTTTGTGTATTCTACGTTCGTCGTGATGACATGGCCATCGGCACAAACAAACAATCCGTATGCCAGAACCCTCCTTCCCTTTAATCCCTGGAAGGTGAAGCGAGTACATGCCTGCGCATAAACACTGCTGGATGTCATGTGTCACTGTCACATATTTCAGACACGGTGATAAAGCATTCCTGGGCATATCTGCCAGAGGTATTTCAAAGGTTAAATGGATAGCAAAACGAGAAAAATATGTTAGAGTTCATTCGGCAGGACTTTGTCATAGGGCACTTGTAGGGCCTCAGGGTATGGTGTTTGTTGTGCCAGAAGCTGATCCGGGAGTGCTGCATTGCTGTACTGCAGCACCGTGATCACACCAGCTCATCCTCGCTGCTGTATCTCTGCAGACCCAGAGGACTGAGCCCCTGCTCCAGCCGCCCGTCCTTCATCTATTACCAACCACCAAGCTAGGAGGAATAATACCCAGCCCTGCAGATTAACTAACATCCGCCACCGGCAGCAGGGGCTCTGCCAGATCATGTTGCTGCCCAGGCTGATCTTTGCCAAGGGAACTATTTTAGTTGCTCCTGTATTTCCTATAACGTAGTCATCGTTGTCTGTGGATGATAGGTGTAGTCGGCGTGAGGATTAAGGGCGTTTTGTGCAAATTATTCGCCATTACATTATGAAGTTATGCAACTTTAGGCACTGTTCAGATTGTGCTTTTTACATCTGTTTAACAATGGATACTAATGGATGACGATCCGTCTACATTCTGATCAATGTTCAAAGAAAAAATACGGACACGAAAGTATTGTAAACTATGTTTTAAAAAAAAAAAAAATGGACAGAAAAACAAATGGAGTCTTACTTTGTCTTTCAATTGCACCTCATTTTCAAGATCTCTGTTTATTGTCAGTGAATAGGAACATTGTAATTTACACCACAAATCTAAATACGCTATGGCCGGATTCACACGACCGTGTCATTTTTCATGGCGCTAACATCCGTGTCCATTTTTGATAACCGTTGTCATGGCCATGTTCATCTGTGCAAAGCCATGAGAGGCGCCTATTCACATGGTAGTGAATAATGGCCATGTGACGGTTGTTTCTAAAACGTGCATTACATGGCCCTTGTAGAACCCATGAACTTTAAAGAGGACCTTTCATGTCCTCGGGCACCTGCAGTTTTATATACTGTTAGAAAGCCGCTGAATTCAGCGCACTGACGGTTTTCCCATTATGTGCCCCAGTGCAAGCGATAGCGATGCCCTTACCGATATCTCTTCACCGTCAGAAGGGCGTTCCTGACAGTCTAGCCGGGCTGTGAGGGTCGCCCCTCCTGACAGTACTGTCCATAACTTTGTACTGTCAGAGGGGGTGTTCCTTACAGCCCAGTGATGACGTTGAGCAGTGAGGAACGCACCCCCTCTCCTCCTGACAGCACTCATGCATAGACTGGGGGGGGGAGGGTGTTCCTCACCGCTCAGCGTCATAGCTGGGCTGTAAGGAATGCCCCCTCTGACAGTATAGGGCTACGGACAGTACTGTCAGGAGGGGCCTTCCTCATAGCCCACGTAGACTGTCAGGAGCGCCCTTCTGACAGCAAAGAGATATCTGTAAGGGCACCGATATCTCTTGCATCGGGCCACATAACGGGAAAGCTGATAGTGTGCTGAATTCAGCGCACTGTCGGATTTCTAGCAGTATATAAAACCACGGGTGCCCGAGGACATGAAAGATCCTCTTTAAGGTCTTTAAAGGGGTTATGTGGTTTCTAACTTAAAGTATAGGCAATCAATATTAGATCTGCGGTGGTCGTAAACCCGAGACCTCTGCAGGTCACTGGTATTAAGATAGCGCAATTCACTGTAATGTTTATATACCACAAGCTTTACTATTCACTCACTTGAGTATAAGTACTACAGCGCTGCCGCATAGATGTCAATGGGACAGCACTACAGTACCCACACTTGCTGCTCCAGTTTGTATGACGAGTGAGCAGCGTGGCTCGCGGTATGTAAACAATACCGCAAACCACACTGTTGTGGTACTAGTGACCTGCGGGGGTCCTGGGGATCAGACCCCCATATCTATGTGGGCTTCCGCTCCTTTCCATCCCAATGTCAGGGAAAAGGATGGGATCTGCTCTATAAGAACAGATCCTCCATTGACGCAAATGTATCACGTATTGCACTTGGATGTCACTGTGGCTGCATTCTGCATTCAGAAGAACCCTTGGTTGTGTGCATGGGGTCTAAAACTGACACATGCCCAGAAAACTGATGAAAAATATGTGACATACTGATGAAAAAATGGACATTAACTCACAGTTTCATCCATTCTTAAGGTTTCAATATGGATTCTGCACTTAAGTCTGCGCCAAATCCATTAAATCCCCATTTAAGGCATGTGAAGGGCATTTCAGATAATGTAGCATGCTATATATATTCCCGTGTATTTTGCACACCAAAGATAGATGATTAGTCGAATTGAATTGGGCTGTTTGTTGTGCGGATCAGTGATCTTTCATGGTGCACATCTGATGCAGAAACCCATATGTTGGAGTTCTTGTCACTCAGTTCTGGTTTGGAAAATACGTTCCGACTATCGGCCATGTTTCCCCAAACTGTACTGTCTGTAAACCTGGACTCACCGTATCATAGATATCTAAGTCACTTGCCACTGCTCCGCCATGACTACAGTACGGGACAATAGACCTATTGCGAGTATACTTCATGAAATATGACTGATATATGGACCGTATTTTCCGACTGCTCATGTGTAGGGACCCTAAGAGGGTGTTCCACTTCAAATTCCTCTCCATTTTCCATCCCTTGGCGTTCGCTGTAGCTTTTACTCTCTGATTAACCTCTTATGAATGTGGCCGATCAGCGGAGTGGCTCGCGTTGCAGGTTCTGAATCGGCTGCAAAATCCATGGTAAGATAGAGGCGGATGCGTATATTTTCAGCCCCCTGCTTTGTTCTCTGCCTCCCACTCAATGCAGATCGTATTGGGCAGTGGGCTGCAGCAAACAACCACAATAAAAAAAAACGCTGGGGAAAAACTGCGGCTGCAACACATCGCGGGTTTACATAGAAAGTCCATTATATCTATTGAGAAACTGTTGGCGTTTCCGTAGATATAATTGGCATGCTGTGATTTCCAAAATCGCAATAGTTGGAAGACCACGTGAAAAATCTGCGTTCCATTGACTGCGATGGGGAAACTAAAGTTGCCATTTTTAAGTCTGCCTCTTTACTAAATAATCTAGCTGTTATACTGAGCTCACAGGGGGGAATTTATCGTCTACGTGAGTTTTCAGGCATGGTGGTTAATGTGGTGCATCTTTGGCGCATGGTCCTTTCTTGCACCAGGGATGCGCACATCCTCTATTCTGTACCTTGTTTGCCATTTTCTGTAAATGTGGGGCAGAGAGTGGGGTTGGCTGGGACAGGGACATATTTATTATAACTCCTTTTATGGACACTTATCCCCTATCCACAGGACAGGTAGCGGGGCGCAACCCAGTGATCATGGGAAGAAAAGTTCCCCAAAATCCACCTTGTGAATGGAGCGCTAATACACTTGCGTGACTGGTGCACCATTCACTTTTGTGGGGGTGTCGGGACTGTAATCTCCAGTAGCATCTATAGTCTCTTAGAAGTGAATGGAGCACAGGTCACACAATCGCACTAGTGCTCCATTCACAAGGAAGCCTTAAGCCCCCTGCAGACGGCCGTGGATGAGATCAGTGGGCTGTCCGTGTTTTTCCTGGATAGCACACTGACCCATTCATTTTGGGCGGGCTGTGAGTCCACACCACAAAATATAGAGCAGGTCTTATTCTGTTCAGTGTTTGCAGCACAGACTCGCCCATAGAAGCCTATGTGAGACTAAAAACCACGGATGGCACATGGATGTCCTCCGTGTGTCAGTGTGCCGTCCGTATTTGCAGACAAGCTAGGAACATCATTAGTTGTCTCCTGTTTTTTTACGGATCCACAAAGCAAAATTACACACTAATGACACACTGTCTGTTTTTGTGGACATATGGCACTGATAAGACATGGTCCACAAGAAAGAACCACCGATTACTAGTTTGCCCGTCTGCCACTAGTTTTAGGACTTTCAGTCCCCCATCCTCCTGTTTTCTGGGGGCCCCAGTGATTGGACTCTTCTGTCCTGTGGATAGGGGTTCAGTGTCCATAACGGTACAACCCCTTTAAGACTGGCGTCAGTCTTCATAAATCCCCTTTACTATGTATACACTGTGTAGGAAAGCCTCAGCTATGAGCAGAAAGAGTTATGTATGGATTTTCTATTTTCAGCAAGAAAAGACCTTGACCTTGTTGGTGCTTTCATTGTGCAATGAGTATGAGGATACTCCTGTTATTATAGTTGAGTGATAACATATTTCAAGGATATATCTTCACATATTGGTCACTGGGGGTCTCGGCAGTCAGCGGCGGCACCATAGTGGTTGCTATGCAGCAAAGTACAATGCAGTTCTCTTGTAAGCCTGTGCAGAGGATTGTCAGGAACACTGTCGGGCAAGCGAACGATATGATGTACCCATAGTGATAAATGCTATAGCGTATAGTGATAAAATACTGCTTGAGACTAAGGCCCTATTCACATATGAGTTTGGGTTTCCGTTCAGGGAGTCTACTTGGGGATACCTTGAACGGAAACCTAGACTATCATGGGGTCCGTGTGGTTTCCGCACAAAACATGCGGAGAGAAAAGTGCTACTTGACCATACAATGCCACTCTCATGTTAGTCAGTGGTGGCACCCTTGGCTGACAAGTGAAGGAGTTGGTGTGATACGGCAAGGGGAGTACAAGCCAAAGCCTCATAGCAAGGACTGTGGAATTTCTGGGGAGGGTCCACCCACTATCTGTGCAGGGCTGCTTGTAATTTTATTGTAAACTCTGATTGTTGTGGATACAAAACATACTTTATAAATTATTCATTTAAGGGCTAGTTTACACGGAGTTCCGCGTGTGCACTGGCATCCCGTTGCAGCATTCTGCTCCGGATTAGGCCCAAATGAATGGGCTTAGTCCGGAGGGTGGTGTTGCGAGGAATCCACCTGAAGAAAGGGCAGCTCGTTTCTTTTTTTCCGTGAAGAAATGACCGGCTTTCATTGATTTCAATGGGAAGCGTTTTTTGGAGCAGGATTTTGACACGGATTCCGCGTCAAAATCCTGACCCTTTTGCCCCATGTGAACTAGCCCTAAAAGCCCTCCAAATTATTAACCTCTTACCGATCCTGTAAAAAAGTATATGGCGCCCTCACTGTCGTCTGATGTGTGATGAGCGCAGGGCGGGAAGAGGAAGCTAAATGTGCGCCCTGATTCCTGCCATCACTAGGCGGCTGGCATGCCAGGAGCCCGCAGGAGGTATGCAGCTTCTTCACTAGGTCAATGTGAATAGGATGTTTAACTCCATGCTATAAAATATCAGGGACATATCCATTCAAGAGGACCTGTCGCTGCTCCTGACATGTCTGTAGCAAAAACACAGGGTATTAATACACATTTGCATGGACAAGGGTTTGTTTTTTTTTTTTGTTTTTTTTTTGCATCTCTGCAACTTGTGGTCTTAGCCTAAAGCTTAGTTCACACGTGAATACCATGTGGCGTAATTTGGTCTGGGAAAAAAAAGCTTCCTACTTAGGAAGAGGTTTTTGGACCTTGAAGCATTTTTGGGGTAAAAACCGCTTCAGAAAACGCCAGGCGGTTTTTCCCTCCCGGACAGTGAATGGACTGCAAAAAATCGTGTGCAATGCGGTTCTTGGTGAAAAAAAAAAAACGCAATGCGGTTTCCGCCCTCTATTCACTTCCTGAGGCGGAATCCGCCTCAAGAAAGGTCATGTCGCATCATTTTTTTTCGCTAGCGGTCTCCATAGACCACCATTGTGAGAGGGCGGATTATGACGTGGATTCCGTGCCATAATCTGCCCCCTCTGTGCCCCTGTGAACGGGCCCTAAGGCTGAAGCCCCATGTGGTGTAAATGCAGGGACAAAAAACGCAGCGTTTTACAGTTTCTAGTGAACTCCATCCACACATTGCAGAAAAATACCCGCAGTGTAAATGCTGCGATTTCCAAAACTGTCGCGTTTTTGGAAATCTCAATGTGTCAATTATACCTACGGAAATGCTGGCGGTTTCCTAAAGGTATAATTGAAGTAGAAAGTCCGCAGAGAAAAACTCTGCAGACTTTCTGTGAAAAGCGCTGCAGGAGAAACCGTGATGCATTTCCGCTGCGGTTTTTCCCATGATGTTTTTTTGGGGCCACAGCCTACTAGCGGTTATTAAGGATTAGAAAAACTTGGTTGCGCCACATGTGACTACAGGTTACATGTGGTATTACAGTTCTGCCCCTTTCAGTACTAAGGAACTGAGGTGCATTACCACATACAACCTGTAGGTGATTGTGGTGCTGTTTTTGGAAGAAAGCAGCCATCTTTTTCTGATCTGGCTAGTGGCTGGATAATGGAAAGTTCCTGCATTGATGGTCGTATCTGTTGGCAACCAATCAAGACCTCAGAGATCACCACTAAGATGGTTAGAGGCCACATTTTTTAATTATTTTTATTTACAAAAATGTTTGTCTACAAATGTAAATGTGGTTATTTTCTTGGGAACAAGGCAAATAATGAGGTGCAACTTAATATTCATAGAAAGTAGGGGCGCATCTTTAAGGTTGACAAATAGGTGCCACATATGAAGATTACCGTATTAGCTTGAATAGTGGGGTGCATGATTACATTCAGGGGTAATGGTGGTAACAACCTTATAATGATCGGTGGGAGCAATATATGAGCAGGGTGTATACAGGGTGGGTGCATATTTATGGGAACACCTCATATTGGGGAGCATTAGTATGAACAAGCTGAATATTTGGTGCGTTGAATGTATAAAATACTGCTAAATAGATAAGATATTTGTGGGCGCAGATATCACTGTGATACATAGTGGGGTGCAGGTGGACTATCAATATGAATAGAGATTCAGCTTGTGGATTAGGATAAATGGAGGGATGAAGTGAGACTCCGGATAAATAGTGGGGTGCACTTTGTGGATTAAGATATATAGCGGGGTGCAGTCGGACGCTCAGTATAATTAGCAGGGTGCAATCAGATTCTCGGGATAATTAGTGGGGTACAGTCGGACGATCAGGATAAAACAGCGGGGTCCTGTTGGACACTTAGGATAATTAGCGGGGTGCAGTCAGAAACTCAGTATAATTAGCGGGGTGCAGTCAGATTCTTGATAATTAGTGCGGTACAGTTGGACGATCAGGATAAAACAGCAGGGTGCTGTTGGACGCTCGGGATAATTATTAGCGGGGTGCAGTAGAATGCTTCGGATAATTATTAGCGGTGTGCAGTCGGATGTTTAGGATAAATAGTGGGGTGCAATCAGACGCTCGGGTTAATTAGTGCGGTGTAGTCAGATGCTGAGGATACATAGCGGGGTGTAATAGGACACTCTGGGTACATAGCGGGTGTAGTCGTGTGCTGGGTATAATTAGCGGGGTGTAGTCAGACACTCAGCACACATAGCGGGATACAGTCGGACGCTCTGGATACATGGTGGGGCGCAGTCGGGTGCTTGGCACACATAGAGGGGTGTAGTCGGATGCAGGGTATAATTAACGGGGTGCCGTCGGACACTCGGTACACACATAGCGGGGTGTAGTCGGACTCTCGGGATATATAGCGGGGTGTAGTCGGACGATCGGTACACAAATAGCGGGGTGTAGTCGGACTCTCTGCACACACATATAGCGGGGTGTAATCGGACACTCGGGATACATAGCAGGGTGTAGTCGGACGATCGGTACACACACAGCGGGGTGCAGAGACGGGTGTAGTCGGACGATCGGTACACACACAGCGGGGTGCAGAGACGGATGTAGTCGGACGATCGGTACACACACAGCGGGGTGCAGAGACGGGTGTAGTCGGACGATCGGTACACACACAGCGGGGTGCAGTCGGACTCTCGGGATGAATGAGCAGCAGGGAGCCTCTGTAGCTGCCGGTAACCTTGCTGAAGGACGCAGCAGTGTGTATTGACGTATGCTAATAGCATTGGGGCTGGTCGGGGGGAGGGGGAGGCGCCTGCACATAACAGGAACCAGAATCTGCTCTCAGTGCTGCTCAGGGCGCAGAGTTCCGGTACTGGAGCGCAGAGACGTGGCGGACTGGCAGTGTAATGCGGCTCCTCTGCCCCCGGCTGCAGGGCACGGGCACACGGGCTGACATGCTGCACACTGCGCTGGTTTAGTGCCAGGGAGGCTGCCAGGTGACTCGCTCCTAATACACATCTGCTTTTCTCTCCCCCCTGTTTCAGCTGTGCAAGCCATGCAGGATGATTTACTGATGGACAAAAGCCAATCTCAGCAGAGGCAGCAGTCAGCCCCAACAGCACAGGCTCAGCAGGACCCCAACAGCTCAGAAGCCCCTTGTGCCGCAGAGCCCCCCAGCCCTGACAACAACAACAGCAGCAGCACCCCAACTCTGAAGGAGAAGATGCAAATGGAGTCCCCTATCTTGCCTGGTCTGAGCTTCCCCCAGCCTGGTCAGCAGGAGCCCCCCACTGGTCCGTCCCTGTCGCCATCCTTCGGAAGCACCTGGTCCACTGGAGGTACTAGCAATGCTGTGGATGACAGCTTTTTCCAAGGAATTACCCCTGTCAATGGGACTATGCTATTCCAGAACTTCCCGCACCACCACGTCAACCCTGTTTTTGGGGGCACCTACTCCCCTCAGCTGGGGCTAGCTCATCAGACTCATCATCAACAGCAGAGAAGATCCCCTGTGAGCCCCAATAACCAGCCCCCCTATAACCAGAGAAATGCTTACAGCCACCAGGCTATCCTGACCAATAAACCATCCACATCCTCCTCTTCATCACCGTCCCCTTCCAGCTGGAATAACCAGCAAAACGCTGCCTGGAATAACCCCTCCAACCCCTGGGGAGGTCTACAGCCTGGCCGAGACCCCCGCAGGGCGGTGGGGGTAGGAGTAGGTGTCGGGGTTGGGGTGCCCTCACCACTCAATCCGATTTCCCCATTGAAAAAACCCTTCTCCAGTAATGTGATTGCACCCCCTAAATTTCCTCGGGCTTCACCTCTGGCTCCCAAATCCTGGGTGGAGGACAACGCTTTCAGGACGGATAATGGCAATACCCTCTTGCCCTTGCAGGTACCCAATAATTTCTGTGTGTCTTGTTGATGAGCTTTGTTCTGTGTGTGTGCTAATATATTTTGCCATCCTATTATTGAAAGTATTATGCAGGGTTTACTAGCAATTATAGGGTTAAACATTCGGCGTGACTATAATGAACTAGCAATGACAGCTCTGGCTTTGGCTGCAGAATTGGACATGCTAGAGCCTATACATTTCCCCCAAATTAAATTTTTTTAAAAAAAATGTATTTTGTTTTCTGTATTTTTTATTTTAAACTTTGGACATCTTGGTGTAGGGCGCTTTATGGCAACTTTGGTTGTGTGACATGAATATAGCTATGTTGCATTGTATAGTCAGTGCGGTGCTGCGACACCTGTTGAATTTTGTGCTGTAAGTCACCTAGACTTCATTGCAAGTTGTGCACAGCTGTAACTCGTATGTGACGCGTCTGCGATACTATACTATGTCGTGTGACTACAAGTTGTGGTTAAATTGCACACGTTTTTTTAGTCTAACGACTAATGGCATTATCTAACCATAGCCTAAAAATTTATAACCACGTATATAAGTTCTTTGGCGTTGCTTTTTGTTATATGTGCTATTAAGTTATAGGCGATTGGGGCTGTAAAATAGTGTGCTATTTTGCACCTTGGTCCATCACGGTGGACATACGGTGCAAATGTACGTCGCCCTGCAACCTGGACAGTGTGTGTCACATTTTTACCTGTAAATTATCATGAACCTTTTTGCTTTTGTGCCCCCTTAAATGGCCGTGACTTCTTAATTCTGCTTTAAAATGTCTCCATTTTTTTTTTTATTGTATTTTACGGTTTTATTCATTGCAGTATTTTTTATTTTATTGTATTTATGCCTTTTTTGGCCAGTTGTATATTCCATACTGCCTGCAGATTTGCAAGGTGCGTCTTTGCCTTGTAATGCTGACTTCACAATGGAAATGCTCCGTCCTGTAGATGCCGTTCTTGCCGTCCTATGTTATACGCTCGCAGCATATTAACCGGTTTAATCCCATTCCTATTAATATCCTATTTATTTATATAGGAAATCTTTCCATCACTTGACACTTGCGGAACAAAATCTCCCTGGAAAAGATGAAAATATTCTTTTTATTGGGCATTTGCTTTTTGCTTTTACCCTCTTGTGCATTTGGGGAATGTATCAGACAATGACTGACCTCTTGTAGTGTGTCAGAGTAATGTCAAAATGTCTCTGACATGTTTTCGTACCATATAGGTCTCATTATGACACTTTTGCAGAGCTATAGGGTAAAGCTGTATGACTCCGGGCATGGGTGACTACACTAAATTGTGCAGACCTTGTATAGAGACAATGTTTGTGCAGCCTTGTAACAGCTGTTAGGTAAAGGCAGTGCTGAAATGCCATTCATTAGAACACAGTCGTCTTGACATTTTGGTTAATCTGCTCAGTTGACATACATGGCCTTGTTCTTCCTACATACATTTTTTTTTTTTTTTTTTTTTTTCCCGTCCTTGCTAAGTATGGCTATGTTCACCTCTGCATTGCAAAATTTTATAAAACTGCAGATAAAAACATCCTAATAAAATGACGGACACTGAAATGTAACCCAACAGACCCCATTATAGACAGGGGCATCTCTTAGGGTCTCCAACATCTGGCACTCCCATTGTTCTGCTACCGATATGATCAGATTCTGATGCTAGGTTCACACTACCGTTCAGGTTTTCACCTGGGAACCCAAAAGATTGAAACCCTCTATGGGAAACCTGCGGACCCCATAGATTATAATGGATCCACTGAGTTTTATACTGAAACCGGTGGAGAGAGTAGTCCTCCTTGCAAGTCTTTTCTCTCAGCCGATTTTGAGCGGAAGCTGCGGCGGAGACTCCAATGTAAGTGTGAACCTAGCCTAAGGCTGTGTACGTGTTTAGGCTTGGACTACATGGTGGTTCTGGCCGCAACTCTTGTCGTGGCAGGTTAGTAAATAGAGTTAAAAGTTGAGCAGTGTTTGACTTGGTTGTGTTCATGGCGCTCTCAAGATGTAGCTGTCACCGGGCGATCCTTTGTTGCCCAAATGGAGTTGCGGCCATTTTGCGGCCTTAGTTGTAGGTTCCTTTTAGAAGCCTCCAATTCTGTTTGAGATGTTGACCCAAATAACTTGGCACGTTGTACTCTTTTAACGGAAATGCGACGCACCCCATTATAATCAATGCAATTCATCAGGCGTTGTTCGTGGCTGTCACATGACTGTTTTTTATTTATATGACGCCCTATGCCTATCACTATAGCCACGTTCAGGTCTGTGGGAAACGGAACGGATGATACACTGATGGCGTCCATGTTCTCCACGGACCGTGCCACAGAAACGAACACGAAAAAGACCTGCTCCCTATCTTATGGCCCCCATATAGATGTCATAAAATATACAACCTTGTTCATGGGGCCATAGAATTGAATGGGTCCGTACTCTATAGCACAGAAACCAAAACGGCGGCCATGTGCATCAGGCCTGGCAGTGCAAAAAAAACAGTCCAGTGCAGGTGTGAACCTAGCCTGAGATATGGGATACCTCCTTAGGTCACATACACACGTTGCAGATTACACACGGAAAATCCACAGCCTAATAAAGTAGCCTTTGAAATTTCATTGACGTTTTCTTTGTCATGTACATAATGCAGATTTATATTTTTTTTCTGCTCAGACATTGACATATGGTGCGGATTTTAATATCTGCAGCGTGTCAATTCTTTGTGTGAATATTCACGGCGGATTTCACCTGTTTCAAAGAGAGGGGAGAAATTAGCAACGAAATTCGCAGCAGACGTTGTACCCTTAAGGTGCTTTACTCACATCTCCTTTTTTATGCTGAAGCAGTATCTTATTTTATTTTGGGTTTTTTTTTGTTGCAGATTTGCCAGTGCCCAAATCTGCAACAAAAAATGCAGCTTTTCTGTAATGTGTGACCTCGGCCTTATATTGTTTTTCTATGTGCATGTTTTGTTGATAGATGGATATGGAATCCCATTCTCCGTCTTGCGTGTGTGTGTGTGTATGTATGTATATATATATATATATATATATATATATATATATATATATATATATATATATATATTATTAATCCATATTTCATCAAAATTTCAAAAACGCCAAACTGTGAAAATTGAGAACATTTGTGTCCGAGGCTTTATCAGCACTCAGCTCTGTATTTTTTTCCCATTAACACGACAGAACCTTATGGAGTTTGTTAGAAGTCCTTGGGGTCCGTCGGGAGCTGTTGGGGTCTGTCGTGTGACAGATTCAGCTCTCTGCTATTTTCGGTTTTCTGCTCCTATGACCGAGCAGAAAACCAGAAGTGACAGATGTGAACCCAGCCTGATCCTTTAACAAAAAATGGAAGAAATAAGGATGGGGGGGGGAAAGAGACAATTAAGAATACAATGCAGTACAAAAACGGATACAATACGGAAAGAAAATTGAAAAAAATATCTGTATTGCGTATCCATATTTCTTCCACTTGAGGTAGTTGAGCATGAATGAGGGTATTCATGTGCTGCTTTTTTTTTTTTTTTTCTTTTTTTCTGAACGTTTTTACCATTTGTCCATTTTGCCGGACACTTTGATCCAATGGAAATCAATGGGTCAGCACTTACCGTATGTAAAACGGATTGTTGTCCGAATTACAACTTATTGGATTGGCAAAAAAAAAAGATGAATGTGATCTGTAATTTCAGTGGTCCATTAAAAACCTATGCAAAACAGATGGCTCTTGGCCATCAGCAATGGACACAGGGCGCATGTTCTGTTTTTGTTTTTGAGTACGTCCATGTCTATTTTTGACAGCAGATTTAATCTGTGTTGCATCCATTTTTAACAAGACTAATGAAATTCTTGACATTAATTGATTTTTACGGAATTGGTTTCTACTCTATATATAGGTGTATGGACCCCGGAGAATGTGGCTGATATATGAAAAGTGTGCCCCTTGTGATAGATTAGGTGCAACTCTGGTAGGGCCGGGGTTATGGGGGTGGAAAACACTTATCTTGATAAGGCAGCCCCATTGTGATGGTGAAAATGTAGGTAAAAGCAGATTAGGAAAGCAGCCAGATAGTGCTGAGGCCCCACGTTGTAGAAATGCAGTATTTATTTTTATTTTTTTTTTTGCAGATTTTGGTACAGTTTTTTGAGCCAAATCAAAGAGTGGGTTGAGCAGAAGGGAGACGTTTAAGAACTTCCTATATATTTCCTGTTCGTTTTGTAGACATTCTTGGATTTGGCTCAAAAAGCTGCTTTTCCGCATCATGAGGCCACAGACTAAGGCCGGAAATGCTGCAGTGAAAATTGTGGCGTTTTACAGTACTTGCAAAGTGAATGGGATTCATGCAAATCCCATGGCCACTTTGCGGAAAAAATTGCAGTGCAGACATGCTACGATCTCCAAACTCTGGCGGCTTTCCTGTAGATATAATTGTAATAGAAAGTCTGTGGAGGAAAACTCTGTGAACTCTCTGTTCAAAATGCTGCGGGAAGAAACGCGATGCTTTCATGCCGCGGTTGTTCCCGCAGCCCTTTAGTGCGGTATTTCCAGCCCGTGGGGCCTTAGCCTCATACAGGATTTCCTCAAGATAGATAGATATCTATTTTTTTAATTTTGTTTCCACTTTGTAAGTTGCTGAAATTGAACCTTTGTTAGTCAACATATGCACATGGCATCACGCTTGCGGAGTGAAAGATGTTAGGTTTTTTTGACCATATCTACTCCCTTGTTTTATTGGTGCTCTATGTAGACCTTGGTAAGGTCAGGGAATTACATTTCTTTAGGGTGAATTCACACCTGGCTTTTTCTCTCCTGCTGTCCTTCCAGTGCTGTGTCTTCCCGGTGTAACTCTGGAGGTCTCAGAAATGGTGGCGTCACCGACTGTCAGCAGGGCCTGTTAGTAGGGAGCTTGGTAGGGAAATGGTTGTTTTTGCTATAGTTTGGCCCTGACCCTTGCATGGCTCTCGAGTCCACTACATGCAGGGCTTCTCCACTATTAGGGATTTGACCTCGATTTTGGCTAGTATATATATATATATATATATATATATATATATATATATATATATATAATAATCAGCCCTTGATGAACTGCATAAATGTTCCAAAAGATGAATATTTTACCCGCCAGTGGGTGCGTGGCCTTTACAACAAAATAAATTGTACTTTAGTGTCAGATTGCAAAACTGGGTAGTGCAGAGCAAACTTTTCAGAGGCAGCGAGACATTTCATTTCACTAATCCGTATATTACTATATAAAATGGATTTTTTTTTTCTGTTGCAAATTTTTCCAGTGTATTTTTGAGCAAAATCCACATGTGGCTACAAAAGGAACATATATATAGCTTTGGGGCAACATGGTGGCTCAGTGGTTAGCACTGCAGCCTTGCAGCACTGGAGTTCTGGGTTTGAATCCTACCAAGGACACACATCTGCAAGGAGTTTGTATGTTCTGCCCGTGTTTGCGTGGGTTTCCTAAGACATACTGATAGGGATGCTGCGTCCTTAACTCCCTCAGAAGTCAATGTGCGTTAAAGAAACTGTATAGAACAGTGAGCTTTGTGGCTTCTATAACTTATAAGATGCCAATATATCCATATATTCTATGCTAGCTTCCCAACTCTAATTCACTTATGAGTATTATGGTCATGATGTAGCTCAGAAAGCCTAGCAGTTTCCATACAACCTGACTGAACCCAACAACACGGATTTGACTGTCAGCAGAACCGAAGCGGCTTGGAAACAAGTCTCTCCCAAAAGTGGATTTTGGTCTGCTTTTGGAACCGTAGACATGAGGCTGGGGCTATATGGTGACTTTGTTGCGTAATGAAAGATCACTTTGTTTCTCTGCAACTCCTTCATTAATGTATACGAAGGGAGTCGCATTGTGACTCCAAGTGTATCTGGTGACTGCGACATCTAGTCTGAAAAACTTGAGATCTGCTGTAATTTTTTTTCCTTCCAATCTAGAAGCTGCAGCAGTCGCTGCACCCTCATATTAGTGAAGTCGTTGCAGATCTTTAGTCGCAGCCAAAGTTGCCATGTAGGCCTAGTCTTAGGGATAGTCTAAGATCAGTCTGGTTGTAGGATATGTTTCAGGATAAAAAAAAATATTACTCTCTTCGTGCCAATGCTGATACCCCAACCGGTCTTTGTTTAGTTTTCTGGAGCAATGACCTGCAGGTGAGGTCAGGGATTGGCTGCAGCGTTCATGTTGATGTCCGGGAACGTCATCACTCCAGGAAAGTAAACCTACAGTACACGGACCGGGATCATCACCACGCCATTACAGTAATGTTTGCTATATAACGTTACTTGCTGCCAGGTTGGAAACCATAGTAGTCTGGGGGTCCACCACAAATGGACAAATAACTTTTATTGTACTTTGCCATTGTGTTATATTGTATGGCATGTTATCTCTGCTTGTATTGGCCTATATATCCGCTTTGTATACATGCAGTTTTATGTTCACATAGTCTCAAATCTATAATCCCAGCTAGGGAACAAGGCAGCCCTACGTTGTGCACTTCCCCATGTATCCTAACCTTGCAGGTATCTGCCTGCAGCCTGCTCATTATGTCTCGGCTTCGGTTACATGAGCGTACTGATCTTCCTTGACCCCGCGTGTCGCTATTTTCCATCTACAACCCGAGAACACGTGTGGAGTTTGAACACATTGACCGGAAAGTTAATGTTTCCTAATCTGCCGTGCCTTCACGTAGGGGGTGCTAGATTGGGCTATGTTTTCCGTACGTGGAAAGGAAATAACTTGTGACCGTTTTTTGCTTGTGTTGTTTGAGGCAGATCCATATTTATATAGCATGAAATGAAAAAAATAAGACAAAACATCTTCCGATTGTTTTCCAATTGTGATTGTTATTCAGGAAGTCTTTTTACACAGTAATAAATTTTGCACGTGCGGTGTTCTCCAGGCCACATATGAAGACGTTCAGGCTGTCACCTAGTAACAGGTGTTCGTGCCGGCGGGTGACTCTGCGTGATCTCCGCGCTCTTGTAGAGATCCATCACGGCGCTCATTACATAACAGAACAGCTTGTGGCACATAATGGTGGTCTCCACCAATCTTATATTTAGTAAGGAGCATTATTGCAATGGCTACTCTCGCCTAGCTCTGTAAGATGGGTCTGTGTTGAGCTGGAAGGAGATCGGCTCCGGTACATTTCATGGCCGCCTAATCTCGCACTCCTGCATGGAGAACTGTCTTAGACCGAGGGTGCAAACCAATGCTCTCCAAAGGGGGGTCGTCCAGTCCTCCAATTCCAATGATTATAGAATAATTCCCATCCTGCTGCATCGTAAACAACTACCATCTATACCTTGGGGGGAAAAAACAATCCTGCAGTGCCAAATGTCAGCCCAATTCAACTTTTGCAATGCCAAGGTTGAAATCTGGTCTAGACACATGTGGAACCACCCATGACACCCACAGAAAAAAAAAGGGAATTTTGGCTAGTTTTTGCACCTGGTGGGTTTGCTTCACGCATCCCACTGCAGAGTCGCAGTAGGGCTCAGTTCACATCTGTGTTGTGAATTCTGTTTTTCTCTTCCATTATATTATATACATAAATATGTTGTTTTTATTGCAGGTTTTGCTGCATTGTTTTGAGCCAAAGCCAAGAATGGCTACAATGGGGGGGGGGGGGGAATATATATATATATAATTAGTTCTTACACTTTCCCAATCTGCTCAATCTACTTCTGGTTTTGGCTCAAAAAGCTGCAGCAAAATCTGCAACAAAAAAAGCTGCGTTTCTACAATGTGGGGCCTCGGCCTAAGGCCTAGTTGACACGGGTTAGTAACCGCGTATTTTGGTCCTGATTTTGTCGTGGGAAGCGAGCCGCGATTGTTGTGGTTTTCGGTGTGTGTGTGTGTGTATATGTATATATAATATATACATATATGTTGACTCCCCAACACGGTGAAGAAATGTAAAGGTACCTGCTTTAGAGCATGTAAAATAAAATATGAAGCCTTTTTTTTTTTTTTTTTTTTTTTTTTTAGTTCTGACAGAACCTCCTCCTGTGCTGTGACTACGGCTCCCATACAGACTTCCATCGCCGAGGTTGCAGATTATAGAAAATTGATCAGCTGCTACTCTGATCCATCTTCCCCCCCCCCTTCTAGGTTATCTAGTAGATGGGGAGGGACTTAGTATGAGTACGCTGCAGGTCAGACTACACATGGGCAGAGTTTGTAGTCTGTGACCACAGCGACACAAGAACATTGGACAGAAACTGTAACATGTTTTACAGAATGGCTCTCTGTCTTGTGTGTACATGTATACATCCTTCTCTGGTAAACCTTGACCGTATAGTCTCAGCATAATAGATTGTTGATAAAGTGAGTCTGTCCGGAGTGCAGACGGTATAGATAACGTCTCTTCTTAATACTGTAGAGGCCGAGCGGTCCTTTTTGTGAGGTCTTCTTGCATTGCAGTACTCAGTTTGTAATCACCACACGGTATTTATTATTATTATTATTATTATTTATTTTTCCAACTTGCAGATTATAAAAAATTCCAGAGCTGTTGTAATTGTTGGATCCTTAAACCAAAGGTATCTGTAGGCAGTGACCACCTCCTCATATTGCTGAAATAAGGTGTTTCGTCCTATCTTTAGGATACTGTTCTTATCATTTTGTTCTGTACCCATGGCTCTATATCCGGAGCCTTGAACCAGTGCCCACATCCCATCGGCCTAGCCCATTGGCTTATAGATATTCATGAGGACAGGTAGTTGTCTGCATTGAAGCAGCCATATCTGCAGTATGAAGATCCAGGCTCTGCGGATACCCTGACGTGCTATGCAATGCTTTATTGTCTGTACCATTTCCTCCAGACAAGGAATTTATAAAGCTGCCAAGGGAAGATCTGGAAACAAAGCAAGAAACTTCAAGTGATGAGATATATATCTATAGATATGGATCTATTTTTTATTTTCTAAAAACCTGTAAATGTTTCTTAAAAATAATCATCTTTGACCTTTTTGTTTTGCTGATTCTGTGCAAAATGTGTCCACAGGTAAATCCACAAATGGTGTTTTTTTTTTTTTTTTTTTTTTTTTTTTTTTTTTTTTTTGTTATGCAGGGAACCCAGATTCTCCCTCTTTTTTTATTTCAATGATAGTTGGTTATTTTCCTGTACCTGATAGCAAAAAAATATGATGCTTTTTGTTACCATAGAAATGAATGGGAAGCAAAAAAAAAAAAAAAAAAAAAAATCCTGACGTTTCTTTACTCTAGGTTCACAGAAAACATTTTTCATGTCAATTATATCTACGGATATGTAGGCGTTTTCCATATAGGTATAATAGGGACAGAAAGTCTGCAGAGGAAAACTTATTTCTGTGTGACAAAAAGTCCAATGTGAACTTAGGGGCCACACGGTGGCTCAGTGGTTAGCACTGCAGCCTTGCAGCGCTGGAGTCCTGGTGTTCAAATCCCGCCAAGGGCATAAAACCATCTGCAAGGAGTTTGTATGTTCTCCCTGTGTTTGCATGGATTTCCATCCCATATTCCAAAGACATACTGATAGGGAAAAATGTACATTGTGAGATCTATGTGGGGCTCACAATCTACATTAAAAAAAAAAAAAAAAAAAAAGTCCAATGTGAACTTGCCTTTAGTGGTCTTTTATTTTGAGAAGTCGCCAATGGATATGCATATGGTCCACTAAGTATGGAGGAACTTTCTGTGCTCTGAGATTTGTCAGTAACCCAGCCATGATGTCTCTATTGTGGTCAGGTTATCTTCTTACATGTAGTGTCCTCCTGATAACCAGCCATGATGTCCTTATTGTGGTCGGGTTATCTTCTCCTACATGTAGTGTCCTCCTGATAACCCGACCACAATAAGGACATCATGGCTGGTTATCTTCTCATACATGTAGTGTCCGTAGAGGTTATCCGATCACAATAAGGAAATCATGGCTGGATTTCTGACAAGACCATAGAAATTTCCTACATTCCTGGTTACATCCGACTATATTGGCAACCGATCGAGACAGAATACTGATTTCACTAAGATGGTTAGAGGAATTCTCTGGCACACAATATGGCGCTTCTGTCTTTAGTAGGGCAGCATTTGGCCAGTCCAGATGTCTTGCTAATGTTTTGCTAAGAAAATCTGTATTTTTGAATTGCTCAATGACTTATCTGCATATATTGTATATAATAAGCCCAGCAGTAGATACCCCATGTACCTTCAGACGTTCCTGTAATAGGCGGTGTACTTGTTCACACACGGGAGAGGGGAGTAGATGTTGTGAATTCTGGGTCAGGTTAGTACAGTCTTCTATGTGGTCACACCTTTCTGATGAGTAACCTATTCATAAAGAGGACTTCCCAGGATGTCTGGTACATTATTTTCTTGGGAGGAGTGCGCTTTAAGTCAATCCACATTAGTCTTTAAGTTTTTTTGTTTGGTTAGCATAAGCTAAGATAGATTTATATGTTGTAGTGAAAGGGTGTTCTGGATATTTCAAGTTACACCTTACACAAGACTTGCTGATTGGTGTCTGTCCATTGGGATCGGCATCGACCACAAAAACAGAAGACTTTAGTACCCAAAAACGGTATGGGGCAACGGTTCATGCAGCCGCACATTCACTTCTGTAGGACTGGTGGCTATTGGTCGGCAGTTCTATAGAGATTGAATGAGTAAATTTAAAGGGGGGCAGGTGATAAGTGTCCATTGGCCGGGGGCCTGAACACTCTGGAGGATGGGGGACCCAAAGTCTTCCTTAAACTTCCTTGTGAATGGAGCACCACTCCAATTGCATGACTGGTTCTCCATTCACTTCTATGTAGCGACTGTTGGTGCTGGAGATTTTACAGTTCTGAAGCTCCATAGAAGTGAATGGAGCACCAGTCACATGAGAACACTGACGCTCCATTCAAAAGGAAGCTTTCCGTCCTGATCGTTGGGGGACCTGGCATTCGGGCCCCCAGCGATCAGATACTTACGACCTTCCATGTGGATATGGGACATGTGTCCATATTGGTACAACCCCTTTTAAGAAATTTTCCATGAGACTATCTTTAGAATAGACCATTAATATCGGATTGGTGGAGGCCCAATCGCTGGCTGCAATGGTTAGGTTAGTCGCACGTCAACAGATGTCAGTGTACATGACCCATTAGCTAGTGGTTGCCTTGCCCAGCTGGGAGTTGTAGTAGGACAACAACGGGACAGGCTCTGGTTGGAGATTTGCATTGTGTCCTATCCCTAGACCACGTAGAAAACCTGAAATTGTCCCATGAAAAATCCTCTTGCCTACTGGATCAGGTGCACACGGATCAGATTTAGGCGGTATACATTATTTTTTTTCGTTCCTCCAACTTGTCATTTTTGTACTGTACCGCTACAAACGGAGATGTTTAGTCTAGCTGACTATCTCAGCAAGCTAGCAAGTAGGTCATAAACACACTACTTTGAATATTTAATGCACAGCCATGTTCCTGCAAATCTTGGCACTAGACGTATAAATAAATGAGGTTAGAAGATATTTTTTCTGGCAAACAAAGCCTAAATTTGTAGAAGTCGGCGGGAGCCAAGAATGGAAAATGAATGCTGTTTGATGTCGATGATGCAGATTTTTTATTTTTTTAATTTCTATTTTTTTAATGACTGTTCATTGTGAATGTATTTCTACAGATTTATTTGGTTCAGGAATCTAGTGAAACAAAACATTCATCTGTCAACTCCGAGGGATAGAATATATATAAAAAATTGTTTTTGTTTTCCATGAAAACATTTGCTAATTAATTATTCAGATGTTATTTTGATAGTAAAGAGTCGTGCCCCCCCCACCAAGACTTCATTACACATACAATAAAACCTAACGCCGCCAATGCTAATCCCTGCTCAGCACGAATCTGCAGCCCATACAGAGGGAAGATGCCATGGTTCTATTTTGTGCATTGCTCCACGTAGCAAAGTGCTGCAAAAAAGCCTCGGAAAACACATTGCATTTTTTTTACTCATCATTTTAGTTTGTGAGTTTTCCTCTGCAATCTTTCTGCCCCTATTTACAACTATACGGAAAACATTCCGCTGATTTAATTGACATGTTGCGTTTTCGCAATGTGCAGACCCGGCCTAAATGTTACCATGTTTCCCTGAAAATAAGACAGTCTATTAAATTTTGGTCCTAAATATGTGCTATGTCTTATTTTCAGGGGATGTCTTATTTTTTTTTTGTGTTGCTGCCACCACTGCGCTACGCTGATATGTGCTCGCTGCGCAAATGTTGTATGAAAAACAAAAACAAAACCCATTGCAGTTGGCTGAACACTGTGTGCAGTGCTCCGTGTGCGCAGGAAAGCCGGCTGCTGCTGTGATACCGTACGTTGTATCCACTGTTCCTGCTGCTGTGGGATGAGATGGGAGAGTGGACCCCCTGCCGCATACGATGCTTAGTGTATGCACAGCGGGCATCTCCCAGCTCATCCTACAGCCAAAGGAACAGTGGATACAACGTATCGCAGCGGTGTCAGCAGCCAGCATACCTGTGGACACGGAACATCGCACACAGTGTTCAGCCAGCTGCAATGTTTTTCTTCAAACAATCTTTGCACAGAAAGATGATTATTATTGGGGGATGTCTTACTTTTGGGGGGTGCCTTAGATTAGGCAATTCAACAAAACCTCTGCTATGTCTTACTTTCGGGGGATGACTTATTTTCGGGGAAACTGGAAACTATGTATACAAATGGGTTGTTGTTGGATCTTGAAGCGTCAATATACACACTAGACCACCATTTTGAAAGAGGGTGTCCCACGCTTGGCCAGAGGTGACAGTAGCTAGAAATGGCACTTCTCGTTTTGGAGGACCGAACATGTTTGTACGTTATAGGTTTTTATTAGGCATTGTGCAATGCTTCATTTCACCTGTTGTGGCACTGCAAGGAAATTGAACACTAAGGCCCCATGCATGTGACAGTGTGGGCTGTCTGAGGGAGTTCCCATGCTCAGTTTTGTTGAATATGGAGCATGTCTGATCCAGCATTGTGACAACTGGGCAGAGAGGAACCCTCGCAATGATTTTGGAAGGCACTCTGAGTGCACACGACTAAACAATTGGACTGCTCTCGGCCTGTGCACTTTGTCCGGTGCATGAGGCCTTAAGGCCCCTTTGGATCATTGAAAATGAAGAGGAATTGAGTCAGACCTCTACCTCTGCTTCTTCTGTTTTCCATCACTCCTGGAATAAGTGAGTTTTGGCAAAATTTCTGGAGGACCCCTTTAAACTTTTACACGTTGAGGTGGACAAAATATGGTTTGACCCTTGAAGGAAATTGAGGTTTTTTTTTGTGGCTGAGTGATTAACCTTGTCATTAGTAAGACCACCAAATGGTTGGGTACTGGGAGCTTGGGGACTTGGTCTCTTCCTAGTAGTGGTTTCCCCCTCATCCTAAATGGGTGTGTATATGACTACTGAACAAGTGAATGCCCTGCCTTTTGGTGTTGCAGATCCCCCAGAAACCTCTATGTTTAGTATTAGTCCTTTATTTCTGCGGCCCTCCATTTTGGCTAATAGAGAACCGCAGAAAACAGCTGATCAGTGGAGGTTTCATGTGTTGGACCCCCACTAACCTGATATTGATGACCCATCCTAAGAATAAGTCACCAATGTATGTCACTTATTCATGCAGTGACCACTGTTGGTCAATTGTAGTTTTTGTTGCTTAAGTTTAATATACAAATCTTATAAAATGCGATTAAGACCCCGACTCGCAGCTTTCGGGCGTTCCTATTGTTCAGCGGACAGGTATCTGATGTATATGGGCATCTCTAGTGTCAGTGTAGATGAGGCTGTAACCTAATCTCGCTGCATTGATGCAAAGTCCATTCCCGTCAGGTTTGCAATCTATAATTTATAATGGGTTTTGGTTGTGGAGTCTCCTAGTTACTTGCAGAACTTTCTCTATGACTTTTGGTATACATGACATGAGAGTTTCATAGTTTCCAACCTTCGGACTGGGACTACTTGGTGACTTTATAGTCATGGCTAAATCACAGTAAGGTCTCATTCACACCCATGTGTATTATCAGTGGGCTATGTTTTTTGTTTGTTTTTTTTTCTCCACTGCTTGCATACTGACCCTTTTATTTCTATGGTCCAATACACACAGCTGTGTATTCTCATGGGCTCATGTATGGTGCAAAACTCAGGACACTGCGCTTTGCAATTGGGGCACGGAGGCACAAGTGGCAAACCTATGCCATCAAGGCCTGGCTACATGGGCACACATAGCGAGTCCAGTCTTTGGAAGGCAACAGCGAAGCCAGGTGTTTTTTGCTGTGTCTCTTACCCCTGTGGGCGGCTGCTCCAGTTTTCAGCCTTGCTTTACTACTGTCTACTTTTGGTTGAGGGGCTTGTGGTACGTGCCCCACCACAAAAAAGTATGCTGAGCAGCAAGTATGCCTATACTACTTTTTCTTTGTGGTGATTTATTTATCTTATTTTTTTGTAAAACAGTATATAGCATTACATCAAAATGTGCACAAGTGGTTGAAGTGGGTTCTTAGTGCAGACCTACAGGTGTTGTCATTCCAGAGTCATACGCGCTGTGGGGGAGGTATGCTCAGCGGTAGCAGCAGCGGACCCAGACAGAGACAGACTCCAAAATTGGGTTCAACAGGGTTTTAAACCTGTGTGTTTATTTTGCAATAAAATAAAAGGAATTGGCAAACAACATAAACAGGCCTTATCTTCAGGCAAAAATAGTAACACAACCACCTGCCCGGCTGGGCCACTAACTAAACAAGAGCACTTTACCTATACATATGGCTTGCTTCAGCCACACAGGATCTGTGGTACACGCTGGTCTCACCAGATATCAGGTTGTATGGCCAGGACCTGGCTCCACCACTCTCCCCCAGGAACTGCCCAGGTCTACAGTCTTGTCAGGCTTTATAGGCCTGTAATGAGGCCCAGCTCCCACCTGTGCATGAGAGCGCCTTCCTGCAGTGGAATAAGAAGGGTTAAACTCACAGGTGAGGTTTTGATACAGCCATGTGAAGACCTCGCTTACCACACATAAGAGAGGAATCTGGGTGAGGAATCTGGGTTCCTTCCAGAACTTTCCCTGTCACTCTCACAGCACACATTTAATATATATATAATATATATTTTATTTACAGTAGAACTTAATAAGATTTTGAATAACCGATCAGTTCTTAATTTTTGTCCTATAATATTTTACCTTGACTGTTTGTTTCCATTATCAGTTGGCTAGACTAGAAATTTGTGAATTATCTAGTTAATAAAAAAAAAGCAGGTTTTTTTTTTTTCAATCATTTTCTTGCCATTCGGCCTTTGCTGGCATTTTCTTGGTGAACCCCCCGCTCTGCAGGTGCCGGGGGTTTTGTTTATGACTATGAAATGTTATAGAGCAGGAGGAGCAGAGCAGGTGGATATTGTTTTGTAGGAAAAGATTCAGTGTTATTTACTGGTTGATATCTCTCTTCTTTCCATGCTTTAGGAGTCCAGTAGGTGGTCTTGCTCAATAATTGACATCCCTGTGCATGTTTATCAGTCACTGACAAGGACCACCCACTGACACTCTGTCAGGAATGTCCTTATACGCGAGTCAATAAGTTTTCCCAGGTTTTTTTTTTTTTTTTTAAATGTGGTAAAATTAGGGGTCTCTGCTTATATTCGGGTCGGCTTATACTCGAGTATATAAGGTATACAAATATTCCCAAGCTTATTTTTATGGACCAGTCATTGTGAGTGAGAAGGGCCAATAGTTGCCAATGCAATCACTGGTACAAAAAAAAATTCTCTGTGTCGGAATGACTGGCGAATTGGCCGCAAAATTTCCCGTGTTGCCCGGTGTAACCGATATAGCGTGACCAGATCCTGTTATTTTGGTCTAAGCCCATCTCTCCGGCGTTACATGACCAGGTTTACGGCGTTTTTTTATTGTGTTACTATATTGACCAGGATAATTATAGCCCTGCTTTCGGGAGGAGCGCTATTTATCTGTTCTCATTGTGTCTGGGTGAGTAAAACCTTTCAGCTGAAAGCTTTTGTTTGTGTCAACAGAGAAAGCTTTTAGCTTTTATGTATTGTGCTTGCTGGGGAATTTACTGAACGTATCCTTTCATTTCTATTGGGTAATCATAAAGCTTCTGCCACAAAATACATTTTTTCTTCTTCTTTTTTTTTTTTTTTCGTCTTGCAAAAAATTCTTTTTCATGCTAAGCAGAGTTGTGAAGTGGTTGGCCGCATTCACACAGCTTAAATTAGTCTATCCTCCAGCCTTTCATGTCTAGAAAAGCTGGAATTTACAGAAATAACCCTTCGCCCCTTTATATTACACACACCAAGGTCTCGAGCGCGGTTTTGTGCATTTTTTTTGGTAATGTTAGTTTGGTGCATAGATAAATTGGAAAATTGGTACATGGATAATTGGAGTTGGCTCGATCTAGAGATTTATACATGAAAATATTTTCCTACATGTGTAGTCAAAGGCTTCAGTTTTCAGGCTAAGGTCCCACGTGGCAGGACGCAGCAAAAAAGCGCTGCCGCGATAACGCATCATAGTTTTTTTTCCCTGCATTGCTTTTCACAGAAAGTCCACAAATCACATAAAAACTCCTTGCAGATGTTGTCTCTGGAGGGATTTGAACCCAGGACTCAAGTTCTACAAGGCTGCAGTGCTAACCACTGAGCCACTGTGTTGCCCCTACTGTACATATTTTTCCACAATGTGAGTATGGGATTTGCTAGGGTGACTTATCCTTAGGATAGATCAGTATAAAATAAGCTCAGGTATGACACCCGGTACCCCAAAAGTTGTTATATGGAGCACAGAGGTGGAAGCATATATCTCTGCTCTTCATGGCTGCATTTACTGCAACTCAATTCTTATTGACTTGGATGGGAATTAAACTGTAGCAGCTCAATGTGGTCACTACACATAGAATAGAGCTATCTGCTTCTGGGACCCCGCCATTGATAGGATATTGTTGATCTATCATGAGGATCATCACGATTGTTTCCCATGATGTCCCCCATGGGCTAAGGCCCCACATTGTGGAAATGCAGCAAAAAAAAAAAAAAGTACCAACAAAGTGATTGAGATTCGTAATAATCCCATCTACACTTTGCTGGGAAAAAAAAATGCTGAAAATTTGTGTTAAAAAAACTCAACATGTAGGGGGCAACACGGTGGCCCAGTGGTTAGCACTGCAGCTTTGCAGTGCCTGAGTCCTGGGTTGGAATCCTGCCAAGTACATAATCGGCAAGGAGTTTGTATGTTCTACCTGTGTCTGCATCTCAGCATGTCAATTTTACCGGTGGAAACGCAATTATTTCCCTATAGGTTTAACAAGGGAAGAGAAGGATGAGAAAAATGCAGCAAACATGCAATAAGAAATGCTGCGGGGGGGGAAAAAAGTTTTTTGTTTTTTTTTGTTGTTGTTTACTACCGTATATACTCGAGTGTAAGCAGAGTTTTTCAGCACAGTTTTTGTGCTGAAAAAGTGTGCCTCAGCTTATACTCGTGTCAATACGGTAATTGAAAATGTCACATGACTGGTCCGCAGTGAAAGACATCTGTGGGAGGCCACTGGAGCAGCGATCGGTGAGTGGTGAGGTAGCGCTGCCTCCAGGACCGCCCCAAGATGTTTCCAGAGCATCTTCTCTGCCTTGGAAACTTCTTAAGGGCCCATTCACACGGAGTAACGTGCCGCGGCACGTATACGCCGTGTGAGATTTTGCAGGCCGTATACGCTCCCATTGATTTCAATGGGAGCGTGGATCGTAAACGGCGCGTTATTTTGCGGCCGTGATTTTGCGTATACGTGCCAGGTCACGCAGCACGTTACTCCGTGTGAATGGGCCCTAAGGCGGCCCTGGAGACGCTGTTCCAGTGGCCTCCCACAGATGTCTTTTACTGCGGACCAGTGAAATTAACACTCGAGTGAAGAAATAAACAGTTTTACTCACCTCTCCGGGATCCGATGTTAATCCTAGCCGGCTTCAGGCCTATATGGTAATATCCCAGATGTCACGTGGTCTGGGATATTACCATATAGGCCCAAAGTCTGTGGTAGTAGTAATAGCCTGTTACTGCTAGCACAGGCTTTGGGCCTGTATGGCCACAGACTGCTACCATAAGGCTTTGGGCCTATATGGTAATATCCCAGACCATGTGACATCTGGGATATTACCATATAGGCCTGAAGCCGGCTAGGATTAACATGAGCACAAACAGTATGTCATGCATTTTCCCCCCTCGGCTTATACTCGAGTCAATAAGTTTTCCCCGTTTCTTGTGGCAAAATTAGGGGGGTCGACTTATACTCGTGTGTGTGTGTGTGTGTGTGTGTGTACATTATATATATATAATATATATATATATATATATATATATATATATATATATATATATATATATTCTATATTATTTTTTTATTTTGCTACCTGTGGTCTTAGCCTTGAGCTTCTTCCTGCAGTATGTATTCTGAAGTAGAATCAATGCAAGATGCCAAATACCAAAATCTATGGTTAGACCAGATACTAAAAATTTCCACGTGACTGCTGAGGCCAATCAGTGGCTTCCGCAGAACTCCGCAAGAGATCCGGGAGAAGGCGCAGGAGCAGAAGAACCAGGACACACTGTAAGACACTGGGGCATCGGGGACAGGCGAGTGTGCATTTTTAATTTTTTTTTTTTTTTTTTTTTTTTTTTTTTTTTTTTCAATGCCTTCAGCTGATTTTAAAAGCTGAGGGGTTGTCCATTTTTGCTTGGAAAACCCCTTTAGAGGACCTTTCACGTCCTCGGACACATGCGGTGTCAGTTCCTTACCGCCCAGCGATGATGCTGAGCATTGAGGAACGCCTGCCCTACTCTTGATAGTACTTGTCCATAGACTAGGACTGGAGGCGCGTTCCTCACTACTCATTGTCATGGCTGGGCAGTAAGGCACGCCCCCTCACAGTACAGCGCAGTAAACGCTACCGTGAGGAGGGGCGTTCCTCATACTGTCAGAAACGCCCTTCTGACACTGAAAATTTACGGTACCGGCACTGATGGCTCTTCACCAGGGGCACAGAACGGGAAAGCTGATAGTGCGCTGAATTCAGTAGTCAGCTTTCTAGCGGTGTATTACACCGCATGTGCCCAAAGGCGTGAAGGGTCCTATTTTAAGAACCATCATGGTACTAACCTATATTATGGAGAACCCCCTAGACATTATGTCCATAGGCCTCTTAACCATGGTTCCTGTATTCTCCCTTCTTCAGCATCTATGGCATCTCCACAGGGTATCCTATAAAGACTTGAGAGGTAAAGGACCATGTGCCCTATTGAGCACTTTGCTTGTTACTTTTATTACCCTCTCTACGCAAACTTATTTTTTTCCCAAAATTTCCATAATTTTACTTGACCTCTACTGTCATAAGGGAGTGTCAAGAAGTCTTCACAAATGAGTATATTGGCGTCATCCATCAATCCACCATTGGCGTTTCTCATGCCCCCCCCTTTTAGGTTGCACACTCATGTGTAGCCAGTGTTTTTTGTAAGTATCTTTCAATCACTTGGCTAATGCCCGTAATACTTTTGATCTTTCTTCTACAAGACAACTTAAAAGCTTTATAAAAGCTTGGTCTTTGCAGTAGTGCCGCCTTTCAAGTAGAAGTCTCAGCCTTCTCAAGTAGTTTCATAACTGTCTGGCAGAAAACAGCAAATCAGATTGTGTTTAATGGACACTTAAGTCTTACTACACCCCGGACAGATGATGTAGGACACCCGGTGATATCGTACTGACTGCTGTTTCTAGTTCTGTCCAGATTGACTCTAAAACAAGTAACGATTGAAAATATTGGCTTTTCTAAAGTTTTTATTATGGTTTTATTTTGTTTTTTGGATGAGTATGTTCATTTTCAATGCAGGGTAAGGCGTTAAATGGAGTCTGTCTTCAGAACCCAGCATATAATCCGAACTCACAGATGGATTAGGGTCCCCTGAATCAGATGGTGTTTTCTCCTTGCGAATCGCTGCCTCCGTTGCCAAGATATTGCCTTCATTCAAGTTTTTCGGAGCAATGACCTCCTCATTGCTCTGCGCTGTATTGGCAAAAGAGGCAGCGGTTCTCTAGGGGAAAACTCCATTTGTTTCGGGTGACTATAACCTATCTGCAGGGCTGGAGTCTGGTGACAGACTCCCTTTAAGGTGGCCATATACCTTTAGTGGCTGTCGAAAGGATACTCAGCCAACCAATAAGTATTCCTTCCAACCTCCCCAATATGCATTCATGATCAAAGAGAAAAACACCCCTGCCGGACACCTATGGCAGTGACTTCTCTCTTGAAGACCAAGGATTGGGCTTATTGAAATCCAACATGGCCGATCCTTGTTTCTAACATCGAATACACATCAGTTGATTGGCCAGTCTCACCAACCAGACTTGGCCGACTTTGAGTCTAATATGTCTATGTATAGCCACCTTCCTATTTTTATGTATACATCTTGGACAGGAAAGTCCCAACCAAAAATAAGTTTGTAGGTTTTGCAGTGAATGACCAAAGTGCTCTCCTGTTCCTGGCACTTTGGTTGTCCATTGCTGCAGTGCATCCGGTTTTGTGCTCCGAAACCCTGTGTCCCAAGTAACCGGTGAGACCAAGCCATAGTCCTTGTAGAGGGACCAGTGACGTCCCTCACATATAACCAAAATTCTTTAAAGTGCCAGGCAGGACCCATGCTGGTAAAAATCTATGGCAGATTTGTCTGATAGTGTGTGTGTATTTGGTTTTTGTTTTGCAGGGTCAGTATTGTCACATTCATGGTTAGATCTTATTCCGTTATGGATTGGCAAGGCGGTGGAACGCACATACAGTCATTGATGTAAAATATGGAAGGAAAAAAAAACCCACATTAACCGTGAAGGCAACCTTGGTACCCAGTTGTATTATCCTAACATGAAGATCTTTTTCTTAGCTGAGTGTCTGGCCCTGACCTAATACAGTCTCATAAAGGAATCTGAAACGGCCTGATTTCCATTTATAGCAGCCGCTCTTGACTCACAGAACAGCTTGCTTTCTCACTTCCCATATTTAACATAAAGGTCAGCTTGTTGCGGATCACACTCCGGGTCTGTCGGTGCATCTGAATATTGTAAAGCTATATTTAATATAGGTGTGGAATAGACGGAGCCTTTTGGCTTGCCTAGGGGTGATAGTCGTGACGTTATCTGACTACAGTATATTGCAATATGATAATAGTAATGCTCACATAAAGGCAATAGTTAAAGGGAGTTTTTCGGTGCCTTCCCACCATTAGACTAATTATAGAGCGGGTTAGTAACCTGTGACCAATGTACCAACTGACCTTTATTGACTTGGAGAGAGGTGTAATTTTCCACTATTAAAGGGGTATTCCTGAAGCTTACAGGGATATTCCCATCTGAAGGATCATATTCAGACTTAACCCATTACATTGCTTCTATCTTGCTCTGTTTGCCAGGTACAGCTAAATTTCTCTCCTAATGTCTTACAGCTGGTTGCCTAGGTTAGTGTCCTGCTCACAGGTGAGGATGATGACTTCTGCACATGGCTTTCATTACACACTGATAAGGGCTAGATTTCTGGTGTCTCTATTATCTGTGCATGTAAACCCAGAGATAACGGTAGTGTTTGAGGCAATGCTTAGAATGAGTCCTCAACTCCCGATCTGTAGAGTCTGACACCCAGCAATCCCACAGCCACTACTTTTTCACAGGCCATGTGATGTCACGTTCACCGGTCACACGGTCTGTTTGCAGCTCAGTCCCATTCAAGTAAATGGTATTGAACTGTAATACCAAGCACAGCCACTATGCAATGTAAGGTATTGTTCAATGAAGTGCTGGGTGTCGGACCCCGTCCAATCCGTTATTCTTGAGGTTATCATTATTAAATTCCTCAACAGACTTCTCTCTGTTGCTGTCTGACGTCCACTCTTTTGAGCAGGCATCTATGTCCAAATTTGTTAAGCTAGGACATGCCCTTAAAACATTTTGTCCAGGACTATGAGCTCCACTTGCTTTTCCCAGATCAGTGACGACCCGTTCACTGGCACGTGGCCATACCATGGCTCAGTCCCATCCAAATAAATAGAGCTGAGCTGCAATACCAAGTACAGTCACTGTAAATTGTATGGCGCTGTGCTTGGTAAAAAGTGAGGAGATCATAACAATCAGGATCTCCAGAGTTTTTCAGAAGCGGGAACAACCAAGACACAACTGACGTGAATCTTTAACATGATGACAGAAGAGGGAACTCTCAGATTTAGCTATTTTTTTTTTTATTTTTTTTTTCTCTTCTTCTTCTCTCTTAATCTACAGGGAAAGCATGGTAAATGTCATATTTAAATAAATAACCAAAACTTCCTCCAAGAGTTTACAACGCGCCCGTCTTCTCCCACGTAAGATTGTGACTGCGCATCTGATTCCGAGCGTGATTATTCAGCACTCACATCTGACATTTCATGGAATTACGAAGCCGAGGTTCTTCCGTCCTAGCATGTATTTTGTGAAGATTGGCGTCTGAAACTCTGAATTGTAATCAATCTTTTTATGGAAAATGCAGAAAAATATCCTTGTATTTGCTTCATGAAGTAGGAAAATAACAAGCCTGTAAAGGCGCGTCCACATTTCCAGTATTTGTTCTGGAATTTCAGTTTGGAGAATCTTCTCCGAAATCAGTAAGTAAATAGGGTACAGTCTTGTTGACTGGGGCTCTAACAAACACGATTTGTTCACTGATGGCGGGATCTGAGAGAGTTCGCAATTTGGGAAGTGCCACAAGATTTACAATGTCGGACCCCACTGATCAAAATTTGATAGCCTACTAGTAGAATATCTGCGGCTTCGCTCGCGGAAAATATGTTAAATTGTTGGCTATACTAAAAGTAAAATTTTCAGGGTCACAGTGAAATTGACATTTTCAGCGCGCTACAGTAAATCTTTTTTTCCACTTTAAATTTTTATTATTTTGGCATTTTACTAATTTGTCGTAATATTGATGTGAACAACTTATTTTTATTTATTTTTTTTTTCAACATTTCTGTTTTCCATATACAATACATATTATGTAGTATAAACTATTCCAACTATTTTATGGCTCTCACATCTCAGTAATGGAGACCGCCACACAGGCAGACTTGTGGAGTTGCCCATTGCAACCAATCAGAGCTCAGCTTTCACTTTACCTCAGCAGCTTCAGTGATAAAAGCTCCTGTATAGTAATATAATAATGACACTTACTATCAGGCAGTTGTCACCTGACTAATATGGCTTGAGAAAGCGCCTGTAGTCGGCGTGAAACGGCTGTTGCCTTCGTCTCCATGTCATTTCTCCTTCCCTGAATGTTTTTATACAAGTACCGAATAAAGGACTGTTTTTAAATGGAGACAGTTGAGACTTGGGTGAGTGCCCGCCGTTTATTTCTTCTTTCATCTGATTATACATCTACGGGATGTTGAGCACCACGCCACAATAGATGTCCAAAATGGAAATCTCCTAATACATTTACTGCTTCCACTGAGTAGCTAATGTGAATTATGGCTGAATGGAAGTAGTAGTGCCACTTACTTTTTTTTTCTTGTCTTTTGGTCCATGTATATGTATGTGTGTAGGTGCATATGTGTTTGTGCGTGCGCAGAGCAAGTGTACGCATGTGCTCTGTTCGTCCGTGTGCGTAGTGTGCATCCATCTGAGTGTGTTTGTTTGCATGTATGTGGTATTTATGGGATGGTGTTTGTGTTGTGTGTTATGGGTAGGTGTATGTGTGCTGTCTGTGTGATGTATATATGGTGTTTGTGAAATGTTTGTATGTTGTGTGTGGTATTGCAGCCCCTTTAGCAGTGACTCTTTGGCGCCATCGCTATAATCCGTCCCTGTCAGTCACAACTGGACAGAAAAAACCTACATGTCGGGTTTTGCTGTCCGCTTGAAAAGTCGGACATCTTTATGACTAGACAGGGAAGGAAGGGCACGGAGTGTAAAACAACTGACCCGATCTCGATTTAAATGAATGAAAAATGTCACGGACACAGCTAGTGTCCGTTGCTAATGTCTGCGCAAGATTTTGAAAGGACATTAGCAGCGGACACTACTTGTCGGACACTGACTGTAGTGTGAACGCTCCCCAAGAAATTAAATCTGTGCGATTACCTGACCATACATTTCAAGTATAACCCACGCCAGTTTTTTTTTTTTGGCATAACTTATAGTACATTTATTGGGCTCCACTCTTCCACCTTCTCAAAAAATGTGCTATCATGTACCACGTTTATTCCGGTTTTCTGGTCAATATGGGATAGTAACATATAAACTTTATCATGTATTTTGATATAGGTTGATAATTAATGTAAACACATGTTTTGTGCTAAAATTTGTAACTTTGGGGCAGTTATGTGAAGTTCACACTGGCTTATGGGTCTCATTGCCAGCTCTGAAAGACAGAGACTGTCCTCTTAAAAATTGGACCTCAGACTTCCTCCTTGCAGGACTTTTTAGGCAGAATGTGCGGCTGAGACTCCATCGCAGATGTGAACCTAGCCTTACCTGGCATGGACTTGAGATTCTGGCACACAGAAGTCAGCCGATACATCTGATGTAGTAAAAGGCATGAGGTTTTGTTTTTTTTTTTCTGTTTTTTTTTGTTTTTTTGTTTTTTTAGGGGTTGCCTGATCTCAAACCCCTTCTTTTTTTTTTTTTTTTTTGTATGTAGATTGTGATCCCCATATAGGGCTCACAATGTACATTTTTCCTATCAGTATGTCTTTAGAATATGGGAGGACATCCATGCGAACACGGGGAGAACATACAAACTCCTTGCAGATGTTGTTCCTGGCAGGATTCGAACCCAGGACTCCAGCACTGCAAGGCCACCATGCTAACCACTGAGCCACCGTGTTGCCCCATCCCCAAAGCTTTTTTTTTATACTGATGGCTTATCCTGTGGTCCTTATGTGATTTGTAGAGGTCCGACATCTGGACCTCATACATGTCCGCTGTTCTGGCAGCCTGTAGGCACCATAACTTGTTGCAGTGGAGCGACATTTCAATTCCCAGAACTACCACTATACAGTGGAAGGGGCTACTATGCCGCTCCTATCGAATTGGAGAGCCTGCACGTGCTCTCTGTCCACTGCTATAACTTCAGCTAACTCGGGCATCCTGTAGGCACCAGATCTGTGTGGAGTCTGGGTTTAGGACCCTTCGCTGGTCACTCCTTCCCTGTGGATAGGTCATCAGTATGAAAAATCAATTTTGGGGCTGGACGACCCCTTTAATACATTAGTCACACATAATGATATCATGACTGGTATAGGATCAGTCTTTCTCCAGCCTTAGGTTGCCTCCATGGCATTTTTGTGACCTTACTATCTTTTTGGGATAAGCGTTGTATGTTTCTATAGGTTTTTAATCTCCTGAAGACTAAAAAGCTGTTTTAATGCAATATTTACTCATCGGCACAGGTGATAGAAGATGGACCCGCCGCCATATTGCCTGGATTCTGTCGGCAGATCTTATTATGTGGCCATGCAACCGCTTTAGTTTTAATTTCATGTTTGTTTAGCGGTGGCCGCTCGCCTTATCCGAGCATTACCATCTCAGGCCCAGGGATTGCTCCGTCAGATGGCTTTTCCTTCGATTTACTGAGAAGATAATAGTTTATTGACCTGCGCTGGATTCAAAGGTTGAAGATGGTGTATGTGACCGAAATGCGTGATGGCTGATTTACTTCTGAGCTTGACTGCCGAGATTCTGAATGTCTTCTGATGGATGACCGATAGGACACAATGTTCTGAGATGTGGATTGCTATTCTGAGGAGGACTTTGTTTGTCTGACCTCGGCGTTTGATTAGATTAGACTCCAGTATAAAGATTGTATGGTAGATGGCGAGCACATGCAGGCGGCTGCAAACATAGTACAGAACACTACTGTATTTGTGCACTGCTAGTGCTGTCCTTGCTCTAGGTTTCTCTGATTGACCTAGTGCTGATTGACCTAGTGCTGTCCTTGCTCTAGGTTTCTCTGATTGACCCCACACTTCAGCAAATTGGACTACTCTCTGGATTGTACTATCCACAATGTGATCTGGAAGTCAATGACCTTTAGAGGACAATAGTATACCTACTAGTACCAAAACCAGACTCACTGAGGTCTTTAATTTTCTAGACCTGATCGGCGCAGGAAGGGAAGTAGATAAACGGTGGCATTACCTAATGTGAGTAGTTGCTGCAATAATTGGTTGCTGGTGTTAACTTTCATTGTAATATTGTCTGTGATTCAAATGAAGTGACTGACCACGTTCATCGCTGTAGAGTGAACATTTCAGGGTTTAGTATGTGTATATTAATTTTTTAAATTTTTTTTATATAGATGGTAATGTGGAAAATGAGAAATAAAAACACCGGTTACCTGTGGTCCGCATAGACAATAATGGGGTCCACCGGGTTTCAACTGGTTTTATACTGAAACCTGCCTGGAGGACTGTTCTTTCTGTCGCTTGACGAAATCTTACAGAGACTCTGACAACGATGTAAACGAAGCCTTAGAAGTATGTTTAACATGAAAACTTGGTTTGAAAAGTAGGTTAAAGGGGTATTCCCACGTCGCATACTCTGCAGTCTTCACTGCTGTAAAATCTTCTTTCTTCCTGGTTTCTTGCATCGTTTGGTGGGCGGGGTTTCACATGCAACCTGCCATTTAGCTCCGCCCCAAATTCGTGTGTAGCTCCGCCCACCCATATTGGACTATGAAGTACAGGCAGCAGCAACTCCATTCTGTGTTACATACAGAGACTGCCTGTCTCTGCCATAATGAACACAATTGAATTAGCTAGCCTGATAACTGGGAGAACAGAAGAAATGAAAGCAGCTCCTCTCTCCTATCTGATAGCAGGAAGCTAGGTCAGGTGGTGTAGACACAGGAATAGCTAGAAACACAGGCTCGCTCCCCTGCACTTAGCCCCTCCTCCCTCCCCCTGAGAGCAGCAGATACATCACTTGACTTTTGAGCAGCTAAGTCAGGGCTGTGGCCACAATGAATTGAATAAAGTAAGATAGTGGACAAACAAAGCAGTTTTGCTGAAGCAGTGTATTTAGGAAAAGTCTTACATCCACATTAACAAGCAGTATAGATAGGATCCTTGTAATGGGACAACCCCTTTAAGTATCGATGGCCTGCCATTAGTATGTGATTGTTCGGGTCTGGCATCCGGGACCTCCACAGATAAGTCAGTTGAAGAGGCTGCAGTGTTTGAGAGCTCCACCTGTATGCAAAGTACAGTATAGCTTAGGGCTGTGCTTGGTACTACAGCTCAGCCCCATACACGTGAATTGGACTGAGCTGCTATTGTACCATGTGAGAGATGAATGTGATCATCAACACAGGGAAGAGACCATAGCACTCTTCAGCATCAGATGATCTGCGGGAGACCCTTGTGTCGGACCCCTACGGATCACCTGTTGATGAACTATCCTGATAATAGGTCATCGGTATGCAAGGCCCGAAAAATCCCTTTTAAAAGCCACCTTACCTTTCCCCGCTCATCAGTTATCTGTATTGTGACGTTTCAGTGCAGGTCACTGCTACGCCTGCACTAACCTGTACATAAATGGTGTGTGACCAGCTCAATGACATGACCTGTGTGCCATTGTGGCTAAACCATGGTCATAGTGGACACCTCTATGGTGTTAACACATCACCACTAAAGCCCGGAAAACAGAGACTGTGTCCTAAGGATGCAGATGGGATTGGAATCACTACCTGCTTCCCGGATCAGGACCGCACCCGACTTGTCAGCTGAGGGGTCCCCACTATCTTTGGACCCAGTGCAGCGGGGTTCCCCCTAAGTTGGGTGGGTAGGGAAGCATTGACACTAGACGGACAGGGAAAATTAAAAAATATGGGGCTTGATATCCCCTTTAAAGACCTGTATAAAAATACATTCTTGTAAATCCTGCTGTCGTTCCATCTATTGTAGACAGAAATAAAATCTCTAATCACTGATGAGACGCATTGAGAGCTCTCTGAATATATTTCTGAGCCATAATGTGACAGATTTCTAGATTGGTAATGAGAGTGCTCCATATTATGCATAATCTGGATCAGCAGTAAAAATCTGACTGTCCCAGATGGGAAACAACAATTGTATGAAGCCGTATCAGTGTGAAGATGAAGCTGGTATGTGATCTAATCATCTGGGGGAAATTATTTCTGCATTTTGCATCTTAAGAACCTTTTATTAGCAGCTGCAAATACTCAGCTCTGTTTACCCTGCCATATCGCCCTTTCCTGATCTTGCCACATAAACTAGTCTCGCTGGATTTAAGAAATGCTGGCTAGGCCTATATCCCACAACTGGGTTACGGGTAAAAGCGCCCATACACCTTGAACAGAATCAGCTATTCCTATGGGTCCTTGTTACACTTGCACACTTGGATCTTCTGCACCAATGAGCAGGAAATTACCTATTGCTTAAATCACATTATTTCTGGTGGTTTAAATTTTCCATGTTAAAATTCTTGTAATTCTAATTCTTGCCACTAAGCCTAAAATGGTTTGGGACTTCCTATCTCCTGGAGGTGCATCATGGCCATAGACGCAATGGTCTGGCGCAAACCCTGTTCATTTCTATGGGAGAGTTTTCCAGGTATGCAAGTAGGTAAGCTGTGACATCACATATTTGATAACTGGTGGATTATGTGTCTTATCTACATATATATATACACACTCACCGGCCACTTTATTAGGTACACCATGCTAGTAACGGGTTGGACCCCCTTTTGCCTTCAGAACTGCCTCAATTCTTCGTGGCATAGATACAACAAGGTGCTGGAAGCATTCCTCAGAGATTTTGGTCCATATTGACATGATGGCATCACACAGTTGCCGCAGATTTGTCGGCTGCACATCCATGATGCGAATCTCCCGTTCCACCACATCCCAAAGATGCTCTATTGGATTGAGATCTGGTGACTGTGGAGGCCATTGGAGTACAGTGAACTCATTGTCATGTTCAAGAAACCAGTCTGAGATGATTCCAGCTTTATGATATGGCGCATTATCCTGCTGAAAGTAGCCATCAGATGTTGGGTACATTGTGGTCATAAAGGGATGGACATGGTCAGCAACAATACTCAGGTAGGCTTTGGCGTTGCAACGATGCTCAATTGGTACCAAGGGGCCCAAAGAGTGCCAAGAAAATATTCCCCACACCATGACACCACCACCACCAGCCTGAACCGTTGATACAAGGCAGGATGGATCCATGCTTTCATGTTGTTGACGCCAAATTCTGACCCTACCATCTGAATGTCGCAGCAGAAATCGAGACTCTTCAGACCAGGCAACGTTTTTCCAATCTTCAATTGTCCAATTTCGATGAGCTTGTGCAAATTGTAGCCTCAGTTTCCTGTTCTTAGCTGAAAGGAGTGGCACCCGGTGTGGTCTTCTGCTGCTGTAGCCCATCTGCCTCAAAGTTCGACGTACTGTGCGTTCAGAGATGCTCTTCTGGCTACCTTGGTTGTAACGGGTGGCTATTTGAGTCACTGTTGCCTTTCTATCAGCTCGAACCAGTCTGGCCATTCTCCTCTGACCTCTGGCATCAACAACGCATTTCCGCTCACAGAACTGCCGCTCACTGGATGTTTTTTCTTTTTCGGACCATTCTCTGTAAACCCTAGAGATGGTTGTGCGTGAAAATCCCAGTAGATCAGCAGTTTCTGAAATACTCAGACCAGCCCTTCTGGCACCAACAACCATGCCACGTTCAAAGGCACTCAAATCACCTTTCTTCCCCATACTGATGCTCGGTTTGAACTGCAGGAGATTGTCTTGACCATGTCTACATGCCTAAATGCACTGAGTTGCCGCCATGTGATTGGCTGATTAGAAATTAAGTGTTAACGAGCAGTTGGACAGGTGTACCTAATAAAGTGGCCGGTGAGTGTATATATCTGTGATCATCAGTGAGGTGACTGCTGCAAAGAAATCTCTTACAGGAAGCCTCAGGATATTATTTGTCCTAGTGGCCAGAGTCAGAACTGCAGGATTTTTAGAAACCTCTAAAAATAACATTGTACGTTATTAAACCCGTCAACAAAAATTGCTATATAAGCAAGAGAAATAGTCTGCCGCTGCTTGTCCATAGGATCGTAAAATACTTCTCAAAATTTCCTACTGGCGCCTGTTGTTTCATTAATATTTATGGGTGTTGTTTTAGCAGTTTGTTAAAGGAGTTGTCCACTTCAGAATTAGCCGATTTGTACTAGTTTCAGATAGTCGGGATTATGCAAAAGTTTTAGGCAGCTGTGGAGAAAAATTGCTGTACAGGAAGAATTCTTTCAGAAATAGAAGGGTTAATAGATTATTTTTTGTCAGTGAACAAAATTAAGTGAGCAAAAGAGAAATGTAAGTCTTATTAATATTTGGGGTGACATTTGACCTTTGCCTTTCATCAGTTCTTTGAGGTACTTGCAGACCGTTCTTGGCAGAGCTCAGCAGGGAGGTTGTCCCCGCCATCTTGGAGAGCTAAGCACAGATCTGTGGATGTAGGCTTGCTCCAATTCATCTGTCTCTTCATGTGATCCTAGACGGACTGGATGATGATGATGATGATGATGATGATGATGATGATGATGATGATGAGATCAGGGCTCTGTGGGGGCGGGGTCATCACTTCCAGGACTCTTCCTCCTCCTCAGGTCACACCGAATATTGATTGGACTTAGATTTTGTTGGTTCACTTTATTTTTGTCATTAACAAATGCAATCTATTAACTCTCCTATATTTGAAGGTGTCTTTACTGTGCAGCATTTTTTTTTATATACCTGCCTAAAACATTTGCACAGTACTGTATATGTATTTATTACTCTATTCGCATAACTTTCTTATATCAGTCACCCCTGAAACACTAGAATGGTATAGCCCTGTGTAATGCCTCCACGAACTAATTGAATGTGATTAAAACTGACTTCTATAACATTATGGCCTGATTCTGGGGAATTATTTTTTTTAAAAATAGTTTTTTTTTTAAAAAAAAAAACCCTCTCGCACAGCTCTCTGTAGGTGATGTTGTTTTGTTAATAAAGTTCACCGTGATATAACACAGAAAAGAGAGGGAAGAAAGTGATGAAGAGATTGAGGTGTGTGGTGGGCTCATGTGAAAGACTCCATTAGACCATGACAATTCCTCGGGGCCTACTCCATGGGTGTAAGAAAGGTCTGTCACAAAATTGCATGACTTCATAGATAGATGGATGGATAGATATCCCCTTTAAGAGAGTCCACATGAGGCCACATGCTGTGAATATCAGCATTTTTGCCATGGTGGAAACTCCACAGCAAAAAACAGTGCTTTCTACTTGTGAATTAGCATCTCCATTGCAGAGGTATCACTGCTTTTGTCAATATGTAAAAGAGCTCTTTGGAGCAATAAGGGTGTTGTCATTGCTCCAATTCCCCCCCCCCCAATCCCATACGAACAGTTCACCCCCTAAACTCAACTATTTGGATTCTCACCTAGACACAAGGATGCGCCAAACTCCTGACTAGCCGCAGTTCTGTCAGGAATAACTGTACGCTCCACTGCCAGGGACATAAATACGCCCCTTGATTGTACCTCAAGTTTAGGTTCTCCAACATCATTACTTTTTCTATTTTATGCTCCGACATTTTCTCCAGCCCTCGCTTCCGTTCTCTTTTCCCTCTGTCAGGACTGAAGGTTAGAGAGGACATTTCTATCCTAATATTGTGAACTTTGCAGAATGATTGACATCCAGTATCGCTCTGACATTGGTCACACCTGGCAGAGGTCATATTTAAGAGGATAAAATTCTTAATCCTAATGTCAGGTTGAGATATTGATGATTTTTCACAGTGCGGCTGAAGTGTACGGTTACCGCAAGCACTTGAAGATCTTCACATCCATTTGTTAAGACAGGCCAATAGGCTAAAAGTGTTATTTTGGTTCCCGGGCTCTACCAGGGTTTCCATTGTTTTTGGCAGGAAATTCCACTGCACTGCAGTATTAATTCTGTACAGAAGCATCTAGCAAAAAATGGCATCAGTCACTGGCCTAGATTTCACGCATAAGCCGAGAGCTTTCTTAAGTAAATATCCTCTGCAAACATAACCCTCCATTTTTAATGGTCACAGTGGTTTTGTGGTCAGTACTTTTTCCCTGTTGGTAAACCAAAGCTGTGGAGTTGGAGTTGGGTGGTGGGGGGGTTGGAATTACTGGCAGAAACTTTGGAGCAAGCCAACGTTCTAGAATACCTGGGCTTATTTCTCCAAGATGGCGGGAACAACCTCCTTGTCGAGCACCTTCAAAATCTGTGTGCAAGTACTGAGAAAATTTGCTTCGAAATACAGTAGTTGTTTCTGACATTGTTTTTGCAAAAACCTTATTGCATTTTTTTCTCCGCATCCTATTTATTTCTATGGGGTTTACAAAGTATATCAGGAAAGCTGACACCGTGCAGCATATAATACCGTATATCAATGAGGACATGAGGTCCTCTTCAGTGAAGGACTCGGCCTACCAACTCCACAGCCCTGATCAGCAATTGGGGCCCTATCAATAAAATTACACATGCTGGGAAGTTTTTCCACCACACATGTGAAACATAACTACAGATGCAATGTGAACAGAGCCTAAGGCTAGGTTCACCTTTGTGTTGGAGTTGGACTTTTCTCTCTGCTGGTTGTGGTATAAAACCGGCGGACCCCATAATATTCAATGGGGTGTGCGAGGAACCACTTATTTATTTATTTTTTAAAGGCAGTCTTTCAGGTCCCCATTTGGACCCCAACATTGGAGAGACAAACAATCATGTGAACGTAGCGTCAGGGCAAACTACAGTCCTGCTTTATGGATCAGAGAGTATGCCCTATACAATTCTGGGATATGTTGAGATGTGTAGGTTGCACGAAGGGATTAGCTCGGATCTGTACTTAGCCTATATAATCAATGTTCTTCTTCCAATTGGCTGCACATTATTGCTTTATACTCCCTTAAATCAATGCTGTCCACAATACGTCTCCTCCCGCTCATTCCTTATTCACAGGATCTGTGTCCGTTCACTAAATGCCGTTTTTTGGGGGTGGGGTGTGTGGGGGGGGTTAACCTTATTTGTGAAAAAGGTTGTCCTCTGTGTCATAGCCATCATTAGTAAGCGATCTGTTTACTCACCATTGGCTTATTCCTTCCGTGAACGGGTGAAGATCACACATTAAGAAGGTGGTGAACTTTACCAAGCGATGCAGATGTAATAGTAACTGTGCTTTCTTAAAGGTCACTAAGCACTGATATATTCTAGAAGAAAACACTGATTTATGCCCTGTGCTGTCTGTGCTAGCAGTAAAGAGAAAATAATAATTGTACTGTAAAATACCTGCTTTTAGTGGCTTTTGAACAAAAATGGTGATTTTTATGTAGTAATTTGTACTTCTTAAGTCCTACTGCTTGGGGTGTTCCATATCTGAACTCCGCTCTTTACACATACGCAGTATGTTTGCTTATCATCTTAAAAGGAGTGGCCATTTGCAAATACCAAAGGAATTATATAGGTCATAGGGGTTGTCCAAGACATATATATATATATATATATATATATATATATATATATATATATATATATATATATATATATATATATATATATATATATGACCTCTTTACTGCACAGCTCCGTATGTTATATAGTGGCTGAGCATGGTATTGCAGCTCAGCCGCATTCATTCGAATGGGAATGATGTCATTGGTCTGAGTAAGAAGAGTCGGTCTTTCATCGTTTGAGGCATGTCTAAGGATGTCGTGAGTCAGGGTTATAGTCTTGACACACTACAGAGCGACATTCCTCTTTTAGATTTTGACTTGCATAAATCTTCAAACCTTGTTGATGTATGGCTTCCAGTCAAGGTGTCGGGGTTCTAAAATCAGTGGAGGAACCCATGGAGTCATTAAAGAGATCTGATGCTCAGAAGATGTCTGAAGGGGTCTAAATAAGAGATTCCTTCTCCATCCTTGCACAGACTTGTTTTAGAAATGGACTTCATGTCTAGACTGATTTAGTGATGTTTGGTGTTAATTTGGCGTGCGCAGGGGTCAGGCTGGATCTGCAGAGTGATTTTTGGCCGTGACTCTTGTCGTGCAACCACAAATCACCAGGATGCCCTGCAACACTTGCTATATACCAATACAGCGGATTGGATTGATCACTATTGTTTTGTTTTGTGATGTTGGGGTGCAACCCCTATTCTTTTGCATTAGAGCAGATGTATCAGGGTGTCATGGTGATTGATGGTTGCCCTAGCCTAATATATATGCTAGCTTGCTTTGGTTGTGCATTATATGCACTTAGTATGAATAAACCGTCGTGGTCCCAGCTGCCGGCAGGGTTGTTGGGATGGCACTCCTCTTTGGGACTCATTTCCCAAGTAACTATAGAAAGCGCAAATGGAGACCCTTTTTTTTTTTTTTCTTTTTTTTCTTTTTTGTGCTACATCAGATGGACATTTCATAGACTTTTTGTTATAGGTACAAACTGTTCTTATGCTTTACAGCACTTTTTATTTTTATCTAATCAGGGTCCTTTATCAGGTTTGCACATAAAACCTCCCACTTGCACTTTCTATGAAGGCTTCGTTTAGTCTCACTAGGTCTTAGTGCATAAATATAGATGTATTCACACTGTACCAGGAAAGCATACACCAAATATATTCACCAAGCCACAATATGGGAGCCTATTGGCTGGTATGTGCTGAACGTTTTAATTTCTGGGATATACCTCTGATGTACTGTGTGAATAGACCTTTAACTGTGTAATTTCAGGATGGATGTCATTCAAACCTAGAAGAAGTTTAGAAATAAGTTGTATGCATGTATAGCTAGACCAGGGACAGAGATTCATTTCAGTGCCGTAGGCTCTTATTTAATACCCTGGTCAAAGTCATGGGGAGCACCCAGAATGCCCTGCATGCCAGCCACCCCAGGTGTATATCTGTTGTAAGTTATCTTAAAGAGGACCTTTCCCCACCTCCACCTTCTCCAGTTCTTAGCATCTGTGAATAAGTTCCCCTCCACTGAGTCCAGCACAGTTGTAATTTTCTTCTGTAGCCTTCACCATTCCAGAGTAATAATCGCAGTTCGTTTTGATGCCTGATGTGCTATTTAATCTCTGTAATGTCAGGTGGGTGGTGTCCAGCAGGAGGCGTGACTTAGCTCCAATCAGAGGCAGCCAATGAATGTCAGAGCTCAGACTGGCACCCCTTGTTTGCTCCTGCCTGACGCCTCCTCCCCTGACAGTACAGAGATTAAATATCACATTAGGCACCAAAACTAACATCACTGATTGTTCAGAAATGATGGGGGCGAGAGAAAAAAATTACAACTGTAGCAAAATAAGTGGAGCAGCAGCTATTGAATGGACTTGCTGGAGGTGGTTAGAGGACCTCTTTAAGAAGGTGGCTTTGGTGAGACCTTAAACTGCAAATGTAGATGGGCTTTGTGTGTTCAATTTGGATTTTGTTTCCAGCTGTCATGTTATACACATACATATTGTAGGCATAACATCATGAATTTATGGAATATAGCAGTTTTACAAAGATTTTCATTTATATTTTGCAGGACCGGAACAGGCCCTATGAATCTTTCAACTTGCACTCATTGGAGAATTCATTAATGGATATGATAAGGACTGACCATGAACCTCTAAAAGGTACGTGTATACATAGTTATTGTCTTATACTGTAGAGGAGAGGCTATACGGAACGTTTATTTTGGCTGTGCTATATCGGGCACAACTGCTGAAGGTGTTTTTGTTTTTTTTGTTTTTTTTCCCTTTACCTATGCATTGATGCATATTTATCAATACAAGTCTGACACTTTTCTGTCCATTCTGCAGGAAAGTCGATAACCTATTGCCAGGTTTCCCTTGAGATTACAAATGATTGCTAGGGTTCTCAACAAGGGTACATTTTTGCAAATCAGTCTGCAAGTGCATTGCATTCGCTTCCAGATACTTACAAATACTCTGGTTCTCCATTTCCAGAGGCGGCCGCTCCATTGGTCTGTATACAAGTCCACTGGTTGATGTCACCAGTGACTTCCCAGTTGTGCTAGGGGAACATTTTGGCCAACCTCAGGGATGACCTCTTCACAAAAGTCACAAGACTACGAAAGGCACATCACATCAAAAAGGTGACTGCAGGGGCCTGTGGTCTGATGTAGCGTTCCCCTTACACAAACAGTACAGACCTTGTATACAAACCAACAGAGCTGCTGCCACTGGAAGCGGAGCCCTGGGGACATAGGAATACTTGATATATTTATATCCCCAGTAATAGCACTACCAAACAATAAAACTATGAACTGCACATCCCCTTTAAACCTATCCTAGACCTAAGTTTTTACCATCAAATGATGGCAAAGTTAAATCTTTAGCAATGAAGAGGAACTCCGTCCCTGAAAACTAAAAAGTTGCGTAATGTATGGTGACTCTGCAGAAGACAAACCTACATTTTAACTGTGCAAAGCCGTAACTGGTGCCAAATGCACATTTGTGTATTTCATTAAAGCGATTTGCCAGGGCTGATAGTACACGCTGGCCCAGCTCGTAAAGACGATCGAAGTTCAGGGCAGGACAGTTGCCTGGCAAGTCTTCTACATATTCAGCTTGGACAAGAAAAGAACTGGGAGTGGGTGACTAAACTCACAGCAAGGGCTGCCAGTTGGTGGTTTCTCAATCACTCCGGCTGGTTTCTCAATCAGTATTGACGGGAAGGAATTTAATTCTGGTGCGGTGACGCGTTCCTCTATATATTGGGCTGTATGGGTGAGGGGAAGGTAGAGACCTGGGGCACACAATGTCCAATAGTCTTTATATATAGAAAAATGTTAAAAAATAAAAAATAAAAAAAAAAATCAAGGAAATTCACAATTGGACCATTCCGTAAAATGTATATGGAGGATAGCTAAACACAAACCACAGTCTATACATGCACTATCTGGCTAAAGCTGTTGATCTGTCATGGCAATTACACTTTTCATACACGTGATAGGTTTCTGAAGTCTACGATGTATATAGGTTGTGTAATATTTGACAATATTGCACAACCGATGTAGAATTGGCAATGTAAACTGCAAACTGATCGGTCAGGTTGGGTTTCCTTTAGCTGCAGCTCCTCTGTGCTGGTAGGTGTATTATATTGTTAGCCTAGCAAGTTTGATTATTCATGCTCCTGCCCATAGTCTACTTTACATATTCCACACTTGTACAGCAGTATTTAGCTGTCTTTGTTTCATCTATATTACAGTAGTAGTGTCAGTAATGACCCTTATTGGGTGTCTACAGGCTCACCAGCAGTCCCAGGAAGGTGAATAGCATGCTGACCAAGCTTGTATGCCCCCCTAGGCCCTATGCACACAGGGTAATCTGGAATGGAAAGTCCACATCGTACATTGGCTGGATTTCCACGGCTTCACTGTCCAGTACTGTATATAGCAGGGACAGTAAAGCCACAAGGTGTCGGGACTTTCTGCATCACAGATTACTATGATAAAAGGAATCTGTTCTCCTTACTTGGTTCAAGCTAGGAAATCTGTCTGATGTACAGACCAGAAGTCCTGGCCTGAATTGCCCAATGTGCATGGGAACTTAAAGGGTTTTTGTGTTATTAAAGACAACACAGGAAACAACCGCTGAGACCTCCACTGATCAAGGGAATTGTACAGATATATTGGCCAAGGTGTATCTCTATGTCCTAGTCCATTATTACTGCTGCAGAACCCACCTGGACCATGACCGGTCTGTTGGATTTAGAGGAAACCATTCCTGGATGAGCAGACTCGATCTACCTGCCATACAGATACACGTCCAGCTTAATGGGAAGGATCTGATAGTCAATCATTCATAGCCAGTGTACAGTATTCATCCATTGTATGCATAATGTCCATTGCTCTTTTATACTTAAGCGGACCTATATTTGCGTGTAATACAGTATGATGGCACCAGACGTAGGAAGAAACCCCTTTTTACCTGGTTACATGTGTTTGCTTGTTGATATTGATTTTCTGTTGTCCACCTTCTGGTTGCCTGCACCATGTTACCTGAACAACACCAAGATCAGCCGTATTCCTAGAGTAACTGTACCCTCGAGGAACGTATCTGATGTGGTCGATACCTACCAATGTCTATATTGAAACCTGCTGCTTTTTTTCCATTTCCTGGCTGCTTGTCCTACAGCTGAGAAAGGGGGGGGGGAGTGTAAAAATAGCAGGTCAGGAACAGGTGACAAATGTCACACAGGCAGCACCTGGCACAAGGACCTGCTCCGAAACTAAAATCTCCAGATGTCACACTATCACTCTATTTTTGTAACTAGTTAAAGTCTAATAAATTGAAAAAATAGATAGATATTATACTTGCAAATGTCTGTCACTATGAAAATTGTGCCTGATCAGAGGTTAAACTTGAAGAATGTGAAGAATTTCCTCCATTACCGAAAAAATATAAAATACAAGATCTGACACCCAGCTTTTCTAGAATGCTGTATGGTTTTTGTGCCAGCCTACAAAAAGAGGTTTTCAGGGCTTGTGAAATTGCATATTCCCTGCTCAGGGCAATGGCACTCTATTTTGTGGGAGCCACAAGGGGGCATTATACTGTGCAATGGAAGGCTTTAAAGGGGACATTATATTGTATGGAGGTCACTGATGGAGTGTAATACTGAGACTTTATGTTATAGTGGGACTCTAAAGAAGATATTGTACCATGGAGGGAAGGGGGGCATTATGTTATGTGACTGCACAAAGGGGTGCATTATAGTGTGGGGGTTCTAAGAGCTCAACAAGGCTGTGTGGAGATGGCAGGCCAAAGCACCAACTCCAACTCCATCATAAATGGCTGACCGGCCTGGTCAGACTGACACACTGAAGATCTAGTTATTGAATTCCTATGAAAGTTAAATAAGTAACAAATTATACATGTAAATCTACAATATTAATCATTTATGATAGTTTGACCTTGCACACTTTTCTGCAAAACTAATATACTACTTTTTCCACAGCACGAATGGGGATTAATTTCCATCACCCAGCGACAGATAACATAATGGCACTGAATAGTAAGTTCCCCATTTGTTCTTTTTCTGTTCCTTGTTCCCTGTTTTAACACTGCTATAGATACCAGGATATATTAGTTGTACAGGACTGGTAATAGTATGACCTGCTTGCAGCTCCTCTCCATTATCATTCACTGTATACTGATCAAGTAAGTCAGGATTGCCAAGTGGCTACTGCTTTTTTCAGATATGTTGTTTTCTAGGTTGGCACCGTCTAGAATTGGATTCATTGATCTACAGTGAAGTGTTCATTCACCTTTTTTATATGAATTGTGATTGATTGCGGTGAAGGCTAAGGGTTACACTAAAGCTGCAGTATGAGGCAATTCTTTCACGTTGCACTAGGCATATATTCATTTTATAGCTGGTGGGGCATCATTGTTAGAGGGAACAGAGTGTAGAACATTAGAGATTTCCCAACATGTTAAAGTTTTGTGTGATCTGAGCTCTTCTCATGGGGAATATATCACTATGGGTTTGGTCACCTTAACCTTTCTTGAGCACATTGTCTCCAGACTGCGTAGAGTTAACCATGTTTTGACCACAAATAAGGAGAAGACTGGATTCTAGTGCTTTGGGTGATGTTGTAATTTCTGTGCTTTACTTTAGAAAGAAGTAAAGTTTTCCCCGTGCACTAAGAGTGAGCAGTAAACACTTATCACATTACTATACTTGACTTTGTGAACTCTACTTGCTTAACTTTTCGAGATTTCTGGTGCTCGATGAAGATTCTGAAAAGCTCATTATTTTCTTAGGCATGTTAAAAATCGCAGTGGGACAAAGTACTTTAATCTTTTTAGGTCGCAGCCAGACAGATCCAGGTGCCAGGTGTTAGATGATTTTAGTGTTCATTGACATCCGATGTCAACGACAACCCTATAAACCTGCCCAAAAAGTAAAGTTCTGTTTATGTTGGCCAATCACTGTTTCCGATAACTGAGAGACTTTTCCTCCCCTTGGAACTAATGGAAATGCCCACCCAATTCTGAACCATGATTTTTCCTCCTCTTTTAAAGTTTTATTATATTGAAACATGGCTTAAATAGGTTTTCCAATATACTCAAAAATAACCAGAAATAGATGCAATCTATATGGTTTGATTTACAAATTAGTAGATATCAAAAAATAAATTGTGAACTGTTTAAAACGTCTCAAATTTATTATGGGTGCGTAACCCTTGTGCTTAATAGTGAAAAACAATTTTAAAAAGCGCCGGGGTTACTATTCATGGATAAGGAGGCAGAAAACTGTTATGGTAGACGGTTAGATACTTAGTCTCCCCTAAACCAGCTCATGAATAAACATTAAAAAACACTGCCTATGAAGTGCCGGCAGAACTGGCAAGAATTTGGTGACAAACGGGGGGGGGGGGAGAAGGAAGCCTAACAGGAGATTAAGCTGAGGATATAGAGGACCTGGAGTATTTGAACCACCAAAGGATGAGGACTGGGATATCTACACTCCATCCAATGGGTGATAAAGACAAGTACCTAACCAGATCCAATACACAGCGTTCCTGTATGCTTCCTATAGTGTAATCCCCCCAGAGAGAAACGTTTTCAGCTATGTGTTACAAACAGGTGAGATCCTGCTAGAATTCTATTTTCCTGCCCTTTCCCTACCCAAATTGGTACCTAGTTAGGTACGTGTCTTTATCAGCCATTGGATGGAGTGTAGATCTCTGTCCTCGTCCTTTAGGGGAGACTAAGTATCTAACCGTCTACCATAACAGTTTTCTCCCTCCCTATCCATGAATAGTAACCCTTGCTTGGTCTAAGTCTACACCTTTTAAACAGAGGGAGTATGTATCTGTGAGGAGTAGACTGACTATGTCGCCCTCTACAACCCCCTGCTGATTCTCAACTACTGGGGTACACAAGCCAGGCGTTTTTTAACCTTGTTTTTAAATAGGTTTTCCCAGGAATATAACCATATTTTAATTTTTGGACAGTTTTTGCAAATCTCAATAATTAAAATTCTACAATTTTTTTTTTTTTTTTTTTATAAAGATTTCCTCTAATCATCTACATGATGACAGTTGTTGTGTTTTTTTTGTTACCCCTCTCTTGTTTCTCTTTTGTCTTTTACAATGAATGCAGGAACTTTCTATGGTTTGGGACTTGTCAGAAACCCATCCATGATGCCCTTACTGTGGTTGGGTTTCCTTCTCATACATTTAGTGCCTCTTCCTGATAACCTGTCCAAAATAAGAACATCATGGCTGGATTTCTATGGAATGGAACTTGTCAACTTGTCAGAAAGTTCCTGCATTTGTGGTCCTATCCATTGGCCACTGATCAAGACTGAAAATGTCGCCAGTAAGATGGTTAGAGAAAATCTATTAAAACTCTGCAAAATTATTTGGGTCACTGGGAAATATAATGGCGCTATATAAGTAAGCAAAATTTAATAAATTTGCAAAAATTGCCTACTAATTTAAATATGGTTATGTTCATAGGAAAATCTTTTTAAGGCTCCTTTTAATAAATGTCTTGGGACGTTATCTATCTGGTTCAAAGGATCTCAATGTCCCTGGTGTGCCATGGGCCCATACTTTATGCCACATAAATCCAATTTCATGCTGGGCCACAGGTTTACCATAAAGTATCTAAAATTTAGGGCACTTCTCTTTTTTTTTTTTTTTGTATGTAATTGAGATTTTTTTCTGGTATAGCTAATAAATAACAATTGTCTGAGTGATATTTTTATTCCGTCGTTTTCTTTTAAAGCCTTGTCACAAAGCATATAATTTGAGGGCAGAGAAACGTTTTCTTCTTTTCTAGTTGTAAGTGTATTCGTCGGGCCTTTGAAGTGTTATCGTAATAATTCAGCATTCTGTATTTTCACCATTTTCGCTGTCGGCTGCTTTATTGTGATAAGCCCTAGCTAAGAATTTTTTTTTATTTTTTTTTAAACTTCAAGCCCATAGGACGGCTCCATTTTGTTCTCATTTTATCTTTATATAAAGTGCCTTTGACAAGTTGTCTTTTTATAAACCTGCTCAAAAGGAATTCTTTACAATTTTTTTTTTTCCTGGACTTTTGTTCTAATTGTGGAGATGTCCGCGTGTTCTGTAAATGCCGCAGGTAATAGAAGGCTTTTAAGGTTTTTCTGCCAATGTACCTTCTTAGAACATGGATTGCGTAAAAGACACATTTTATGTGTGCTTTAAACAGAACAGCCAAGATTACTGTACCTATAAGCAATTTGTAGCAGGCCATATGATTGAAAACCCCAACTATGGCGGTCATGAGTCTTTGGCACACCTACACTTGTATGAGGCCGTTCTATAGCCAGCAGTACACCACTATGATGTTTGGCGCTTCTGCCCCTTTGGGTTGTTCTTTGCAGAGTAGTGCACCCGTCCACCCATTGCCCAGCTGCAGTGAGTCTGACTGTGCGTCTGCTGTTTGACTTACGTACTGCTCACTTTTAAGAAAAACTTGGGCTTCGTTCACATCTGTGATGGGCTGTCCAACAGGCGATGTCCGACTGAAGTCGGCAAGGAAAAAAGTTGTACGCCAGTTTCAGTTTTAAAACTACAACCACCTGATGGCCTCCATTACAGTCAATGGGATCCTCTGGAAACCGAGTGTAGCCACTATTTTTAGTCCCCCTATTTCTCTGACTGTCCAGAACAACAGCTAGTCTGATGCTGGCATGAACCTAGAGCTAGCACTGCACATCCTGTTCTTGGAGGAAGTTATTGCTTAGCCTTGAAATATGGCATCCCTTCTAAGACTAGGTTCACGCTTTCACTAGACCGCTAAAACCGCGTTTACTCGCAGACATCATTGACCCCGTGCAGGACTTTACTCTTCTACATTTTTCGTCAGTTTCCGAGTCTGGTCTCGAATGCAGAAACTTCCGTTCAGATGTGAACCTAGCCTAATAATGGAAACTGACTTTTAGTACACTCACTGTACATTTACATTTGGGCTACTTACAAGGATCCCCTAACTACTGTTCCCCATGCCAAGTCTTATGATTGAAATCAGATGGATTTGCAGAAAAACCATCATCAGGACAGGGAAATGTGCCAGAATGGTTGGGGGCCTGTTCGCTGGGTCCCTCAGTCATGAGAACTAGGGACCAAAAATCCCCCTAAGGCTAAGGCCCCACGGGCCGTAATCGCAGCGCTAAAGCGCTGCGGAAAGAACCGCTGCTTGATTGCATTGCAGTTCTTTCTGCAGCACTTTTAAGGGAAAGTTCAGAGAGTTTTCCTCTGCGGACTTTCTCTTAACGTTATATCTACGGGAAAGCCGCCTAGTTTCCGTAGATATAATTGACATGCTGCGATTTGCAAAGCCGCAACGGCTTTGCAAATTGCAGCGTGTCCGTGCTGCGATTTCTTCTGCAAAGAGGGCATGGGATTCGCATGAATTGCATCCCCTTTGCTTGCACTGTAAAACGCCGCTGTTTTTCCCGCAGTGTCTCCGCTGCGGGCAAATTGCGGCGTTTACGTCCCGTGGGGCCCCGGCCTAAGACATCCGCCTTGTGAGTGTCAGTGCACTTAACGGTGCTGACAGCTACATGGGAGTGATTGGAGCTCACTGGCATTCTATTCACATGGTGGCCTTAGAGAGGAACTTTCAGTCCCCATCCTTCTGATGACCCAGTGATCGGGCCCCCAGTGATCGGACACTTATTCCTTGTCTTGTGGAATGGGGATAATTATCCATAACGGGACAAACCCTTTTTAAACTTGGTGTCCTGGTGGGAACATTTGGGATCAGGTGCAACTTTTTAGTTGGTACCTTATTGAGCTCATACTGCTCCACTCTGTTTTACATGTTTACCACGTCCCGACCTGGCCTAGCAACAGTTCAGAATTGGGACAGAGTATGTATATATATTAGACAGAGTTTATATTCTATTAGAGAATTGGGACAGAGTGTATATTAGAAATGTTTTCCCTAATCTGAAAAACATAATCTCTTTAGCAAAAGACATACCTACCATGGGGGTAACCCTATTAGGACCTGTACCAGGATGGTTTTGTGGTCAGACCATGCACAGGCTTGTTTTCTTTGTAGGTGCGCCAACCTTAATAAATAAGGAAGTGGTAAATGTACTGTTCTTAACTGTGCAAGAAAATATTCTCTAGCTCTAAGCAGGTCACACAATGCAGCATCATCTGGTCCATGTATAAGCCTGTAATACCCCAGCCCTATATTACTCAGGACAAGGATACCCATATGTGTATTATATGTGTTAATCTTCCCAACTTTTCCTCTGTTTCCATGCAGCCAGGAGCTATGGCCGGAGACGAGGTAAATACACTGACACTTGTTTTGGGTGTTTCGCTTGGCAAAATCTCAGGAAAATCAGCACAATCTAATAAGCTTTTGCATATTTGTGATTTCCTTTCATTCCTAATTTGTTTGTTTTTTATGATGCTACAAATGCAGTTTTATAATTTCTTGGTTTATTTGATTACTTTTTTTTAATTAAAATTTTCTTTTTGAATCTTATAAGAATAATTTTGGACCTTTTGTTGAATATTTCTATATTGATTTGAACCTTTTGGCTGTGGATTATTTGCTCTCTATCTGTTCCTGAATATTTTCAAGATCTCTGCTTTCCATCAATAAAAAGAATGGTTTAAGTAGGCCATTCACACTTTGGCAATTTGTAGCTGACAGTGGGTTTTGTGTGTGTGTGTGTGTGTGTGTGTGTCTGTGTGTCTATTCTTTTTTTTATTAAGAACCCCCTCCCCCCCAAACCAAAACAAATGAACATTTAAAAAACACAATACGTGTGTGTGTGTATATATGATATATATATATATATATATATATATATATATATATATATATCATAGATTGTAAGCCCTCATGGGCAGGGCCCTTTATATCTACCTGTATAATTATATCTACCTGTATAATTATATCTACCTGTATAATTTGTGTATTGTATGTAACCCCCAAATGTAAAGCACCATGGAATTAATGGTGCTATATAAATTAATATATATATATATATATATATATATATATATATATATATATATATATATATATATATATTTTACATATTTCCTAATCTGGCTCCCTGATCCGTTTTAGTTCTTGTAGATGACGATTGAGGGATTATCTGGATGAATAATCCCACCATTGATCGATTGTCCGCAGTTTCACCAGTCATTGTCTGACATTTATGGCTAGCCTGACCTCTAGTGGATAAAATTCTGGACTTGGGATGGACACACAGGTAGTTGGTTTGCTACATACGGATACACTAATACTGTAGCAAATCATTCACCTGTGGGGCCATCACATCACATATTGTTGTCCACTGGCCTTAAATGGTGAAGGCACAACTCTTGCAAATCATGAGGAATAGATATAGAGATCACAGTGGGAAATTGTATATGTTTCAGTTATACTAAGAATCGCTCTTACTTGTTAAAATTATAATAACCACCAATACAAAAAAAAACTTCAATCATTGTACAGAATTTTTTTGGGAAATCTATTTTTGTAGTTTTACGTGTTTGTGTCGTTTTTATGTTGTTTTTTTTCCCTATGGTTATTATGTTTATTGGAGTTTTAGGTTTATGTGGAATGTTGAATATTCTTAAAGGTTCCAGTTCTGATTTTGTTAGGTATCTTTCAGACAAGGGTCTAATGTATAAAGTTTAGCACTTTTTTCGAAGGAGACAACCACAGGTCATCACTGAACAATAGCGGGTTGACCCACTACATCACCTATTTTAGTTTGGGTTACTCCTGTGGGGGTGATCTAACCCCTGTACAGGAATCTGGTCTTCCCTCCAGGGAGTGGTAGCTAGCTTAACTGGCCAGGTAAGCCAATAAATGCCAATGCAGAGTACCAGAGGACGGGCAAAAGGGTAGGCTGGGTACAGGGCAAAGATCGGAGCAGCACACTTGTGGGATCAGAATAATCACCCAAGGTCAGAATAGATAGCAGAGATGTAAATATCACAGCAGACCTGGATGTAGTCAGATACACGAGCCATGGTCAAGTGCTCAGGACGACGACCAGGAACCCAAACCCTTATAGCAAGAATTAGGTAAGCAAGGTGAAGCAGATATATACAGACTAGAAGAGATTGGCTGGGGAAAGATTTGGGTGCACAAGCTGGCCTTTTTAACAAGGACCCAAGAAGGAAGCGCAATCATATAGGCAGACCCAGCAGCAGCAGATGAAGTTGCGTTTACATGGAAGTGTGGGGAAATGGGAACTGAACAGCGTGTAGTAAAGATGACTGTGTTTGCTTGGAGAGGTAGTAGCGAGTGCAGGATGGGATCACATATTGATGACCCATCCTGTGGACACAGATTAGAGCTTGTTGTATGTCCAGCTTTTTGTTCCTGGAGAATTATCTACTTGAGGATTCTCAGAACACGTCTATAAATAATCCAGGACATTTTATTACAGGGAATATTCTCTGCAAGTAGTAATTAAAAGTAATGTAAAATGGTCCTATAGACACTTCAGAGTCTCGCAGAATATTGTGCCGCAGATAGATGCAGATTGTTTACTATATGGGTGATTTTATATGACGCATGTATTGGCAGCACATGTTTTATACAAATGCTATGAAAAATGATAGAAATTAAAGGAAACTGGGCCGAACTTAAAAGGTTTGTTGGGTGGGGAAAAATGTAAAACAGACTCTTCTCCCTGATCTTCTGCCATGCCCATCCCGGCGTTTTACCAGGTCTCTACTTCCTGGTCACATCCCAGCACATGGCAAAAGCGAAAGTTAGTCAGTCACCCCTATGGGAAGTGATTGGCTGTATGTCAAGATGGGACCAGAAAGTAGGGACCTGGTAAGCATCTGAGCAGAATCTTGTTTTTTTTCATAAAAAAATGGCACATGAAGTTATGGACTTGTCACAATATATGTCAAAAAAAGCTTGGCTTTAGCTAAAAAGATGAACGTGGGCCATAATGCGTTATCTAAGCCACTTTGTATGTGGCATGGAGGCAGCTTTCTGTTGTTGAAACCTTCTCTGTTGCACTTTCTGCAATGAACACTATGCCCAGTCAAGAGAAGGTATTTGTAAGTAAATGCAAGACCTAGTGGAGGGATCCTTAGAGAATTTGTATGAGTTTCATGTTAAGAACTTTAAAACCGTATTTTACATATTAGACATGGCATAGTCACAGGGTGCACCCTAAGTGTATGGTTTATGCATGTCCTACCTATTGGGCTTAATCTTTTACAAAATAGGGAGTCCACTGTCCCCTATGCCACGTTGGGAGGTGGATGTTGGTTGCTACTAGTGTTGCCACTGTTCATAGCCAATGCTTTGTAGCATTGTAAAATTAAAAATTATCACCAGCTTCCCACAGTAAGATCAGTTGTTTGCAAGGGTACAAGATACTGCACAGGAGACTTTTGTCATTAGACAACCCCTTCAAGGCTAATCACAGGGGAATAAGCCGATGCCAGATACCTCTGTTAGCGGCTTACCGTCCCGGGAGTAAAAGTATCGGCATGTTGAAATTCAACATGCTATTCCTTCTTTCCCCAGCATCTGCTGTCAGAGGAAAGCTGATTTGCCCCCATATTAAATGGTCGGCTTGTCCTGCCCAGATCAGGGTGTTAAACCAACATTATATTCGTGTATGGCCAGATTTACTCTGCATTCCATGAATTTAGCCTGTATGTAAAGCTCTTAAACCAAATTTAGTTCCCCTCATCTATTAGATGCCACTCCACGAATTCTGGCACAGATGGATTTTATCTCTAACCCCCACCATTCCTGAGAAATCAGTGCAGTTACTTTTGCTGCCTGATATGTTAATTAGACCCTGTAGTGTCAGGAACCTTCATGTGATGGATTGTAAAACATCCTTGACACACTTTGGCTCCCCATTGGTGAACTGTTTGTAATCCATGTTTATTCATTTGTCCACCGTTTCCCTTTTCTTGTCACTTGGATGGCAATACCCTCAACAGCCACTATGAAAGGTATGGTGTTCTGAGTTCAGACAGTTCTGACGCCCGATGTAGGCAATGAAGAGGTCGCAGCACTTGTAGGAATGCTGCAGTCTCTACAAATAACTAATCCGCAGTGAATGAATGGGATGTTTATACAGGTATTATTTTCCTGTGGATTGAGATTTAGTAGGAAAAACCCCTTTAAGGCCAGCTTCACACAAGCTGATTTGTTCCTGGAGAAACAGATCTGTTATTGGTAGTATTTTTCCAGACCGAACCCTGAGCCAGACCTGGACACCCATCATTATAGTCATCTGCGAAGCAAGGAGCCCCTGATTGCCTGCGTCTCTACTGTCCCATAACAGCATGGGATGATAGAGCTGCTGGGAATCGGGGGGCTCCTGGCATCATATATGACTATAATACTGGGAGTCCAGGTCCTTGCCCAAAGTTCTGGGTAAGACTGCCAAGATCTGGTCCATATCTGTTCATGTAATGCTGACCCCATATACAGATGAATTGGTCTCTGTCCACGTTGCAGCTGCTGAAGAACCTCTTAAACAGGTCTACAAGTCAATCTGTGGTTGACACAGAGGAACTACTTGTTATAAAATAGATAAGTGATATCTGTGTGGCACCGCTTCTCTTCCTAGAATTGTTAGATGTAAAACTTGACGTTTAGACTGTTAATAGTTGCAGATGCGTCGGTGGAAAATTTGCAGCGACAGGTATTATGGGACACAAACTACGTCTGTCATCTGAATAATCTCTGTCTACAACGTAATTAATTTCAGTGTTTCGCAGAAATTTGGTTGGAACGTTTTGCATATATATTTATTTAAATTTTTTTAAATGAGTCATAACATTTAAATGTAAGACCGGTCATGACAATTTCTCCCTCTTTCTAGGTCGGTCTTCGCTTTTTCCCTTTGAAGATGGATTCCTAAGTGATAGTCACACTGACCAGTCCTTGTCATCTGGTTTGAGTTCTCCCACACACTGTCAGAACGGCGAACGGGTTGAGCGCTACTCTCGTAAGGTGTTTGTCGGCGGATTACCTCCAGATATCGATGAAGGTATTTACACTGTTAAATCTTATTATGCGTAGACCATACAATAGTAGCACCTAAGCCACTCCGAAATGTTTTACCAGTGTCCCATAATTCTCAATTAGTGCGAGCAGTAACTCTGCGTCAGTCTATGCTTACGGACTTTTACCTTCATGGGTATCATTGTGATTTCTAAATTTGCAGTATGCTTTGATTTCCATGTAGATTTTTTCCACGAAGTGTAGATGGGGCTGAAACCCATTTCATTTCTAGTGCAGAATTCTGTATGTGGCCTATTGGTTAACTATTTTTATTAAAGGGGTTGTCTAGGCTTAATTTTTTATTTATATTTTTTTATTTTAAATTTTGGGCTATAAATACCTGATGGGTCCAGGGGCTGGGTGTCCACCCCCTACCAATCAGTTGTATGGAGCTGCTTCTGGCTCCCATCCTGTTCACAATACAGGACTGGAAGCAGAAAACCCTGTTTGCTATAATGGCCAGACGCCTTCACTGTAAATGAGCCCCCATTGAAATCAATGAGCGCAGAGTTGCAGTGAAGCGTCTGGCCGCTACGCCGGAAGAGTGCTTCCGGTCCTGTATTGTGTATTGGAGAGGCGCCAGAAGCAGCTCCATACAACTGATTTGTAGCTGGGTATCTGCCCCTACTGATCAGGCATTTATGGCCTATTCTGAGACTAGGCCATGGACAGCTCCTTTTTAATATATATCTTACGCTAGGGTCACATCTACTTTTTGCCTCAACACACACTAAATATATCTATAGACTTCAGTTCCCGGATGGCAGACAGAGGAGTGTCATCTTGGCCTCTGTCTGACCAGTATACTTCATCACAATACCGCTGAATAAAGGATGGAAGAGCGTATTAGATTCCTGTACTATTTCATCCTGCAGAAGCCATTATAGCCTACGGGTATAACAGTTACCATACATCACCAGCCTTCTCTATACAGATACCTTGAGGGGCACCTGTGACATAAATGGACAGGGCTTACTGGTGCTTCCCTGTCACATATAGCAGAGGTAATCTGGTCTTTTGTAAAATGGCTGCGTGTGAGGTGACACTCCAGCTTCAGAGCTATGTTCGTTCAAGTTCGTAGTGTCTCCTCTCCGTTGTCATTTTGTCTGTAGTCTGGTTTAGAGGAGAGGTTTTTACCCTAAACATAAGCCATCACCACTATCAGTTACTGTGGAGTAGTATGGGGTGGTATCCCACTTTTATGTCTGTACAGTGGGACATATTGCAGCTTTATGTCGGAGGGATATGTCTGGAGATCTTGTAATGTATACCTCCGATGGAAGCTAAAGCGAGATGTGAACCTAGCCTTATGCTGGCAGAAACTTGGGCCACAGCTGCTCATCTATGAAGTCACTTAATTGTGGTTATCAAAGTGTGTGGGGGCTTTAAGAATCCTCGGGGCTAATCATATGCCATGTCATTCTGAGTGAAGAGCCTTAGGTGTGGGCTGGATATGACTCAGGGATTTCAAGAAAAATATATAGTATGTCTTGATCATCCTCTCTAGTTTTGCACTAGGTATAACAAAGTACATCTGTTCTGAACTAAATGTGCCTTTTTAAATAAGTTTCACATAATTTGTAAAGGGGTACTCCATTCCCTGACGTGTCTGTTTTAGTAAATTCTTACATTCCCCTTGGAATAAGAATTCTGGAACCTCTCTGCTCATGACTCAACATGGTCATTCCTCTGTCAGGGTGGGCTCACACTACTGTTATTTAATGTAATGTGTTACAGGATGAGAGCAACGGACATTAAATGACAGATACAGATGGAGCCCCCCTCCATTCAGTGTCCATTTGCGTTCATCCCATGTAGATAAAAATAAAAAAAAATGATAGCTTGACGGGAATGGACTCAAATGGAAGGGGATCCCTTTGTGTCCATTACTCTACTACTGTTAAAGTCTGTTGTTCTTATCCCATGATAACATCGGACCCCAGTAACCCTAATGTGAATCTATCTTTATTCCACCAAGAAATTTTAGAATTGATCAACTGATAGATATTGCCATTCTACTTGTCAAAGTGTTTTGTCTCTACACACCCTAATATTAACATTGACTGGACTGTTGGGCCGAAACACCATGTGGTGTAAATGGTGTGATTTGGTCGCAGCGTTTTACAGTGCCTGCAAAGTGAATGGGATTTTAGCGAATTCCATCCACACATTGAAGAGAAATACATGTGGCGGAAATGCAAATTCTAAAACGGATGTGTTTTTGGAAATCATAGCATGTCCATTATACCTATGGAAACAAATGCTGGTAGTTTCCTTATAGGTATAATTGAAGCAGAAAGTCTGCAGAGGAAAACTGTGTGGACTTTTTGTGAAAAGTGCTGCGGAAAAAATCTGCAATGTTTTTCCGGTGCAGTTTTTCCCGCAGTGCTTTTTCTCTGCGGCCTGTTGTGTGGGACCTTAGCCTAAGAGTGTGTAGAGACGCCCCAGCTGGTAACACTCAGTAGTTTAATATATTCAGAAATTTCTAGTAGGAAAAAGAGGGATGGCACAATGCAATGATCACTAGGTTTATTTTCACTTGAAATGTTTATCTGGGTATTTTGGCAAATATCTACTTCTATATACTTGTTTATTATACTGTCTTATGTTATTTTTGCAGATGAGATCACTGCAAGTTTTCGAAGGTTTGGTCCTTTGGTGGTAGATTGGCCTCATAAAGCAGAAAGTAAATCTTACTTTCCACCCAAAGGTAAGGCCTTGTCTTCTTATTGTTAAGTATTAGACTTGCCACAAACAGTTTAAAGGGATTCCATCATTGGGAAAACTCATCTTTAACTAAGCATATATTTGCATAGCCTTTAGAAAGGGTATTCCGCACATACCTTTTGTATGTTAATCCCCTCAGCTGTTTTTTAATTAGCCACTTTTATTGATATGCTAATTAGCCAGCAACGAGCACTCCGGAAGTTCAGTGAGCACTGTGTTTTACAGTGTAAACAGGGTGGAGGTGAGAGCAGGGAGGCTCATGAGTTAGCAGCAGCCCCCCCCCTGTGTACACACGGCACACAGTGCTCACTGAACTTCCGCTGCTCGCTTCTGGCTAATTGGCATATCAATAAGAGTGGGCTAATTCAAAAACGGCTGACTGGCTTAACATACAAAAGCTATGTTTGGAATAGCCTATGTAAATATATTCTTAGCTAAAAATTAGTTTTCCCAATGATAGAATCCCTTTAAGGCTGAGGCCCCACGTTGCAGAAACGCAGCTTTTTTACTGGCAGATTTTCCCGTGGTTTTTTTCAGCCAAAGCTAGGAGTGGCTTGAGAAGAAGGTAGAAGTAGAAGAGTGTCCTATATATTTCCCATTCCTTGTGTAGCCATTCCTGGCTTTGGCTCCAAAGTAAAAATATAAATCTGCAACCAAAAACTGCATTTCTGCAACATGGGGCCCCACACCCACTGGGATCTAGCCCTTTGTGTTGAACTTCAGGCTTTATCAGGTGTCACCCGGCTCAGTCACCTCCTTCCTCTCTAAGGTGTTACATGTATTATAGAAGTTGGCAGATTCCATCACTGCAATAGCAGTATTACTTATGTCATATACACATAATGCCATTGAACACTGAGACGTGCTGGTTCACTTAACCTGTTGCTGGAATTTGGCCTGGGTAATACATGTAGTGACCTGGAGAGAAATCTCAGTTGCTTACCTTGTCTCACTTGGATAGTGATATTTTAGTTACATACAGAGTTCAGTTTCCGTATACAAAATTGTCAGGCCGACTTCAGACAGCTGCAGTGTTGTCAGATTTTAGTGTCTATTGTATTGTATAGTGTATACAGATGTTATACACGGACCTTCTTCACTTTTATTGATCCAAATTTAACTTTTTCTTACCAGTCTTCTAGGCAGTACATGTCCAGATCTGTGTATCACAAATTAAGCAGCTTTTCTATAAAAAAAAAACAACAAAACAAAACCAGTTTTGTGATGGGTTATCACAAAGTGATATGCTATCCTGTTTGTGTCTGAGCGGTCCACCATCGGTGGGAAAATGAACAGCAGCCGTTCAAGGGTTTTGTTAGCATGTTGGTATACTGTTGAATTGGTTTCATGGGACGTTCCTTAACCAAACTGGAGATCAACCAAGGCTAGGTTCACATCGTCAGCGATTTCCCACGAAGATCTCTAGCAGTTTGCCGGAAAAAAAAAGCGGACACCTGACTGGCTTCATTATAGTCAATGGGGTAGATGATTAAAAGATCCCATTGTGTCTGTTCTTCTCGTCCTCCAACGTTCTATAACAATGGGATGAAGGATGCAGATATGCCCACATCTGTAAATTGTCCTGTATTTGGCTCTATCCATCTTCCCTATTGTGAATTGGAAGTGGAACGAAATTTATTGGATGTTTTAAACTTTTTTTTTTTTAACAAAGAAAAAACTGAAAAATTGAGTGTGAAATTATTTGGACCTCTTGTGTTAACTTTGTAGCGCCCCCTTTTGCTGCGATTAAAGCTGCAAGTCGCTTGGGATATGTCTCTATCAGTTTTGCACATCGAGAGACTGAAATTCTTGCCCATTCTTCCTTGCAAAACAGCTGGAGCTCAGTGAGGTTGGATGGAGAGTGTTTGTGAACAGCAGTTTTCAGCTCTTTCCACAGATTCTCTATTGGATTCAGGTCTGGACTTTGACTTGGCCATTCTAACACCTGGATATGTTTATTTGTGAACTGTGCTGATGGCTGCCATTTTGTGAGACCATGTGGCCACCATGCGGTCACCGACTCCATTTTAGATTTTGAGTCTTTAATATGCCCCCCCCCCCAAGCCCTCGGGGTGTGACCTCTCTCCAGTTTCTTATCCAATAGACATGCATCAGGACTACTGTTTCAACACTTCCACGAATCATGTTATGCTAACTATGCAAATCCAACCTGTTTTGTCTATGCCATGTATTATATACTGTTGTATTGCTACCATTAAAACAGAACACACTGTACACATACAAACTGTATGTGGAGTGAGCTTCTCTGAGCCTGGCTTATTACAAAACGAAAAGACAACTTTATTAATTTGGACTTCAATACAGTGATACTTAGAGCTGATTGTGCTCACAATAACAAATAGTGGAGGTTCTAACCTCTAGGACTACAACACAGACTTTGAATGAATCCCTCCATACAATCTCCTCTTATCCACGCTCCTTCATATGGGGGTCGACTATAGATGAGTATCTCAGTGGTTGGACAACCACCAGTCGGTACGTGATGAATGCTTCTGGCTGTAGCCAGCCATAGGTTGAACATATTTTGGTTCGCAGTAACCAAATCTCTGACTACTTACATTCATCATAATTTGTTAAATTCAAATAAGATGTTTTGCCCACAGAATTCCACAAGTTTCTGGCAGATAGAATTAATAGTTCCTGTTTTTTACATTCTGGATTTATTATTCATAAAAATATTACATAGGAATTTCAGTACTGCTGCCAACTCTGCTCCGTCTTTTGGTGGGTTAGACATTGGTCTATCTAGGTGCCATTTCCATATGGGGTGCCCCATTGAGCTTCCATCAGACACCCTGAATACTATATGCACAAGTATTCACTCTATGGAGTATATCTCCTTCTCCTAATATTAATGTTACCTGTACATAAGGTGGTGTCTATAGCTGAAGATCACTTGAAGATATCCATCACGAAGACTTGATACGTTAATACGCTTCTAAATAATTGACCAGTGTGAAACAAAAATGAGCAAGAAATGATAAATGTACCACCAAAAAATGTATCTGTGGCCAGTTTCATTGGCTGCCACTCTTGTTTTTGCAGATGTGGGATTGTAGGTTACAGTCTGAACACAGGCATCTTCTCGAGAGCAAAAAATTTTACATACCTGGTGGCAACACTGTGGCTCAGTGGTTAGCACTGTAGCCTTGCAGCGCTGGAGTCCTGGGTTTGAATCCCGCCATGAAAAACATCTGCAAGCAGTTTGTAGAATGGGAGGAAATCCACATAAACACGGGGAGAACATACAAAGGCTTACTGATAGGAAAATAAAAAAATGTACAATATGATCCCTATATGGGGCTCACAATTTACATTAAAAAAATGTACCTAATGCTTGTGGCATTTGTCGTCAGAGGCCACTTGGAGAACCCAATACACATAAGGCATTTGGTAATTCCTGACGAAATTTGCCGTTTCGGATGGTATTTATCAATTGTCATTGTAAGAAATTTTACACGATAGAAAATTAGATGATTACATTACGGCTTGGACTGACTGCTTTGTGCCATGACAGAATAAATAGTTGCTATGTAAGGGACTGCAGCAGAGAATTGTTATTCGGTTCCTTTTACCGTTATTGTAGTCTTTGATATGGTCGCTGACTACTTCATCCATGGAATAGTCCGTGCAGGCGCCTCCTGAATACGTTACTTCTTGGCACAGGTCACTGTAAGGGTTTTATAATCTAGTAAGGCAAACGCTTGAGCAGAAGACGGCTCGTAATGAAATGCTGGAATGCAACGCACATTCCTGCTCTATTACTGGACTGAATTGTTGAACTCTCTCTCTTTAGACCTGGAAATATTTTACACTGGGCCAGGAAGCCTGCAATACATTGGCGCTAAGTGCTTTACCATGTACATTAAATATTTCATAAGAGATATATTTTTTTATTTTAAATTTTTTTTTTTTTTTTTTCTTTTTACAAAGAATAGAAGAAAACAGGTTGCAAAGAGAACTGATGTCATCACCTGAAGAGACCCTCAGTATTTCCTTAAAATTTACAGCATGGGAATTTATGCTGCAGATTTTCACTGGAAATTCCAGCAAATGCCATGACAAGTGCACATTTTGTATCTTGAGGTTTTGCAGCAGAAAATTGCTACTTGTGAATAATCCCTAATTGTTGCCATTATATCTGCCGCCCACCAGGCGGTGGCACAACGTACCAGATGGGAAGAACAGCACCAAATAAAGTGTAGTGGTCATGCCTGGTAACTGCAGTTTAGTGTTATTGGTAGTAAAATCTTGGAAAACTCTTTCACGATGTCCGTGACAATGAATTGATTTGCAACTTTTTAATGGATATTTTTAATGTGTACTTAAAGGGGTTATCCAGTTTCAAAAACTTATTGCAAATGCATCCACAGCAGTTCTGAATCTTCACTGCTCCCTTGGGCGCCCTTTGTTTGGCTTTATTTTACTTGCTGTTCTTTGTATCACTGTAACGCGAGGTTCATACCTGCGTTCGGGTTTCTGTTTATGGGGTCCGCTGGGGACCCCACGGACGAAAATCTAATCTACTATTAAAAAAAAAAAAAAAGTGGTTACCCGCGGACCCCATAGAATATGATGGGTCTGGTGGATTTCCGCCAGAAAAATATGGAGATAAAAAGTTCTGCTTGCATTTTTAAAGTGGAATGGGAAATGGAATCCCTGAGCGGAGATCAGGTGCAGGTCTGAACCTAGCCTTATTTACAGTCAGTGAATCTGTACAGAACTTCATTTCTCATGATTCATCTGCCCGCTCTCACATTCTGTGTACCCTTGCCTTCTCTTCACTCCCCTGCAAATGAAATGATAAATTAATCCCACATCTGAGATCATGTTCTGCTGTGATGTTTTGTTTGCTGGCTGAAATGCTCACAGGGAGGGGTGGTGAACTTACCAACAAAACTAGAACCTCTGAAAATAAATCAGACAAACTCTATTGAATTTAAACACGATATACACTAAGAAGTGTTTTGTATTGTTGCTTGGCCTATATATTAAAAAAAACAAAAACCCAGATAATGGTTTTTAGCCAAATTTAGGTAATTTCCATAATATCTTTAACCAAATATAACAATTGTTTTGTCTTGCAACATACTGTGGTCAAGTATGAAATGTATGTACAGTATCAACTGAAGTTTGTCACATCCAAAATAGGTTGTGTTGGAACTTTTTGGCTGTCTGTCCACGATAGTCTACTGTGTATGGGCTACACCTATGGCTGGCTTGTGTTTGTGGCCTCTGTGGGTTGGGACATGTTCCTCCACCATAAATAACATTGTCATTTAGTAAAATGACAGATACTGGAACAGAATGCCATGTTGTCCGTTGTACATCTTCTTTCATGTCTGTTATTGTCATTGCTTGGGCTAGACAAGCGTGTGTTGCCGGTGGTAGGGTTGGACTAGGTGTTTTAGGACCAATCAACAAGTGTTTGTTTAACCCATCTAAAGTCTGTGTATGGCCAACACTTAGGCTCACCCTTGTATACTCTGACCATGCTCTGAAAACCCCTAGCCAGTGCCCCTGCAATGAAGCTAGCCAATCACTGCTCTCCTGACTTCTCGGGGTTACCCCCTATGCAGGACACTTGCTGGCTTTGCCAGGATTGTGGGATTCTAGTAGATATTCTAGGCGGGCCAGTAAGTATAGAACATCTATCTTAGCCTGTGTAAACCTAGATATATGTATGTATACTGTAGGTACTTGTGATTGTTGTCCTTATAACTAATTTGACAAGGGAAAATTGCTTCCATTGTGCGCCATGGTGGCTTCTAGGACATTACAGTCCCGTATAATACATTCTCGCTTACAGCTTCCATCTACAACGCAGGCAATTATCCCTTCAGAAAGCCATTTAAGTACCTTTAAAATGAAGGGGAGCTTTGAGTGTGAAAGGATAGCCTTGTCATACGGCAGCGGATCAATTAGGACCTCTGCTAGGAGATCCATTTGTGCTATTTACTGCTGTACGGCATACATACACTCCGCGCCCGCCATAGATTGCTGTCAGCGGGCGACTTCTCTTTTCAATTTCACTAACTCCTTGTTGGTTAAACAATGAGAAGGCAGTCAGCGGGCAGTGGGGACCATTACGGGAATGCACGCCGACAGGCCGCAGCGCTGTGTGGTGAATGGAAGGTGAAAAAATCCAAACTGTTTTCCTGTATTAATATAAAAGTAATTAGACTGCGGCGTCTTTCCCCCGCCACTATGAAAGTCTCCATTCATGCATTCAGATATATGTGCGGATTCCAAATTCTGTTTTGACAGCTGTACTTTGTAAAATGAGAGGAGCTGCCAGACCTTTTTTTTTTCTTTTCCATCTCCCAGTACTGTTTCCTGTTTATAGTGATGAAGAGCAGGGCATTATGGGTAACGGGACGTCGAGGGTTTACGTAATATTTTGATGTACCTGCAGCACCACCTCACACCAGTACTTGTCACATTTTAGCCAGTGCATTCCAGTGCCAGGTTTTATCCTCTGAATGCAACAATTTGCTAAGGCCTTGTTCACTTTGGTGTGTCCTATGGATCTCAAATACTGGAGAACTAGATGTCTGTGGGCCCATTTTGTATCTCCATGAAAAAGAAATGTTCTGTATTATACTGGTATTCTAATACGGTGCCATTCCTGTTCACCAAGCAGATGAGTATGGTCCCTTGCTATTGTTTACAACATTCAAAGATTTGCTTTACTGCAGCCACCTGAACCTGTAGACCAGAGATGTTTGTTTCACTTCTACAGGCGTATTGTGAGCATGATACATACATTACATAGAGGTTGAAGGAGCTGTGATATAGTTGTAGAGTTCAGTCTCTGGTACGTGGACATCCGAAGATGCAAAAAATTAAGCTGTACGACTAGTTTCATGCCAGCATAGATGGTTATTAAGACTGGAGTACTACATGCCGGTCTTAATAACTCTACCCTATTCCTTTTAATCACCACATAATTATACCTGATAATAACTTAAAGGGGTTATCTAGTTTCCAAAAATTATTTTTAAATTCATCCACTGCAGTGCTAAATCCTTTGTGCACTCTTTACTTGGCTTTATTTTACTTTCCCATGATGCAATTGCCTGCTCTCACTCTGTATACCTCTTCCTTCTCTGTTCTCACCTGAAGTGAAATCACAGGATATACACATTGCCTGTGTGCACACTCCCTCCCTGGGGTCTGTGTTGTCAAGTTTAGTTTTCAGTCCATGCAGCACCGCATATCTAATCGGGTAATAAATCGCTGCCAGATCTGGGTCAGTATGGGTGGCTTCAGACAGCAAGGAGGTCACGTACTACTGTGACGATAAATATTTATTTTTTTCCATGAAAACTCACTCTTTTATTTATCAAGTGAGTTGCAAAATGAATAGAAAATATAATCAAGACATTGACAAGATTAGAAATAATTTTTTTTTATTTTTTTTTTAATAATTTACTTTCGCCACAGAATGCTCCCTTTGCAGCAATTCCAGCCTTGCAGACCTTTGGCATTCTAGCTGTTAATTTTCTGAGGTAATCTGGAGACATTTCACCCAATGCTTCCAGAAGCCCCTCCCACAAGTTCAATTGGCTTGATGAGCACTTTTTGCGTACCATACGGTCAAGCTGCTCCCGCAACAGCTTAATGGGGTTGAGATCTGATGACTGCGCTGGTCCATTACAGGCAGAATGCCAGCTGCTGGATTCTTCCCTAAATAGTGCTTGCATAATTTGGAGGTGGCTTTGGGTCATTGTCCTGTTGTAGGATGAAATTGGATCCAATCAAGTGTTCTCCACAGTAGGCATGGCGTTGTAAAATGGAGTGATGGTATTCCTTATTCAAAATCCCTTTTACCTTGTACAAATCTCCCACTTTACGAGCACCAAAGCAACCCCATACCATCACATTCACTCCACCATGCTTGTCAGATGGCCTCAGGAGTCTTCCAGCAACTTTTCAGTTGTTCTGCGTCTCACAAATGTTCTTCTGTGTAATCCAAACACCTCAAACTTCGATTCGTCTGTCCATAACACTTTTTTCCAATCTTTCTCTGTCCAATGTCTGTGTTCTTTTGCCCATATTAATATTTTCCTTTTATTAGCCAGTCTCAAATATGGCTTTTTCTTTGCCACTCTGCCCTGAAGGCTGGCATCCCGGAGTCGCCTCTTCACTATAGATGTTGACACTGGCATTTTGCTGGTACTATTTAATGAAGCTGCCAGTTGAGGACCTGTGAGGCGTTGGTTTCTCAAACTAGAGACTCTAATGTACTTGTCTTGTTGCTCAGTTGTGCAGCGGGGCCTCCGACTTCTCTTTCTACTCTGGTTAGAGCCTGTTTGTCCTCTGAAGGGAGTAGTACACACCGTTGTAGGAAATCTTCAGTTTCTTGGCAATTTCTCGCATGGAATAGCCTTCCTTTCTAAGAACAAGAATAGACTGTCGAGTTTCACATGAAAGTTCTCTTTTTCTGGCCATTTTGAGAGTTTAATCGAACCAACAAATGTAACGATGGATGGAGGGGATGGAGTAGTCCAGTATGTGGTGCAGGTAATAACATGGCTGTTTATACCAACATCTCATTGTCTCTTCTGTTATGACCGTTTTGCTAGAAAAATTAAATGTTACCGCTCATTTCATGGCCATATGTTCAGCCACATATGTTTAGTCTTTGTGAGCCTATAACCGCAGCAGATGCCAGATTTGGATATAAGCAGCTTGTAAGACATGATATTTGGTTTGCATCTGGATTAGACACGATGAAGGACAACGCAGCATTTGACTTTTTACACTTCCGTTTGACATTACCTGAAATGTCATCATAGATTTTTTTTTTTTTTAAATGTTACAAATCTCGATTTTATATTTTGCTGTTTTTTTCCTCTAAATAACATACTGAATTTTTTTCTTTTTTTAAAATAAGAAGGTTAAAGATAAAGTTTATTCTTTGGAATTTGAATCCCCAAAACATCCCCTGTCCCTATATACCCTGATACATAAATGGGATCTCTTCATTTAGGCCCACCGCATCTATGAGCCAAAAGTGAGTGCTGCTCTATAGGAGTAGCTCATGTACTCCTTCTATCTGACCACGGTTGTCTATTTATGAGGGAGTTGGAGTCAGTGGTTTGGCCTACTGACTCCACAGTCCCTATCCTTGCACTACTTGGATAGCCTGCATCTGAATGACTGCCTTGTAAGGCCCGGTTCACACAACCGGGAAAAAGAGAAATTCTTCATTTTCTGCCACCGTATTCGGGTACAGGATTGCCGCAACGGTATGCTGATGCTTCAGCTTTCTATCACTGCTTTCCTGTGCTGCATAGGCCCAGATGAATGACTTAGCTAATTGGGAAGAGGTAGTTGGGAGAAGACCCCCACACACACACACACACACACACAACCCCTTTAAATGTTGCTTTGACTCGCACATTGCTGGCATTAACAACTGGCTCTTCCATTTCCCTGTAGATAAACCTGTCCGACCATGTCTTTAAGTGTAATACTTATTGGTGCGCGCCTCAGAGTCTGTTTAATGTCCTGTCCGACCAGATTTCTGTCTCCCGTCTTTAGTAAATTGGCCTTTTTCTAGACGGAAGCATTTCAATTTCCAGAGCAGTTTTGACAATCCTTTCTGAGCGCGAGGCTGCTGATTTTCCTCATTGAAGCGAATCCTCAGTTGCACATTTTTCAGATGTCAAGTTGTGCTTCTCTGGTTTCAGTAAAAGTACGAGGCAGAAAGTAGGTATTTCTAGTCACTGCCATTTTCTTTCTGCGAGAACACTACCATCTTTGTGGCATGACTTTGCAAGTCCCGGTGTTTAGTCCTAGGATATTGTCTATTTTATTCTATTTATGGCCAGTTTGTATAGTCTGGTGTTCAATCGTGACAATGCTTTCATGCCACAATTTTTTTGTGTGTGTTTGTGTTTTCTATTGGACACAATGTCCCTTTTGTCTTATTGAGATGTGACTGTCATTTTCATGTTCCCTTTGTCCGGTTCGTGCACGACAAGAACAATTCACTCCTAAATGAAGGACACCTGGCTGTGTGGGTCCATAAATGGTATTTTAATGTCATTCTTTTGACTCATTAAGCCTGTGAGTCTTCAGACTGTAAATGAGCGCGCCTCATCATCTGGGACACTTGGCATTCTCATGTCATTGTGCTCAAGGTGACTAGATAATGCCAGCTCCCCGTGTGTTCTCCTCGTCTACAGAAATGCATCTGCCCAAGCCAAGCATGAGACATTAGATTTTGTTTTGTTCTAGTTAGGTGTGTGGTGGTTTATTTTGTTTTTTCTTGAGTTGTATAGTTGTTGTCATATTAGTAAGTCGATGTGTTCACAGTAAGCAGAAGTGTAGAAAACCTTGAATTGGTACAGAAGGTATAATAGAAAATTCTGGACTTTTCATTATGCAAACAATAACATTTCTCTAAAATGCGTCAAACCCTGTCCAAAATGGCTTCCAAATCATAATTGTGCCATGTAATGACCTTTATAGAGGACCTTCCACCACCTCTAGTCATTTAATCATCTAATAGCTGCTGCTGCTCTACAGATTCCAGCTCAGTTGTTTTGGGGGTTTTTTTTGTTTGTTTTTTCTCTAGCCCCCCTCGCCCCCCCACCACTCCTGAGCAATCATTGCTGTTAGTTTTGGTGCCTGATATACTATTTAGTCTCTGTATTGTCATGGGGCGGTGTCAGGCAGGAAGGGGCGGTGTCTGGCAGGAACAGACAAGGGGTGTGATTCTGTGCTCTGACTCTGGCTGCCCCTAATTGGTTAGTTTTGGTGCCTGGTATACTATTTTACCTGAATTATCATAAACAACAACAAAAAATTCTTATTGATTTTTTTATTTATTTATTTTTTCCATTGTTTTTACTTATCATTTGTGAATATCACCGTTCATGAGGCAATCCGAACTTCTTCTATAGGTTAAACTGGTGTGTGTGTGTGTGTGTGTGTGTGTGTGTGTGTGTGTGTGTGTGTGTGTGTGTGTTTGTGTGCGCGCATGCTTGTATGTATTGAATTAGCGGTATAATGTATTGCATATGTATGTATTATATATATGGGTGGATGGGGGTTTGTGTATATATTTATGTCCCATCTCCAGGCATATCGACTCTCTCACAGGGGTCTTTTTCAAGTGCACTTCCTGGTTACAATAAAGAAGTCTCTCTCCATTTTTGCATAATGTTGGCAGAATCATTCATATGTATGTATGTGTATGTATAGTGTATCTGTATAATATTACGTATACTAAAGTGTGTATATATTTGTGTAGTATTTTGATGCAATCACTGTTGTGAAGTAGTGTGTATTTTCTATGCTATGTTAAGGATTTGTTCCTCAGAGGGCATCAGTGGTAATGCTTATGTACTGGAAAATTGGATTGTTCTATTAATAGTGCGGTGTGGTTATGACGACCGTGCCTGACGTGGCTGTTTTTGCTCTTTTTAAAGGTTATGCCTTCCTGCTCTTTCAAGAGGAAAGTTCCGTGCAGGCTCTGATAGACGCTTGTTTAGAGGAAGACGGCAAGCTTTACCTGTGTGTGTCCAGCCCCACCATCAAGGACAAACCTGTAAGGAACTTGTATTTCAGCTACTTCAAGAAAATAGACACTTCTCTTCCACCGAGTCTAGGGTCTGACCATGCTGCCTATGAAAAGTCCTGCTTTCAGTTTCTAAACGCTATTGCATGAACATGGTTACAGTTTACATTGGCAACAAGTCACCTTGTCCTGTAGGCACTTTGTTTGCAATGGTATTCCATAACTGGGAGTCCACATGTGATATATGGAAATCAGACCTCATGTGATCAGAGTGATAGATATAAGTAAATGTTCAAAGTAAATAAATGGCTTTACTGCTTTGGACAGTCTTTACTTATTAAAAGGGTTAAAAAGTGTCCACATGCAGGTGCAACCCAGGAATCAGATGTGATGTGTGAGGTTTTCCAGGCCCCCCACCATGTTTGATACCTATGACCTTACGACAGAATAAGTCATCAGTATCTGATCTGCAGGGGTCCAATACCCGGACACCGCACTGATCAGCTGATCTACCGTAAACTATAGAGGTATACATAGAACCAAAGTCGTCTCTGCTCCTATTCTAGTAATGGGTGCAGAGATGTAGTCCGTCCACTGTATTGTGGTGATGCTAGGTTAGGCAGTTCTGCTGCTTTATGTACTAGATGGTGCCCATTCAGTGATTTGCATTGTATAGTGAAGGACTAGCCCATTCTTTCACATCAAAAGCCACTCTTTACTTTGGCTAAGTAAAGTAAATTAAGCTGATGTAGAGCATTGGTTTTCTGGTGGTGATTTGGCCCAGATGAATGGGCTGGCCTGAGCCACAGACTCTACGGCAAGATTGAGTAGGCTGCTTATTGGTTTTTGTGTCCTGCTGTGATCTCTACCTCCCATTGAATACAATGGTAGGCAGAATTAGGACACAATTTTACTCTGATGTTTGGGGGGGAATCTGCCTCAAAATTAGCAGCATATGTGAATGGCCCATGCCTACTTCAAACCATTCCCTCTTTACCAGTTTTGCTTTCTACCCTGGCTGCCCTCTGCACACTTCATTGCAGACAGTTTACCCATAGTGACGGTGTATTGGTCAAGTGATGTAGCATCTCTATAGATGATATATCATCACAAGAAGTCTATATCTAAGCACCCAAATGGCTGCATGGTTGTTGCTGCACACAGTCTAGGATATTGCTTGTTGGAGATCTGTGTGAGGCTTACTAATGCTAACTTCACAATTACAAAATATGATGTACTTGTTCCATGTAGGTCCAGATTAGACCCTGGAATCTGAGCGATAGTGACTTTGTAATGGATGGCTCTCAACCGTTGGATCCAAGAAAAACCATATTTGTTGGAGGTGTGCCACGACCCTTGCGAGCTGGTAAGCTGGTCCTGTGACCTGTATTAATTTCCAATATACTGACTGCCTGATAACCGATTTTCTTTCTGGAATATCTTTTGCAACTTTAGAGCTTTTTAGGGGCTCAGTCCCCAGTTCCTCTACGGTGGTCCTGGTAAAATACAATTACTGGATCATCTTCAGATACTTGTCATATCTTGACATTCTTGGGGCTGAAGGCCTGGACCGCCAGGTGCACTAGAAAAGCTACCCAAATATACCTCTCTGCTTCCTTCAACTTGTAAGTCTTGGACCATGTTATGCAAGATTTTTTTTTTAACCTGTCATCCAGGTAGATGGCAATGCCCTTGAAGTCCTCCCTGGATACTAAACTACGTTGTCAGTAAAAAAAAAAAATCTATTACCATTCTGTTCAACATATCTTATCACAACTTAAAGGTGATATTCACTTTTATGAAATTGATGGCCTATCCTTAAGTTTGGTCCATACGGATAAACAAAGAACAGCACCGAGCTGCACATAGTGAAGTACCGTATAGTAAGGAGGTCAATAAGACAAAAAAGTTGCTCACCTTGGAAGGTTGTAAACACAACCGTTTTTCACAGTTTATAGACCACTTATGAAGGGGAGGTCTTTTGCCCCTAGGGGAGAGCCAGCGGGATCCACGTCACTCTAGGTGTAGGTAATGGCAAGGATGGACCGGACAAAAAAGAGGATCTCTGCGCTCAATCCGTCGTCTTTTAAAATTTCACTTTATTTTGGAAATATAAACACAACGCGTTTCGGGCTAGCTGCCCTTTTTCAAGTGTATGAACTAAATAAAAATAAGAACAATAGCCCCCCCAAAAAAAGGGGGAGGGGGAAGTAACAGCAATAAGCAATCCAATAGAGACCAATAAAATATACATAAGTAAAAAGCATTCAAATGTTTTTTTTTGACAAAAAAGTGTATTACACAACATGTTGTCACTATAGCATGAAACTAGCAAACCATTACTCATAGAGAGAATACCCTCCATATGTGTCCTGAGTCAATAAGCATGGTAACAGACCAGTTGTTCATGACAATTTAAAGTTATTACAGTGAGGAACCAACAGGCTATTTCTCATTGAAAGAATTCACTCCACATATGTCCCACATCCTAACAAACTACTTAGTTCGCGTATAAGGTGGTGATACAGATACATCAAATCCCCCAGGCTAAAATCAGCCATATAAAGAGACTAATGTTCGGAAATAAAATCATACCATATTTTGATTATATTTTTGATATGCATGATTTTATTTCCGAACATTAGTCTCTTTATATGGCTGATTTTAGCCTGGGGGATTTGATGTATCTGTATCACCACCTTATACGCGAACTAAGTAGTTTGTTAGGATGTGGGACATATGTGGAGTGAATTCTTTCAATGAGAAATAGCCTGTTGGTTCCTCACTGTAATAACTTTAAATTGTCATGAACAAACAGTCTCACTGCTTTTATTGGAGGTGTAGCATACTGCTGTTATTGGGGTAGGTCCAGACTACACAGCCAGATTTCGCTTATTGGAGAGGTCCAGTTTAATGGCTGCTATTGGGGTAGGTCCATACTACACGGCCAATCTTCATTTATTTGATGCACTTCCAAATATAGATCCAGCCTGCCGTTTATAGGGCGCCAGACTACTCGGACAGACTGCAGTTATATGCTAGGCTATACATTGAGACTACTGTTACATTGGGAGTGCAGGACTAGATAGCCCAGCTGCTGTTACAGGTGGAGCTTTGGACTATCTAGACTGCTTTCGTAAGGGGTATATTCAGACTGTGCATCCAGACTGCTGTTATAGGGGGTGCTGCAGACTATATACAGCCAGAGTACTCTACCCAACTGCTCGCTGCTCCTCATCCTTAACCTGTTTCTCCACCATCACTGACGAAAACTCTCCTCCCTAATCTCAAAATCCCATCTAACCTCCTGCGTGCTTGACCCTATCCAGTCATATCTCATCCCCAAACTCAGTCATCACTCCAGCCCTAACCCATCTCTTCAACCTATCCCTGACCAATGGTCCTTCCTTTTCGCCTTCAAACACGCCACTGTCACACCTATACTTAAGAAACCACCCCTCAACCTGTCCTCTTCAGCCAAGTATCGTCCCATCTCACTGCTCCCGTACGCCTCAAAACTTCTTAAGCAACACGGCCACTCAGAACTCTCCTCCTGTCTCTCGTCCAACCTGCTCTTTGACAGACTTCAGTCAGACTTGAGACCCCGTCACTCCACTGAAACTGCCCTAACAAAAGTCACTAATGACCTGCCAAGCGCCATTATTCTGTCCTCCTCCTCCTTGACCTCTCCTCTGCCTTTGACACAGTCAACTTGTTAGAAACTCTCTCATCTTTTGGTATCTCAGACCTAGCCCTTTCCTGGATCTCCTTATACCTCACCGACCACACATTCAGCGTCTCCCACTTGCACACCACCTCCTCACCATGCCCTCTTTTTGTAGGTTTCCCCCAAGGCTCCATCCTAGGACTCCTCCTTTTCTCCATCTACACCCTTGGCCTGGGCCAACTCATAGAATCTCATGGTTTTCAATACCATTGCTATGCTGATGACACCCAAATAAACCTCTCTGGACCAGACATTACCTCCCTGCTGGCCAAAGTTCCTGATTGTTTAGCAACTGTAGCCTCCTTTCTCTCCTCCCGCTTTCTCAAACTCAACATGGAGAAAACGGAGTTCATAATCTTTGCCCTGTCCCGTACGGCCCCTATACTTGACCCATTTATCAAACATAGCTGAACCACACTTACCCCTGTCCCATGTGTCCAATGCCTTGGGATAACCCTGGACCCCGACCTATCATTCAAGTCGCACGTTCAAAGCCTCAACACTAACTGCAGCCTCCTCAAACATCCATTGAGTCTGCTCCTTCCTCACTACAGAAACTGCTAGGACGCTAGTCCATGCCCTCATAATCTCCTGCTTAGATTACTCCAACACCCTTCTCCTTGGACTCCCAGCAAACTCCCTCGCCCCCCTCCAGTCCACCTTAAACTTTGCTGCTCGCTTAATTCACCTCGCCACCCCCCGTTCTTCATCGGCTGCTCCCCTCTGCCAATCCCTTCACTGGCTGCCCGTTGCCCAGCGAATTGAGTTCAAGCTACTAACGTTAACATTCAAAGCCATCCACAACCTGTCCCCTCCATATATCTCAGACCTAATCTCCCGCTACCTGCCCACACATAACCTCAGATCCTCCAAAAACCTCCTACTCCGCTCTGCTCTCATCCGCTCCTCACACAACAGTCTCCAAGATTTCTCTCGTGCATCCCCCATACTCTGGAACTCCTTACCAAGAAACATAAGACTGACCCCCACAATCACAGGCTTCAAGAAGGCCCTGAAGACTCCCCTATTCAGGAAGGCCTACAACCCCCAATAACACTATCACCACATTGCCATCTGAACAGTCTCTCCTCTCACCTTCTTTCTCTATCCCTCTTCCCCCATAGATTGTAAGCCCTCGCAGCAGGGCCCTCTACCCCACTGTGCCAGTGGGTCATTGTTAGTATTATATCTGTTTGTTTATTTTGTGTACTTTATGTGAACCCTCAAATGTAAAGCACCATGGAATTAATGGTGCCATATAAATAAACAATAATAATAATGTTATAGGGTGTGCTGCAGACTATACATCCAGACTGCTGTCATAGGGGGTGCTGCAGACTATATACACTGTGGTGTACGGGGAATCAGAAGCTCTGGTTTTCTTTTGCAAATCAGTCTTTATTGTAGCACACAGGGTTATGTGTACAGTTTTATGCTGCTCTGAATGTCAAACAAAGGAAAATAAAAGTCCTACGCCTCTCCGGCAGCTAACTAAACAGTTCAGTCCCTTACTAACCAGGGGTCTGCCTATCGCTGGCCTCCTAACAAACAAAATGTGCAAGTGAACTTGGGGTACACATACCCAGCTCTTAGCAGCTTCCTCTGTAGCAGATTTTTCTCACACTGGTCGTTTCAGTCTCTCTCCTACTAAACAGCAAACTTGTGCCACTTACATTCCCCTGCTGGTTTGTTCTCAAGCTTAGAGTGGACTGCCCTTTAGGACTGGCTGAACTCCTACTCCAGTCCAAGACCTAAAAACTAAATGCCTGAGCATACAGCAACAACCTTGGGGAAATATAGTGATTCTCCCAGACTATACCTTTCTCCACCTTACATACTCCCCCCTCCTTTGTTCGAGCCTGTGGGGTCAGACAACAGCAGCTACCTCTGCACTGCCGCAGTATGTTCGGAATAATGCATCCAAATTTCCCTGGAGTCTGTTGGCTCTGTGCTCTATCGTAAATTCGTATTCTTGCACAGTCAAAAAACAATGGGTGACTCTGGCATTTCTTTCTTTATTGCGAGCCATCCAAGTGAGAGGGGAATGCTCAGTAACCAACATGAAGTGTCGTCCCATGAGATAGTACCGTAAGACTTCAATTTGATTGCCAGGCACTCTCGTACAACTATACTATAGTTCTTCTCGGCGGTCTTAAGTTTTCCACTTAAATAGATCACCGGATGTTCTTCTCCGCGGACCTTCTCCTTTTTGAAATCCAGATTGATCAGTATTGACAACATAGAGCAACCTTTAGCTCCTGGAAGGCCTTTTCAGCTTCAGCGGTCCAGACAACGGAGCCAGATTTGCTTCCCTTTACCAGGTCCGTCAGTGGGTTAGCAATACTGGCAAAATTCGGAATAAACAGTCGGTAGTATCAGACGAGTCCAAGAGAGACTCTCACCTGTTTCTTAGTGAAAGGCTGGGGCCACTTCTGGATTGCTTCTACTTTACTGAGTTGTGGCTTTATCACACCTCTGCCAATCACGTATCCCAGGTAAGGGACTTCTTCGAGTCCAAGGGCACATTTCTTCGGGCCCGCTGTTAGTCCTGCGGGAGTCTAGGACGGCTTGTACCTTTTGTGAGGTGACTCTCTCAATCTTCACTAAAAATCACGATGTCGTCCAGATAGACAGATGCATGTTTCAAGTGGGATTTTAGGACAATGTGCATGAAGCACTGGAAAGTTGCTGGGGCTCTGTGCAACTCGAACGGCATGTCTCGGTACTGGAATAAGCCCTTTGGGGTAATGAATGCTGTCTTCTCCTTGACTGTCTGAGTCAAGGGTATTTGCCAATATCCCTTCATTAGATCAATGGTTGACGCCTAACGAGCCCGTCCTAACTTCTCGATTAATTCATCCACGCGTGGCATTGGATATGCGTCAAACTTGGATACCTCATTTAGGCGTCAAAAGTCATTGCAAAACTGGAGGGTCCCATCCGGATTAGAGACTAACACAATAGGGCTCGCCCACTCACTCTTTGATTCCTCGAAGGTACAAGGTACAACCTTACTTGTAGACAGAGCAGCTTTTTAAGGACGGGCAGTGGACGATTTTGCAACAGGTTTTCTGTTGCCTGGTACCTCTCCACAAGGCTTACTAGCTGATTAGGACTATATACATCCAGACTGCTGTTATAGGGGGTTCTGCAGACTATATACACCCAGAGTGCTGTGATAGGGGATGCTGCGGACTATATACAGTCCTATGAAAAAGTTTGGGCACCCCTATTAATCTTAATCATTTTTAGTTCTAAATATTTTGGTGTTTGCAGCAGCCATTTCAGTTTGATATATCTAATAACTGATGGTCACAGTAATATTTCAGGATTGAAATTACGTTTATTGTACTAACAGAAAATGTGCAATATGCAGTAAACCAAAATTTGACCGTTGCAAAAGTATAGGCACCTCAACAGAAAAGTGACATTAATATTTCATAGATCCTCCTTTTGCAAAGATAACAGCCTCTAGTCGCTTCCTGTAGCTTTTAATCAGTTCCTGGATCCTGGATGAAGGTATTTTGGACCATTCCTCTTTACAAAACAATTCAAGTTCAGTTAAGTTTGATGGTCGCCGAGCATGGACAGCCCGCTCTCAAATCATCCCACAGATGTTCAATGATATTCAGGTCTGGGGACTGGGATGGCCATTCTAGAACATTGTAATTGTTCCTCTGCCTGAGTCGATTTGGAGCGGTGTTTTGGATCATTGTCTTGCTGAAATATCCATCCCTGGCGTAACTTCAACTTCATCACTGATTCTTGAACATTATTCTCAAGAATCTGCTGATACTCAGTGGAATCCATGCGACCCTCAACTTTAACAAGATTCCCGATCCCGGCATTGGCCACACAGCCCCAAAGCATGATGGAACCTCCACCAAATTTTACAGTGGGTAGCAAGTGTTTTTCTTGGAATGCTGGTTTTTTTGGATGCCATGCATAACGCCTTTTTGTATGACCAAACAACTCAATCTTTGTTTCATCAATCCACAGGACCTTCTTCCAAAATGAAGCTGGCTTGTCCAAATGTGCTTTTGCATACCTCTAACGACTCTGTTTGTGGCGTGCTTGCAGAAACAGTTTCTTTCTCATCACTCTCTTATACAGCTTCTCCTTGTGCAAAGTGGGCTGTATTGTTGACCGATGCACAGTGACACCATCTGCAGCAAGATGATGCTGCAGCTCTTTGGAGGTGGTCTGTGGATTGTCCTTGACTGTTCTCACCATTCGCCTTCACTGCCTTTCTGATATTTTTCTTGGCCTGCCACTTCTGGGCTTAACAAGAACTGTCGCTGTGGTCTTCCATTTCCTTACTATGTTCCTCACAGTGGAAACTGACAGGTTAAATCTCTGAGACAACTTTTTGTATCCTTCCCCTGAACAACTATGTTGAACAATCTTTGTTTTCAGATCATTTGAGAGCGGGCTGTCCATGCTCGGCGACCATCAAACTTAACTGAACTTGAATTGTTTCGTAAAGAGGAATGGTCCAAAATACCTTCATCCAGGATCCAGGAACTGATTAAAAGCTACAGGAAGCGACTAGAGGCAAAAGGAGGATCTACTAAATATTAATGTCACTTTTCTGTTGAGGTGCCCATACTTTTGCACCGGTCAAATTTTGGTTTAATGCATATTGCACATTTTCTGTTAGTACAATAAACCTCATTTCAACCCTGAAATATTACTGTGTCCATCAGTTATTAGATATATCAAACTGAAATGGCTGCTGCAAACACCAAAATATTTAGAACTAAAAATGATTAAGATTAATAGGGGTGCCCAAACTTTTTCATAGGACTGTACATCCAGACTGGGTGTATATAGTCTGCAGCACTCGCTATAAAAGCAGAGTGCTATTATAGGGGTGCTGCAGACTATATACATCCAGACTGCTGTCATAGGAGGTGCTTCAGACTATATACATCCATAGTGCAGTTATGGGGGTGCTGCAAACTATGCAGCCAGACTGATGTTATAGGGATCTCTCTACAGCAAAAGACTTTATGCATTTTAGCAGATAAAAACTTGTTTAACCACTTTGGCCGACACTCTACCTGTATGGCCAAACACAACCTCTCCAAGCTCCGCTATGTACAGCAGATTTTAGCATATTAGGTATTATAGGCCTCTGGGGTATAATAAAGACTTGTGTTTTTTCCGCAGCTAAATCTAAAAATCAACAAAACAGGGTTTTTGCTATAAAACTGCTTTCATATCCTGCCTCATTTAACATTGGCAGCCGGCGTGAATTGTTTTCTGTCATTATTGATGTAGCAATAAAAATCCAGAATTTGGAAGAGGCAAGTGGCAAACTTCCTTGTTTACATGAGCATTGAACGGAGCGAGGAATCAATGAATTTTTACAGATTTGTAAATCCTATAGTGGATGCTGGGTATTATAGTTTTAGCTGGAAATGAATGGGTGAACGGTCACTAAAACACATATATAGCCTTTAATAGATGGGAAGTAATAAATACAATATTTTCTATATTTTTGTGAGCATTATGATACTAAGTGAATGGATCAATGATTTAAAGAGAGAGAAAAAATTGTGTACCGACAAATACCGTCAAAACACGGCCAAGGCTCATAGGCTATTTGCTAGAGAATCCGTTACGAATATTCACGGTCAGCACTTTTGTTTAACTTTTGTATTTTGGGAATTTGTGCAAAAATTTCTATGAAGGAAAAAAAAAAAAGCCGCATATTAATAACAGTGGAATACTAGCACCTGTCCTTCAGAGGGCGCTATTGTTTGTTTTCTTGTCCTATAATTGTTTTCTTGTATTTTTCTCTCTAGTTGAACTGGCTATGATCATGGATCGTCTGTACGGCGGCGTGTGCTATGCTGGCATTGATACCGATCCTGAATTGAAGTACCCTAAAGGTGCCGGGCGGGTGGCATTTTCAAATCAACAGAGCTACATAGCCGCCATCAGTGCCCGCTTTGTTCAGCTGCAGCACAATGATATTGACAAGCGGGTAAGAATGATTGACTTTCTTTTAGCTTTAAATATCTGATAGTGGAGGGGTGACTGAAGTCATTGGGAGCCGAGCTGCAGTACCAGGGATTGGCCACTATACCATGGACGGAGCCTATTGGTTATGGCTCTGTGCACTGTATAGTACTCAGTCCTGAAGGGCCTGTGAACAGCTGATCTGCATGGGGCCCAGTTGTCAGCCCTCCACTGATCAGATATTTATGGTCTATCCTAAGCCTAGGCTGTAAATAATTATATTAGAAAATAAAAACCATTTTGGAAATACCCTATGATAACCGTATATATGGGTTATGTGAATGTGTTGGGAATTTATTCACATTTCTGCAGGTCCTTAACCCCTTCCCGACAATGGCATATTTCGATTTGTTTTTCATTTTTGACTTACTTCCTTCCAAACCCCATAACTTTTTTTATTTTTCCACTCTGAGCCATATGAGGTCTTAATCTTTACGAGACAAATTGTTCTTCATGATGCTACCATTAATTGTTCTGTATAATGTAGCTGGAAAAAAAATTCAGAATGGGGTGAATTTTCAGAAAAAAATGCATTTGTATGATTTTCTTATGGACTTCGGTTTTACGACGTTCATTGTGCAGCCAAAATGACATGTCCCCTGTATTCTATGTTTTGTTACTATTCAGGGGATACCTTTTAGATGTCTTCTCTGCGCCGCCACTCGGTAGAAATCCGGGTTTTCTTCGGTATACAAATGAGTTCTTTCACAGCACTAGGGGTGGTCCCCAGTGCTCAAATTGCACTGGGTGTGTCCCCAATGCTGCGAGAGAACTCTCCAGCACCGCCTCCATCTTCTTCTGGGACGGCCTCTCCCTGTGTCATCCGTCCTGGGTTTCAATCTTCTAGGTATGCACAGTCGGCTGTGCCATCAGGCCTCAGGCAGAGCTGACTGCGCATGCGCCACAGCCACAAGAAAATGGCCGCTTACACCAGTTTACCGTGTAATTGGCCACAAGAAAATGGCCGCTTACATAGCTTACTGTGTAAGTGACCATTTTCTTGTGACCGTGGCACATACAGTCTGCTCTGCCTGAGGCCCGATGGCAGAGCCGACTGCGCATACGTAGAAGATTGAAACCCAGGACGGAAGAAGACACAGGGGAAAGGCCATTCCAGAAGAAGATGGAGGCGGTGCTGGAGATTTCTCTCGCAGCCTAGGGCCCGCCCCCCGTGCTGCAAGAGAACTCATTTGCATACCGAAGAAAACACTGATTTCTACCGAATGGCAGCGTGGAGAAGAATAGCCTTTCTTAAGGCTATTCCTGTTTTAGTAAAAAAAAAAAGGGTATCCAATAATAGGATCCCTTTAACAAAAATCCAAAATGGTTTTATACTTCCATGTTCGGGGATGCATAGGGTCTTTTTATGCAGGGTGGAGTGTACTTTTTAGTTATAGAATTTTGGAGTATTGCTTTTGCTTTGATCACTTTTTATTCAAATTTTTTATCAGAGGCAAAACGGTGGAAAAAAAACCGGCAGTTTGGCACTTTTGATTTTGACTGATGTGCTGGAGGGGTTAATGCCCCCGATTGGTGCGGGCAATATAAAACAGTGGACACCCAGCGGCTATGTCAGCCAACCGGCTTCTGGGCGGCCATCATAGTTAAACACGCGGGCGGATGTCGGGAAGGGGTTAAAACTAACTTTTAACTTGCTATCTGCAGGACAGGGGATAAGTTTCTGCTCGCTGGGGGCCCCATCATTGGGTCCACTAGTGATCAGGAAAACAGGGGACTGAAAAATTCCCCTAAGAACTCCCTGTGAATTGAGCTCCAGTGCGCTCACGCGATAACCGTATATATGGGTTATGTGAATGTGTTGGGGATTTATTCACATTTCTGCAGTTCCTTAACCCTTTCCCGACACTTTCACTACTATGGGGCTGTGGACTTAGGGCAACCCCAAACAAGTGAATAGAGTGCCAGTCGTGCAAGCGCACTTCCTGTGGATAGGGGATAAGTGTCCATAACTGGACAACCCCTTTAACAACTCTCTGGTATACTGCCACGTATGATTTGAAAACCTTTGTCATGATTGTGACGACACATCACGGCCCACTTCTGTGGAAGGAATGATTCAGACGAGGGCAGAACTGATGGAACTAAGTCACTGAAAGAGAATCTGTAAGGTCTTAATATCATGGGGCTCCCTGAGCTCCTCCATTCCTGCTGTTAGGAATAGAGATTGCAGAGGCTGAAATTGCCCTTTGACCCATTTGTCCTGCCATTACATAATGAACCTCTCATATATATGGCACAAGGTAGGTGGGAGCATCTAACTTAAAGGGGATATATTATCCTTTTTAAAAGCACATGGTAAAATCACATTTTATTTATTTATTTTTTTAATTTTCATTGTCGGTTTTTCATTCTATTTTCTGTGCATGATTATGAGGTCAGCCATCTTGCCTGAGCTTCACGGCTGTGTAAACAGCATTTCATGATATGCTTTACAGCATAGTCATGATCGTAGGCAGTAGTAGTCTGGAGCTGACTGAGGTCTGTAGGAGAGTTTTCTAGGCATGCTCTGTGTGGGGAGGGGGAGGAGATAAGCTGTGACCGTATCTAAGGGTAAGTGGTGTCCTTTATAGAGGTGTTAACATCTATTGTAATAATGACTATGATATAAATGAGGTAAAATCTACAAGAAAAAAAACTGAATTGGCAAGTGTCAGTCTATTAGTCTTAATGGCTTGAGTGAAAATTGCTGGATATGGTACACATTATAGATATGGCATGGAAAATTAAAAAAAAAAAAAAAAGAAAAGAAAAAAGGAAGAATTCTTTAAAAATAGACATGTAAAACCTTGATTTCAAAAATAGGTTATCTTCTGGTGAGACCTTCCCTTTAAAGGCACTTTAATATAAGGTATATCTAAAGCTTCCTGGGGAGATGACCTCTTATGGCCTCGCTTCTAGGAGCGTGTGGCGGTGTTATTCTATTCAGCAGAACATCTTCTTTTCCATCTGCCAGTTACTTGAAAATCGCTTGTGCAGAAATGAATGTTATTTTTCCTACAGCTCCTCCATTCCAAGTCTTAAGCTCGCACATTTTATTGTGGTTGCTAATCTGCCTAAAATATCAACCGCAGCAGCACACGCCTCAGAATTAAGAGCCTGTATTGAGGAGTCGCGCGGCTCGCTTGCCGTTTCCTTTCCCAAAAGAACTGGAGCGCTCGACTGCCAGATCATTAGCTCCGATACTGCCAACATCGCTCACTTCAAGTCCAGCCAAGCGCATCCCGGCCCCTTTTAACCCCCGTGCTTCAAGGCTGACTGTTTGGTCACAGGCTGTCGATCAATCTGCCCATCACCCCTTTATAGTTATTGGAAAATAAATAGTAAAGTGGGGTCTGTTGTCCTTCTGGTCACCAATGAAAAATCTCGCCTTCACTTCTGTCTTAGTAAATATGTCTATTTCCCAGGAAACCACAATTCTACAGAATCTTTCCTTAGAACTATAGGTTCAGCTCCTCTGTTATTCTTCCTAGAGTGTGCTTCCTGCTGTGGGGGAGTGTCCCTACATAGTCTACACCCCCCTTCAATATAGGAAATGACTAATAAATTTGTAGGAGGTGTAACAGAGGAATGGCAGAATGTAGAGTTCTAGGGAAAGATTTTTCAGAATTCTTATTTCATAAGAAATACATGTATTTACTAAAGCAGACGTGGTGACAAGTCCTCCAAGTCCAACATTTTGTTCTGATCCATTTTGTAATATATCTTTAAATTTAGCCAAGCTTTTGTTTTATCTTATACAGCGCTCCAAATCCTCTGCAAAGGAATAATAGTTTAAATATGACATTTTAACTGCCCACTCGCTCCACTAGAGGGAGCCTAGGGAACTTATTAGGATATCTCATCGATTAAAGGGATCCTATCATTTGATACCCTATTTTTCTGGCTGACACGTAGGAATAGCCTTAAAAAAAGGCTATTCTTCTCCTACCTTCAGATGACTTCTCCGTGCCACCGTTCGGTAGAAATCTTGGTTTTCTTCAGTATGCAAATGAGTTCTATCGCAGCACTGGGGGTGTCCCCAATGCTGCAAAAGAACTCTCCAGTGACGCCTCCGTCTTCTTCTGGAACGGCCTCTCCATGTGTCTTCTTCCGTTCTGGGTTTCAATCTTCTAGGCATGTGCAGTTGGCTCTGCCATCGGGCCTCGGGCAGAGCCAACTGCGCATATCCTGTGGCCACAAGAAAATGGCCGCTTACACCATCTGCTCTGCCTGAGGCCCGATGGCAAAGCCGACTGTGTATGCCTAGAAGACTGAAACCCAAGATGGAAGAAGACACAGGGAGAGGGCGTTCCAGAAGAAGATGGAGGCGGCGCTGGAAAGTTCTCTCTCAGCAATGGGGACTCCTCCAGTGCTGTTTAATGGGATTCTACCATTAAACTACTTTTTTTTTTTTTTTTTTTCTCTTATGAACACGTCGGAATAGCCTTAAGAAAGGCTATTCGTCTCCTACCTTTTAGACGTGGTCTCCGCCGCGCCGTTCCGTAGAAATACCGGTTTTAACCGGTATGCAAATGAGCTCTCCGCAGCAATGAGGGCGGGCCCCAGCGCTGAAAGGCCGATGAGCGCATCCCCATTGCTGGCCGAGAGCTCTTTCCTGCGCCGCCTCCTTCTTCTGCAGCAACTCCGCCTCTTCTGGCTTCTCTTGCTCTTGTAGTTCTATACATGAGCATAGAGAGGCCACCCCAAAATGGCTGCCGGCCGGCTCCTGTATTGAACTGCAAGAGCGGCTACCCAAAAATGGCCGGCGGCATGGTCTGAGTAGCAGAAGTGGCTGTCGGTAGCGCCATGTCAAACCACTGATTTGTAGGGGGGTGGAGGTTCAGTTGTCAGACCCCCAAAGATTGTCAATTAATGACCTATTCTAAGGATAGGTTGTTAATTAATAAGTCCCAGTCACTTTCATGAACTCCTACCTGGTAAACTCCACCTAGTGGTGGCTGCAGATTCATGCAGGGGATTTGGAGCTTTGTATCAGGAAAACAAATACATCATATTAAAGGACAGACCTTCTAAAGTCTATGCTACTTGGATTTTTTTTTACCATCTTTTTTTCAATTTTATAGAAATCTATGGGAAATTGTCAAGAACACTATATAAAACTGTTGCGACCGAGTTTTGAAACTCTGTTCACACTGATGTAATGACTGTCTTAGCAAAGCCAGTTGTCAGTGGATCCTATTAACTAATAATGGGGCGCGTCAGATTTCCGGTGTAATAACGGCAGGCTTATACTATTCTTACCATCAAGATTTCCGGGACCCCGATGGATCGGAGGATCGTAATTCGTGTTACTGGACTTATAAGGAATTGGGACCTGTTTAGTCTCTACAGGTAGCGAGAATTTTTGTAGTCGCTCGGTGATACTTTCCCCAAATGGCCTTTACTCTTTCTATATTCTTTTTTTTATTACTTCGCTCCATGCTCTGTAATTCCCATCTCTCATTTTCCAGGTGGAAGTGAAGCCATATGTGTTGGACGATCAGATGTGCGATGAATGCCAGGGCACACGTTGCGGTGGGAAGTTCGCGCCCTTCTTCTGCGCCAACGTCACCTGTCTGCAGTATTATTGCGAGTACTGCTGGGCCAGCATCCATTCCCGCGCTGGCCGGGAGTTCCACAAACCACTGGTGAAGGAGGGAGGCGATCGGCCACGTCACGTTCCCTTTCGCTGGAGCTGAGCGTTGTACATGTCACCGGTAGGAGGTCGAGGGTCATGGAAACCATTGATGTCCCTTCCTCCTCAGATCTAAGAATAAAATCGCTCTTTATGTTTTTTGTTTTATAAATGTTATTTACAGCCACCTTACTGAACTTAGTGTCCAGTATCATGCAAACCTGCAGAGTGTAACTGTTCTCAATTTTGCACTTTGATTTATATATCTCTATATATAGAAAGAAAAAAAAAACAAGAAAAACATCTGTTTGGTACCTTACTTTCCTTCACAGACATGTTGTCAGTAGAGACATCTCATGTACCGGTACAAGTTCCTCTCCCTTCCAGATTGTCGTGGGTGCGGTGAAGAATTTCTCATATAAACTGGAGCATGCACTTAAGTATCTGATTCACAATTTATATCCTCCTCACCCATAGAAGACGTCTTACCAAAGGTCTCATAAGTCATATGTGGAAAATGTAGCAAAAGCAACAACAACAACAAAAAAATACTGCAACATCAGTCTTATGCCATAACCTTGTGCAATTCAGTATAAGAAACCAGATGAACTTACATCGTCCTTAGCTTGGTATTTAAGAACCATGTCTTTTGTAATAAGCTTATGTTAGAGAAATGATATCTTCTATACCGTGAATCAGATTTATATTTTTTTTTTTCCCCCTTTTTTATGTGTTTGGTTTTTTTGTTTTGTTTTTTTACTGAACAGGCTGGGTTTGGAAGGTAGACCTTTTTAGTGTTATGTAAATGTATGCTGCAATAGCTTTTGCTGCTATTAAAATGGTATTGATAATACCAGAATACTCTATTCAGGCTAGGGTATCTGTGATTAAAAATTAAATAAAAATATTAAAACAACAAAAACTTCTATAAATAATGTATAATTACAATGAAGTTAAGAGCTGCTGGAAAGTGATATAAAGAACTTCCGAGGAAGGTCGACTATTTTTTTTCAATTTTATTTCATTTTTTTTTCAATTTTTTTTCGATGCATGTTTGATAATTCAGATTACTGCATGCTATACTATAGCACATCATATAGAACCTGATCACGACACAGAAACAACCGTAGCATCTACTTAGTAGACAAGTAATGCTAAATAAGGTATAGGTATCAAAATCATGACTGGAGGAAGGCACGTCTGTTTATCTAGTATGCATCTAAATAAATGGGGTCAGTTAATTACAGATATATTTTTTTTTTTTTTTAACTACCAATGTAGGATATGAGTAACTGAGAAAAAAAAATTGGTAGTCATTAAAAAAAAAAAAAAGCGGTGCTCTGTTATATTGTGCAATTTATTTTATGTAGTAAAGTGATTTGTCATGTACTGTGATCAGATGTAACTTAAAGCCTCTGTGTATATCTGACAGCTTGTTAGTTATTTCTTAGTTACACCCCCTTTTTTTATATCTGTCGTGTTTTTTTTTTTTATTTATTTTTTTTTTTTTTAAATCTTTTTTTTTTTTCTGTGAATATATATATATTTTTTTTAAATACCTGTTATAGCCCAGGTTTTACACACTAATCATTACAATTCTTCAGACACTACCAAAAAAAAAAAGTTTTATTATCTGTGGAGCTTACACGCTAGGCACAAGTGATGCTAAAAGAAATGTCCACCTTGAAAATATATAATAAGGGTAACGTTCGTTTTTTGTTTTTTTTTTCTTCTGACAACGTTATCTTAGACGTATCCTGTGAAGCTTGAAGATTTGAGTCCTGCTAAGGGCATTTTACTTAGCACATGGCTGGTATGTTCTGCAGATAGTAGTAAAGTATTCAATCCCTTCCCTCCTTTGCCGAATTCCAAGACTTCACACTTCTAGTTATCTGCAAAAGATGGCATGTCTATGCACAGAGAGCATTATCTTCTATTGTGACCCGGATAGGATTTTTCTGCATTTTATTAAATCCTTTACGGGTTTAAAATTATTTATTGTTTTTTCCCATATATTTGTTTATATGTTCAGTTGCGAATGTTAGATGAGGAAAAAAAAAATTATTTTTTTATATATATATATTTTTTTCTTTTTTGCTTTTTGATTGTTATATTCTAATAAATATGCTGGGCTTGCATAATAATGCGCCCCCTATAATTCATATTTACATATCCTTTTAAAGCTAATGGAAGCTATGGTAACTTTGTTTAAAAAAAAATTATTAAAAAAGGCTATTTTGTCTCTATTTTTTTTGTCATCTGTAAAATGTATTTTGTTATGCACTACTCTTTGTATCTGGGCAATTTTTCACAGTCCGCTTCTAATTTTTTTTTTTTTTTTTTTAATTTTTTTTTTTTTAAGAGAATCTTTTGACATGATCTTTTGCAATACCTCAAATTTTGAATATAGGAAAGAAATATTTTCTAAGTAAGTTTATTCAGAAATATATATTAATTTAATTTTTTTTTAGAGAAATGATTTAATATTGCTATTTTTCAGTTGTTTTCATGCTTATTTGCTTTTTTTTGTGTGTGTGTCAAGAGTTTGAAGATTTTGAGCTTTGTAACTTTATACGATAACCTAAGTAAATAAAGAAAAAAAAAAAATCTACCTAATAATGTTGTGAAAAATTCAGAACCCTTTGATATCATGATAAATAGACACGGAGTATGACTGCCTTCACAACCACTTTCTTCAGTGCTTCTACAAGGAAATCTAAGGCAACTTTGTACATAGTCTTGATTTTTTTTTTTATTTAAAAAAATAAATAAAAATCTGTTATGACTACAGCTCCTATGTCGACCGTTGTGTCTCCACGGTGACAGACTACAAACAAGCCCTGTGTTGTAGTCTGATCTTGCGTTCGTACTAACTTTTTTTCTGTTCCCTACTTCTTGTTAAATTACTGCAAAGTAGAGGACAAATGGTGCATGGCTACAAATTCAGACTTCACAGGGTTTGTTTATAGTGTCTAATCTCGGAGACTCTTCCGCACGGGAGCTGTAAACGCAAAACGGTAGGATATTTTATATCAAGGCTATGTGTAAAGTTGGTTCTTTTTCCATTTTAGATGCCTGTGGCTGCACAGATGGACATGTTCTCTAACAATTGAATTCCTGATGCGCACAGCTTTGTCTATAACATGTTATATTAATGCTCAAAGATCAGTTGGAAAATTGGAAAAATAACCTAGTTTCCCTTAATTTGTATGTTTGTAATCAAGTATTGATTATGCGTGACTGACCAGAATTGTGAAAGATTTCTTCTATTTGTATTTTTTTTAAAGATGAATTTTTTTAGTTTGTTAAATTATGATGTTTTTTTTAATTTTTCTTTTTGGTTTATTTTTTTACTTCTCTCCCCTAATTTGTAAATCTGTTTGCCCCGGTGGATTTCAGTAGTTCACATTAATGTATTTGCTGTAAGAGGAATCCGCATTTAGTTTCTTGCATGACCCTCTTACAACTAAGTGGTTTAGCAGGGTCCTTTAGTCAAATGAAAGAAATTTAAAAACCACAAAAAAAAAAAAAAAAAAAAATTACATATTTTTTAAACGTGTTTTGAATTGCAACTTGACTAAATTGTGGGATGTATCAGTTGGGTTTGGTTGCCTTTCCTCGGTGTTAGACTTGAATTAGTCACTATTTTGAAGGCAGACTTAATCTTATTTGTTGTTATGTGCAATACTGTTTGTACTGTTTATATAAAAGTGTAAAAAAAAACCCCAAAAAAATGGAAAAAAAAAGGCATAAATCTTTATTGCAGATTTATTTTCATTGCAAACATTGTGGATTCCGTAAGATCATTTTCTACTGTCAAATATGTACCTTTTTCTTCATGCTGGTATTTTTTCAATAGTAATGTAGCCTTTGTACTGAGACAAAAAATTTTCATTGTTATTTTTAGAAAGATTTTTTGCTAAGAAAAAAAAAATTTAAAACATATTTACATATTTTTCATTTTGTATTTCCTTAGAGTGCTTTCTTCAACCATTAAATAACTGTTGTTCCTCGGAGGTACTTTCAGATCTGGTCAATGTCATTAATATTATTTTGTATTTTTACTTGGAATAAATTAATTTTATTATGCTAATTCTTTAAAAAAGTTTATTTTTTTCATTTCAGTTATTTTTGACGCTATGGAAAAAAAACAAAAAAAACTTTAATATTGTTACTAAAGTGACTAAATTTTTTTGAAAAGCAAAGCTTTATGTATTACTTGCTGATGTGGTTTACAATGGTGTGGCAGTGATGAAAAAGGTTGGTTATGTTAAGTGATTGAAACAATGTAATGAACAATTGGGCAATAAACAAAAGAAAACGAGTGAAGCAGAAAATATTTTATTGTTGAGCAGAATTTCCTTTTCCATTATATGTTTTGAAATAAAGAAATCGTGGGCATATGCTTAGAATTTTCTTTTGTTTTAATTCTGATTGGGGAATTCATTCCTAATGCCCCTTTTAGTTTATGTATATTCGAAAGACAAATTTTTAGATGTTGGATCTCCAGCTTGTATGGAAAGGTCTCCTGTACTGTTCCCTGGCTCATTCTCAGGAGGGATAGTGTTTCACATACAGAGCAGCAGATAGTGTAGAGCCAGTCAGCAATAGAACAGCCACATCTTTCATCATCCGATCTGTCTGTGTATGAAGATAATGAGTAAGTACATTACTACTTCACACCTAGTAAGGGTATGTTCACACAGCAGAAAATAAAGAGAATTCTTCTTGCGCATCCACATCCTGTTGTGGCTTTCTGCTGTTGATCAGACCCAGATGAATGGGCCTAAACAGCAGGGAGTCTCAAGCCATGGACTGTGGCGGAATCCGCAACAAGATCAAGCAGGATGCTTCTTTTTTTCCCGTGTCCGGCTGTGAACTCTACCTCACATTGAAAACAATGAGAGGTAAAATGTACTCTGGATTCGGGGGCCAAATCTGCAGCAAATTCTGCCATGTGAACATACCCTAATAAAGGGGAATACTGGCAGCTTTAAACTGAGGCAATGACTGTGACTTCAGATAATCATAGGAGCTGTAGTTCTTTACTATAGTACCCTCACCTACAGAAAGCCCTGGCAGCCTCAAAACAAAGGTATGGCACAAAATACTGAAAAATATCCAATTCTGATCTATTTTGACATCGGATGACGCGCACAGGTACTTTTCTCTATATATTTTTATATGGTTAAAGCCTCTGTCCACCTTTTTAGTAAATTTTGCCATAGATTGTTGAAAATACAAATGAAGCAACTTGACGGATTAGTCTTGGTTAAATATATCCTTTTATGTATGTAGATCATTTGTAGACCTGTGTATCTCCATGGTTACAGACCATCGAGACAACAGCCTGCCGAATATTTAAAAAGGAATAGAATGAATTCTTACTAATAGTGAACAGATGGCAGAGAGTATGGCTTTATGAATAGACTACACAGGGTTCATTGGCAGTCTGGAAGTCGTGCTTCCTTCCATGTGTCTGCTACTTAGCAAGACGTATTTATGTTCCCTTTTAGTGTATTCTGCAGGCTGTTGTCTAGTCACCACTGATCTCCTGTCCAGTTTGGTCACTAATAGAGTATATGTAACTGGCTTACAGTTAGTTCTGACCTGTATAAACCCTTCTTTTTGGGCTAAGAGAGTACTAGAAGCAAAAATTTATGTTGCTTTTGTGACGTGGGAATGGGACATATATTCTGGATTTACAAATGTTTAAATGGTGCTATTTTATAGAGATTCTATCATTAAAATGCCATTTTTTTTTCTCAAGAACACGTAGGATTAGCTTTAAGAAAGGCTATTCTTCTCCTACCTTTAGATTGCTTCTCCGTGCCGCCGTTCAGTAGAAATCCTGGTTTTCTAAGGTATGCAACACTGGGGGCGGGCCCAAGCGCGCAAACAGCACTGGGGGGCGTCCCCTATGCTGCGAGAGAAATCTCCAGCACCGCCTCCATCTTCTTCTAGAATGGCCTCTCCTTGCGTCGTCTTCCGGCGCTGGCTTCAAACTTCTAGGCATGCGCAGTCGGCTCTGCCATCGGGCCTCGGGCAGAGCTGACTGCGCGTACCCGTGTCTATTTTCTTGTGGCCGCTTACCCCAGTTATTGTGTAAGCGGCCACAAATAAAATGGCTGCAGGCATGTGCAGTCGGCTCTGCCCGAGGCCCAATAGCAGAACCGACTGCGCATGCATAGAAGTTTAAACCCAGCGCTGGAAGAAGACGCAGCAAGAGGCCATTCCAGATGAAGACGTTGCTGGAGATTTCTCTCCCAGCATTGGGGATGCCTCCAGTGCTGTTTGATCGCTGGGGACTGCCCCCAGTGCTGCGAGAGAATTGATTTACATACCGAACAAAACTGGGATTTCTACTGAACGGTGGCGCGAAGAAGACTTCTAAAGGTAGGAGAAGAATAGCCTTTCTTAAGGCTATTCCTACTTGGTAGGGAGAAAAAATAGTATTTTAATGATAGAATCCCTTTTAAGGCTAAGGTCCCACATTGCGGAAACGCAGCTTCTTTTGTTGCAGATTTTGCTGCGGTTTTTTGAGCCAAACTTAGGAGTGGCTACAGAAGGAATAGGAAATATGAGTACTTATACTTCTACCATCTGCTCAGTCTGCTCCTGACTTTGGCTCAAAAAAACTGCAACAAAAAAAAAAAGCTGTGTTTCTGCAATGTGGGACCTCAGCCTAAGAGAACCTTTCAGTATTCCCAATGCAGTTGAAATTTTTTTCTCTAGCTCTCCCAAGTTATCATTTGTTAATGTGTTTTTGTTTTATGGATTGTGATTTCTATATAGGCTCCCATGTTTTTGGATCATGGGAGGAAATCCACATAAACAGGGGTAGAACATACAAATTCCAGACTGTCAATGGCTGGATTTGAACTCGCGACTCCAGTACTGCAAGGCTGTAGTGCTAACCACTGAGCTACCATGTGTGCTCCATCATTTGTTAGTTTCAGTGCTTAAGAGACTCTTTACTGTCATATGGGCGGTCTTAGGGTCTAGGGTTGGTCTGGGACAGTCTAGGACTGCCTAGATTTGGTAAAGCAACTAACATCGCTGGTTGTTCCGAAACAGTGTGGACTAGACAAAAAAAAGAAAAGCTCCAATTGCAGCCGAATCAATAGAGCGCCACCTGCTGAAGGATACAAAAAGTTACAGTTGGTAAAAGATCCTCTATAACTTTTATCTATTAACTATTACTATACAGCCATTTTTTTTTCCGTTTTCATTTGTACTCTTTACCTTCCAAACTGCAATTTTTTTTTTCAGCGCCGTATGAGAGCTTAGTGTGGTGTTTTTTGTATTTTTTATGTAGACACTGAGCTCCATCTAGGGCTTACAATGTACATTTTAGTGGGGTAACACAGTGGCACCGTGGTTAGCACTACAGCCCTGCAACCCTGGAGTCCTGGGTTTGAACCCCACCAGGAACAACATCTGCAAGGAGTTTGTATGTTCTCCCTGTGCTTGCATGGATTTCCTCCCATACTACAAAGACATACTTAAAAGGGGATAAAAAAAAGTACATTGTGATTGCTATATGGCGCTCACAATCTATATAAAAACAATGTACATTTTTTCCCTATGTCTTTGTGGTATGGGAGGAAATTTACACAAACACGGGGATAATATACAAATAGAGATGAGCGAGTACTGTTCGGATCAGCCGATCCAAACAGCACGCTCCATATAAATGAATGGATGCACCTGGTACTTCCACTTTGACGGCGGCCGGCCGCTTAACCCCCCACGTGCCGGCTACATCCATTCATTTCTATGCGTGCCTGCTGTTCGGTCGGGCTGATCCAAACAGTACTCGCTCATCTCTATATATACAAACTCTTTGCAGATGTTGTCCTTGGCAGGATTCAAACCTAGAACTCCAGCGCTGTAAGGCTGCAATGCTAACCACTGAACCACTGTGTTGCTCTGTATGAGAGTTTAGGTTTTATGGGATACATTGTACTTTACCACAAATTCTTCCATGCAGTGTGCTAGAAAAAAGGTGGCTTGGCTAGTTTAAATATTTTTGCCATGTGGGAGCAGGGAGGGAACCAAAAAATTTGTTGCTTGGACGCTTTTAGATACAGAAATGTGTAATTTGTTTTCTAAGGAATGGTAGTGTTGTTAGCTTGTTTTTTTTTTTTTGTTTTTTTTCCTTGCTTGTCTCACTGATGTCGGGAAGGGGGCTAAGGGGAAAGGTTGTTGTAACACATGGCCACCAGTCCACAGTTCAGTGGAGCAGAGCTGTAATACCAGACACCCATAAAACAGGTGATGTGCTGTTTTATACAAAGTAGATATTTTTTCTACATACGCCTTTAACCCATTAACTGCCAATTTATTATTTTATTATTTATTTATTTTTTCAATAATATGGGAACTGCACCATAAAAATGACCTTGTGTGTGCAAGGTAATGCATGCACGTGATTAGTTTAGGTTTCCTATCACGGGTGATATCCTGCTGAAGCATGTGAATGTCCTGTTTCTATTCCTCAATGACTGATAGCATTCGTAGGCGGGTCAAAGAAAGCAATCCCCAGTTGGGGATCATAGCAGTTAATGGGTTAAGTAGGTTCCAATCTTATTGCTCTATATAAGGTGATGGCACATAAATGCTCACCCTAATAATGTACATTGACTTCATATAGTGGCCACCGTGCTCTTCCTGATACATTTCCTTGTTTTTTGGGGGGTTTTTTAATTAAAAAATTGTGATCCCTATATGGGTCTCACAATCTACATTAATGTATGTCTTTGTATGTTCTGCTCCCATTCTACAAACTCCTTGCAGATGTTCCTTGCAGGATCGAACCCAGGACTCCAAGCTGCAGTGCTAACCACTGAGCCACTGTGTTGCCCCCAAATTTCCTAGTTTTATGACATCTGGGTAACAGATAATTTATTGCACCTTCCATTGCCGCTTGTGGGGTTCAGTTACTGCAAAGTGGCCTAAGCCTAAGGTCACACAGTGTAGAAAAGCTGCTTGTGTATTTTCTTTGCTTATTTTGCTGCGGTCACTATACAGAACTTGGTGTTTCTCTTCTATTTCCCATTACTTTTGAAGCCGCTCTCTAAAAAATACAACAAAATCTACAACTAAAAATGCTGCAAGGTGTGGCCTCGGGCTTAGGATGGGTTCACAATGCTTCATGTGTCAAACTTTGAAAAAAGAAAATATCAACATAAGCTCTGTTTTTTTAGCTTGGGTTTTTTAGAGCTACAAGTTCAGTAAGTATTGTGGGGTTTCCTTTGTTACAATTGTTTCAGCTTCCCATCGACAATCTTCTATGTGATACAAGCAAGAAGTCAGGAACTTAAGGTAACACTTGAACTTACATCTACACAGTCAGATATACTGCAGGAGACCCATACACCCACCTTATACACACCTGCACCATCTTAATACATATATGTACTCGCATATTCCCACCAGTTTACACCCATATATACTAACACCTACACAATACAGTGTACACATATACCGACATATCTCATCTACACCCAGACTAAAACCCTCCCACACATCTAAATCCACACTCACATTCACTCCGAGACACCTATACACTAGTAATAACCACACTCCCTCCCATATATACATACAGGCACCCATATACACCCTACTATAAATCACAGGTCACCATAGACCCCATACACACACAGCATATAAACCAACTCATACATGCACTTATTTACCCTAAATACCCATTTACCTCCTCTATGCCCACTTGTGCCTTCCTAGATGGCAAATCACATTCCTCTATGCCTACTTGTGCTTTCCTACATCTGCATTCGTCCTCCTTTATACCCGCTTGTGCCAACCTGATAGTTTATTCATCTCTATACCCACTTATAGCCACCAACTAGCTTAAATGCTTAACGCTATGCACCCTTGTGCCCACCTACTAGCTAAATCGCGTTTCTCTATGCCCACTTATGTACTCCTACTACTGCATTCCCTTTTCTCCAAGCCTGCTTGTGCCACCTACTAGTCCATTCCCTATTCTCTATGCCCGCTTGTGGCCACCTACTAGCTATATCGCTTTTCTCTATGCCCGCTTGTGCCACCTACTAGTTCATTCCCTTTTCTCTATGCACGCTTGTGCCACCTACTAGCTAAATCGCTTTTCTCTATGCCCGCTTGTGCCCACCTACTAGCAAATCGCTTTTCTCTATGCCCGCTTATGCCCACCTACTAGCTAAATCGCTTTTCTCTATGCCCGCTTGTGCCCACCTACTAGCTAAATCGCTTTTCTCTATGCCCGCTTGTGCCCACCTACTAGCTAAATCGCTTCTCTCTATACCCGCTTATGCCCACCTACTAGCTAAATCGCTTTTCTCTTTGCCAGCTTGTGCCCACCTACTAGTGCATATCTATTTCTCTATGCCCGCTTGTGCCCACCTACTAGCTAAATCGCTTTTCTCTATGCCCGCTTATGCCCACCTACTAGCTAAATCGCTTTTCTCTATGCCCGCTTGTGCCCACCTACTAGCTAAATCGCTTTTCTCTATGCCCGCTTGTGCCCAAATACTAGCTAAATCGCTTTTCTCTATGCCCGCTTGTGCCCACCTACTAGTCCATTCCCTTTTCTCTATGCCCGCTTGTGCCCAAATACTAGCTAAATCGCTTCTCTCTATACCCGCTTATGCCCACCTACTAGCTAAATCGCTTTTCTCTTTGCCAGCTTGTGCCCACCTACTAGTGCATATCTATTTCTCTATGCCCGCTTGTGCCCACCTACTAGCTAAATTGCTTTTCTCTATGCCCACCTACTTGCTAAATCGCTTTTTTCTATGCCCGCTTGTGCCCACCTACTAGCTAAATCGCTTTTCTCTATGCCCACTTGTGCCCACCTACTAGCTAAATCGCTTTTCTCTATGCCCGCTTGTGCCCACCTACTAGCTAAATTGCTTTTCTCTATGCCCGCTTGTGCCCACCTACTAGTGCATTCCCTGTTCTCTATGCCCGCTTGTGCCCACCTAGCTAAATCACTTTTCTCTATGCCCGCTTGTGCCCACCTACTAGCTAAATCGCTTTTCTCTATGCCCGCTTGTGCCCACCTACTAGCTAAATCGCTTTTCTCTATGCCCGCTTGTGCCCACCTACTAGCTAAATCGCTTTTCTCTATGCCCGCTTGTGCCACCTACTAGCTAAATCGCTTTTCTCTAGGCCGCTTGTGCCCACCTACTAGTGCATTCCTTTTTCTCTATGCCCGCTTGTGCCCACCTACTAGCTAAATCGCTTTTCTCTATGCCCGCTTGTGCCCACCTACTAGCTAAATCGCTTTTCTCTATGCCCGCTTGTGCCCACCTACTAGCTAAAGCGCTTTTCTCTAGCCCGCTTGTGCCCACCTACGAGCTAAATCGCTTTTCTCTATGCCCGCTTGTGCCACCTACGAGCTAAATCGCTTTTCTCTATGCCCGCTTGTGCCCACCACTAGCTGAATCGCTTTTCTGTATGCCCGCTTGTGCCCACCTTCTAGTGCATTCCTCTTTTCTCTATGCCCTCTTGTGCCCACCTACTAGCTAAATCGCTTTTCTTTATGCCCGCTTGTGCTCACCGACTAGCTAAATCGTGTTTCTCTATGCCCGCTTGTGCCCACCTAGCTAAATTGCTTTTCTTTACGCCCGCTTGTGCCCACCTTCTAGCTAAATTGCTTCTCAGAGAAAAGCGATTTAGCTAGTAGTTGGGCACAAGCGGGCATAGAGAAAAGCGATTTGACTAGTCGGTGGGCACAAGCGGGCATAGAGAAAAGCGATTTAGCTAGGTGGGCACAAGCGGGCATAGAGAAAAGCGATTTAGCTAGTAGGTGGGCACAAGCGAGCATAGAGAAAAGGGATTTAGCTAGTAGGTGGCACAAGCGGGCATAGAGAAAAGGGAATGCACTAGTGGTGGGCACAAGCGGGCATAGAGAAAAGCGATTTAGCGAGGTGGGCACAAGTGGGCATAGAGAAAAGCGATTTAGCTAGTAGGTGGGCACAAGCGGGCATAGAGAAAAGGGATTTGACTAGTCGGTGGGCACAAGCGGGCATAGAGAAAAGCGATTTAGCTAGGTGGCACAAGCGGGCATAGAGAAAAGGGAATGCACTAGTAGGTGGGCACAAGCGGGCATAGAGAAAAGCGATTTAGCTAGTAGGTGGCACAAGCGGGCATAGAGAAAAGCGATTTAGCTAGTAGGTGGCACAAGCGAGCATAGAGAAAAGCCATTTAGCTAGTAGGTGGGCACAAGCGGGCATAAAGAAAAGGGAATGGACTAGTGGTGGGCACAAGCGGGCATAGAGAAAAGCGATTTAGCTAGTAGGTGGCACAAGCGGGCATAGAGAAGGGATTTAGCTAGTAGGTGGGCACAAGCGGGCATAGAGAAAAGGGATTTGACTAGTCGGTGGGCACAAGCGGGCATAGAGAAAAGCGATTTAGCTAGTAGGTGGCACAAGCGAGCATAGAGAAAAGCCATTTAGCTAGTAGGTGGCACAAGCGAGCATAGAGAAAAGCCATTTAGCTAGTAGGTGGCACAAGCGGGCATAGAGAAAAGCGATTTAGCTAGGTGGCACAAGCGGGCATAGAGAAAAGCCATTTAGCTAGTAGGTGGCACAAGCGGGCATAGAGAAAAGCGATTTAGCTAGTAGGTGGCACAAGCAGGCATAGAGAAAAAGGAATGCACTAGTAGGTGGGCACAAGCGGGCATAGAGAAAAGCATTTTAGGTAGTAGGTGGCACAAGCGGGCATAGAGAAGCGATTTAGCTAGTAGGTGGCACAAGCGGGCATAGAGAAAAGCGATTTAGCTAGGTGGGCACAAGTGGGCATAGAGAAAAGGGAATGCACTAGTAGGTGGGCACAAGCGGGCATAGAGAAAAGCGATTTAGCTAGTAGGTGGCACAAGTGGGCATAGAGAAAAGCGATTTAGCTAGTAGGTGGGCACAAGCGGGCATAGAGAAAAGCGATTTAGCTAGTAGGTGGCACAAGTGGGCATAGAGAAAAGCGATTTAGCTAGTAGGTGGGCACAAGCGGGCATAAAGAAAAACGATTTAGCTAATAGGTGGCACAAGCGGGCATAGAGAATAGGGAATGCACTAGAAGGTGGGCACAAGCGGGCATAGAGAAAAGCCATTTAGCTAGTAGGTGGCACAAGCGGGCATAGAGAAAAGCGATTTAGCTAGTAGGTGGGCACAAGCGGGCATAGAGAAAAGGGATTTAGCTAGTAGGTGGGCACAAGCGGGCATAAAGAAAAGGGAATGCACTAGTAGGTGGGCACAAGCGGGCATAGAGAAAAGCATTTTAGGTAGTAGGTGGGCACAAGCAAGCATAGAGAAAAGCGATTTAGCTAGGTGGGCACAAGTGGGCATAGAGAAAAGCGATTTAGCTATTAGGTGGCACAAGTGGGCATAGAGAAAAGCGATTTAGCTAGTAGGTGGGCACAAGCGGGCATAGAGAAAAGTGATTTAGCTAGGTGGGCACAAGTGGGCATAGAGAAAAGCGATTTAGCTATTAGGTGGCACAAGTGGGCATAGAGAAAAGCGATTTAGCTAGTAGGTGGGCACAAGCGGGCATAGAGAAAAGTGATTTAGCTAGTAGGTGGCACAAGCGGGCATAGAGAAAAGGGAATGCACTAGTAGGTGGGCACAAGCGGGCATAGAGAAAAGCATTTTAGGTAGTAGGTGGGCACAAGCAAGCAGAGAAAAGCGATTTAGCTAGGTGGGCACAAGTGGGCATAGAGAAAAGCGATTTAGCTATTAGGTGGCACAAGTGGGCATAGAGAAAAGCGATTTAGCCAGTAGGTGGGCACAAGCGGGCATAGAGAAAAGCTATTTAGCTAGTAGGTGGGCACAAGCGGGCATAGAGAAAAGTGATTTAGCTAGTAGGTGGCACAAGCGGGCATAGAGAAAAGTGATTTAGCTAGTAGGTGGGCACAAGCGGGCATAGAGAAAAGCGATTTAGCTAGTAGGTGGCACAAGCGGGCATAGAGAAAAGCGATTTAGCTAGTAGGTGGCACAAGCGGGCATAGAGAAAAGCGATTTAGCTAGTAGGTGGGCACAAGCAAGCATAGAGAAAAGCGATTTAGCTAGTAGGTGGCATAAGCGGGCATAGAGAAAAGGGAATGCACTAGTAGGTGGGCACAAGCGGGCATAGAGAAAAGCGATTTAGCTAGTAGGTGGCACAAGCGGGCATAGAGAAAAGCGATTTAGCTAGTAGGTGGGCACAAGCAAGCATAGAGAAAAGGGAATGCACTAGTAGGTGGGCACAAGCGGGCATAGAGAAAAGCGATTTAGCTAGTAGGTGGCACAAGCGGGCATAGAGAAAAGCGATTTAGCTAGTAGGTGGCACAAGCGGGCATAGAGAAAAGCGATTTAGCTAGTAGGTGGGCACAAGCGGGCATAGAGAAAAGCGATTTAGCTAGTAGGTGGGCACAAGCGGGCATAGAGAAAAGCGATTTAGCTCGTAGGTGGGCACAAGCGGGCATAGAGAAAAGGGAATGCACTAGTAGGTGGGCACAAGCGGGCATAGAGAAAAGCTATTTAGCTAGTAGGTTGGCACAAGTGGGCATAGCGAAAAGGGAATGCACTAGTGGGTGGGTACAAGCGGGCATAGAGAAAAGCGATTTAGCTAGTAGGTGGGCACAAGTGGGCATAGAGAAAAGCGATTTAGCTAGTAGGTGGCACAAGTGGGCATAGAGAAAAGCGATTTAGCTAGTAGGTTGGCACAAGTGGGCATAGCGAAAAGGGAATGCACTAGTGGGTGGGCACAAGCGGGCATAGAGAAGCGATTTAGCTAGTAGGTGGGCACAAGTGGGCATAGAGAAGCGATTTAGCTAGTAGGTGGCACAAGCGGGCATAGAGAAAAGCTATTTAGCTAGTAGGTGGGCACAAGCAGGCATAGAGAAAAGCGATTTAGCTAGTAGGTGGGCACAAGCGGGCATAGAGAAAAGCGATTTAGCTAGTAGGTGGGCACAAGCGGGCATAGAGAAAAGCCATTTAGCTAGTAGGTGGGCACAAGCGGGCATAGAGAAAAGCAATTTAGGTAGTAGGTGGCACAAGCGGGCATAGAGAAATGGGAATGCACTAGTAGGAGGGCACAAGCGGGCATAGAGAAAAGCAATTTAGGTAGTAGGTGGCACAAGCGGGCATAGAGAAAAGGGATTTAGCTAGTAGGTGGCACAAGCGGGCATAGAGAAAAGGGAATGCACTAGTAGGTGGGCACAAGCAGGCATAGAGAAAAGGGAATGCACTAGTAGGTGGGCACAAGCGGGCATAGAGAAAAGCAATTTAGGTAGTAGGTGGCACAAGCGGGCATAGAGAAATGGGAATGCACTAGTAGGTGGGCACAAGTGGGCATAGAGAAAAGCGATTTAGCTAGTAGGTGGCACAAGCGGGCATAGAGAAAAGCTATTTAGCTAGTAGGTGGGCACAAGCAGGCATAGAGAAAAGCGATTTAGCTAGTAGGTGGCACAAGCAGGCATAGAGAAAAGGGAATGCACTAGTGGTGGGCACAAGCGGGCATTGAGAAAAGTAATTTAGGTAGTAGGTGGGCACAAGCGGGCATAGAGAAAAGCGATTTAGCTAGTAGGTGGCACAAGCGGGAATAGAGAAAAGCAATTTAGCTAGTAGGTGGCACAAGCGGGCATAGAGAAAAGGGATTTAGCTAGTAGGTGGCACAAGCGGGCATAGAGAAAAGGGAATGCACTAGTAGGTGGGCATAAGCGGGCATAGAGAAAAGCGATTTAGCTAGTAGGTGGCACAAGCGGGCATAGAGAAAAGGGAATGCACTAGAAGGTGGGCACAAGCGGGCATAGAGAAAAGGGAATGCACTAGTAGGTGGGCACAAGCGGGCATAGAGAAAAGCGATTTAGCTAGTAGGTGGCACAAGCAGGCATAGAGAAAAGGGATTTAGCTAGTAGGTGGGCACAAGCGGGCATAGAGAAAAGCGATTTAGCTAGTAGGTGGCACAAGCGGGCATAGAGAAAAGGGATTTAGCTAGTAGGAGGGCACAAGCGGGCATAGAGAAAAGCGATTTAGGTAGTAGGTGGCACAAGCGGGCATAGAGAAAAGCGATTTAGCTAGTAGGTGGGCACAAGCGGGCATAGAGAAAAGGGATTTAGCTAGTAGGTGGGCACAAGCGGGCATAGAGAAAAGGGATTTAGCTAGTAGGTGGGCACAAGCGGGCATAGAGAAAAGCGATTTAGCTAGTAGGTGGCACAAGCGGGCATAGAGAAAAGCGATTTAGCTCGTAGGTGGGCACAAGCGGGCATAGAGAAAAGGGATTTAGCTAGTAGGTGGGCACAAGCGGGCATAAAGAAAAGGGAATGCACTAGTGGTGGGCACAAGCGGGCATAGAGAAAAGCCATTTAGCTAGTAGGTGGCACAAGCGGGCATAGAGAAAAGGGAATGCACTAGTGGTGGGCACAAGCGGGCATAGAGAAAAGCGATTTAGCTAGTAGGTGGGCACAAGCGGGCATAGAGAAAAGCGATTTAGCTCGTAGGTGGGCACAAGCGGGCATAGAGAAAAGGGATTTAGCTAGTAGGTGGGCACAAGCGGGCATAAAGAAAAGGGAATGCACTAGTGGTGGGCACAAGCGGGCATAGAGAAAAGCCATTTAGCTAGTAGGTGGCACAAGCGGGCATAGAGAAAAGCGATTTAGCTAGTAGGTGGGCACAAGCGGGCATAGAGAAAAGCGATTTAGCTAGTAGGTGGGCACAAGCGGGCATAGAGAAAAGCGATTTAGCTAGTAGGTGGGCACAAGCGGGCATAGAGAAAAGCGATTTAGCTAGTAGGTGGGCACAAGCGGGCATAAAGAAAAGGGAATGCACTAGTAGGTGGGCACAAGCGGGCATAGAGAAAAGCATTTTAGGTAGTAGGTGGGCACAAGCAAGCATAGAGAAAAGCGATTTAGCTAGGTGGGCACAAGTGGGCATAGAGAAAAGCGATTTAGCTATTAGGTGGCACAAGTGGGCATAGAGAAAAGCGATTTAGCTAGTAGGTGGGCACAAGCGGGCATAGAGAAAAGCTATTTAGCTAGTAGGTGGGCACAAGCGGGCATAGAGAAAAGTGATTTAGCTAGTAGGTGGCACAAGCGGGCATAGAGAAATGGGAATGCACTAGTAGGTGGGCACAAGTGGGCATAGAGAAGCGATTTAGCTAGTAGGTGGCACAAGCGGGCATAGAGAAAAGCTATTTAGCTAGTAGGTGGGCACAAGCGGGCATAGAGAAAAGGGAATGCACTAGTAGGTGGGCACAAGCGGGCATAGAGAAAAGCGATTTAGCTAGTAGGTGGGCACAAGTGGGCATAGAGAAAAGCGATTTAGCTAGTAGGTGGCACAAGCGGGCATAGAGAAAAGCGATTTAGCTAGTAGGTGGGCACAAGCAAGCATAGAGAAAAGCGATTTAGCTAGTAGGTGGCATAAGCGGGCATAGAGAAAAGGGAATGCACTAGTAGGGGGGCACAAGCGGGCATAGAGAAAAGCGATTTAGCTAGTAGGTGGCACAAGCGGGCATAGAGAAAAGCGATTTAGCTAGTAGGTGGGCACAAGCAAGCATAGAGAAAAGGGAATGCACTAGTAGGTGGGCACAAGCGGGCATAGAGAAAAGCGATTTAGCTAGTAGGTGGCACAAGCGGGCATAGAGAAAAGCGATTTAGCTAGTAGGTGGGCACAAGCGGGCATAGAGAAAAGCGATTTAGCTAGTAGGTGGGCACAAGCGGGCATAGAGAAAAGCGATTTAGCTCGTAGGTGGGCACAAGCGGGCATAGAGAAAAGGGAATGCACTAGTAGGTGGGCACAAGCGGGCATAGAGAAAAGCTATTTAGCTAGTAGGTTGGCACAAGTGGGCATAGCGAAAAGGGAATGCACTAGTGGGTGGGTACAAGCGGGCATAGAGAAAAGCGATTTAGCTAGTAGGTGGGCACAAGTGGGCATAGAGAAAAGCGATTTAGCTAGTAGGTGGCACAAGTGGGCATAGAGAAAAGCGATTTAGCTAGTAGGTTGGCACAAGTGGGCATAGCGAAAAGCGATTTAGCTAGTAGGTGGGCACAAGCAAGCATAGAGAAAAGCCATTTAGCTAGTAGGTGGGCACAAGCGGGCATAGAGAAAAGCAATTTAGGTAGTAGGTGGCACAAGCGGGCATAGAGAAATGGGAATGCACTAGTAGGTGGGCACAAGTGGGCATAGAGAAGCGATTTAGCTAGTAGGTGGGCACAAGCAGGCATAGAGAAAAGGGAATGCACTAGTAGGTGGCACAAGCGGGCATAGAGAAAAGCGATTTAGCTAGTAGGTGGGCACAAGCGGGCATAGAGAAAAGCGATTTAGCTAGTAGGTGGGCACAAGCGGGCATAGAGAAAAGCCATTTAGCTAGTAGGTGGGCACAAGCAGGCATAGAGAAAAGGGAATGCACTAGTAGGTGGGCACAAGCGGGCATAGAGAAAAGCAATTTAGGTAGTAGGTGGCACAAGCGGGCATAGAGAAAAGCAATTTAGCTAGTAGGTGGCACAAGCGGGCATAGAGAAAAGGGATTTAGCTAGTAGGTGGCACAAGCGGGCATAGAGAAAAGCGATTTAGCTAGTAGGTGGCACAAGCGGGCATAGAGAAAAGCGATTTAGCTAGTAGGTGGCACAAGCGGGCATAGAGAAAAGGGAATGCACTAGTGGGTGGGCACAAGCGGGCATAGAGGAAAACGATTTAGCTAGTAGGTGGGCACAAGCGGGCATAGAGAAAAGGGAATGCACTAGTAGGTGGGCACAAGCGGGCATAGAGAAAAGCAATTTAGGTAGTAGGTGGGCACAAGCAGGCATAGAGAAAAGCTATTTAGCTAGTAGGTGGGCACAAGCGGGCATAGAGAAAAGGGAATGCACTAGTAGGTGGGCACAAGCAGGCATAGAGAAAAGGGAATGCACTAGTAGGTGGGCACAAGTGGGCATAGAGAAAAGCGATTTAGCTAGTAGGTGGGCACAAGCAGGCATAGAGAAAAGCTATTTAGCTAGTAGGTGGGCACAAGCGGGCATAGAGAAAAGCGATTTAGCTAGTAGGTGGGCACAAGCGGGCATAGAGAAAAGCGATTTAGCTAGTAGGTGGCACAAGCAGGCATAGAGAAAAGGGAATGCACTAGTGGTGGGCACAAGCGGGCATTGAGAAAAGTAATTTAGGTAGTAGGTGGGCACAAGCGGGCATAGAGAAAAGCGATTTAGCTAGTAGGTGGCACAAGCGGGCATAGAGAAAAGGGATTTAGCTAGTAGGTGGCACAAGCGGGCATAGAGAAAAGGGATTTAGCTAGTAGGTGGCACAAGCGGGCATAGAGAATAGGGAATGCACTAGAAGGTGGGCACAAGCGGGCATAGAGAAAAGCCATTTAGCTAGTAGGTGGCACAAGCGGGCATAGAGAAAAGCGATTTAGCTAGTAGGTGGGCACAAGCGGGCATAGAGAAAAGGGATTTAGCTAGTAGGTGGGCACAAGCGGGCATAAAGAAAAGGGAATGCACTAGTAGGTGGGCACAAGCGGGCATAGAGAAAAGCATTTTAGGTAGTAGGTGGGCACAAGCAAGCATAGAGAAAAGCGATTTAGCTAGGTGGGCACAAGTGGGCATAGAGAAAAGCGATTTAGCTATTAGGTGGCACAAGTGGGCATAGAGAAAAGCGATTTAGCTAGTAGGTGGGCACAAGCGGGCATAGAGAAAAGTGATTTAGCTAGGTGGGCACAAGTGGGCATAGAGAAAAGCGATTTAGCTATTAGGTGGCACAAGTGGGCATAGAGAAAAGCGATTTAGCTAGTAGGTGGGCACAAGCGGGCATAGAGAAAAGTGATTTAGCTAGGTGGGCACAAGTGGGCATAGAGAAAAGCGATTTAGCTATTAGGTGGCACAAGTGGGCATAGAGAAAAGCGATTTAGCTAGTAGGTGGGCACAAGCGGGCATAGAGAAAAGTGATTTAGCTAGTAGGTGGCACAAGCGGGCATAGAGAAAAGGGAATGCACTAGTAGGTGGGCACAAGCGGGCATAGAGAAAAGCATTTTAGGTAGTAGGTGGGCACAAGCAAGCAGAGAAAAGCGATTTAGCTAGGTGGGCACAAGTGGGCATAGAGAAAAGCGATTTAGCTATTAGGTGGCACAAGTGGGCATAGAGAAAAGCGATTTAGCCAGTAGGTGGGCACAAGCGGGCATAGAGAAAAGCTATTTAGCTAGTAGGTGGGCACAAGCGGGCATAGAGAAAAGTGATTTAGCTAGTAGGTGGCACAAGCGGGCATAGAGAAAAGTGATTTAGCTAGTAGGTGGGCACAAGCGGGCATAGAGAAAAGCGATTTAGCTAGTAGGTGGCACAAGCGGGCATAGAGAAAAGCGATTTAGCTAGTAGGTGGCACAAGCGGGCATAGAGAAAAGCGATTTAGCTAGTAGGTGGGCACAAGCAAGCATAGAGAAAAGCGATTTAGCTAGTAGGTGGCATAAGCGGGCATAGAGAAAAGGGAATGCACTAGTAGGTGGGCACAAGCGGGCATAGAGAAAAGCGATTTAGCTAGTAGGTGGCACAAGCGGGCATAGAGAAAAGCGATTTAGCTAGTAGGTGGGCACAAGCAAGCATAGAGAAAAGGGAATGCACTAGTAGGTGGGCACAAGCGGGCATAGAGAAAAGCGATTTAGCTAGTAGGTGGCACAAGCGGGCATAGAGAAAAGCGATTTAGCTAGTAGGTGGCACAAGCGGGCATAGAGAAAAGCGATTTAGCTAGTAGGTGGGCACAAGCGGGCATAGAGAAAAGCGATTTAGCTCGTAGGTGGGCACAAGCGGGCATAGAGAAAAGGGAATGCACTAGTAGGTGGGCACAAGCGGGCATAGAGAAAAGCTATTTAGCTAGTAGGTTGGCACAAGTGGGCATAGCGAAAAGGGAATGCACTAGTGGGTGGGTACAAGCGGGCATAGAGAAAAGCGATTTAGCTAGTAGGTGGGCACAAGTGGGCATAGAGAAAAGCGATTTAGCTAGTAGGTGGCACAAGTGGGCATAGAGAAAAGCGATTTAGCTAGTAGGTTGGCACAAGTGGGCATAGCGAAAAGGGAATGCACTAGAAGGTGGGCATAAGCGGGCATAGAGAAAAGCGATTTAGCTAGTAGGTGGCACAAGCGGGCATAGAGAAAAGGGAATGCACTAGAAGGTGGGCACAAGCGGGCATAGAGAAAAGGGAATGCACTAGTAGGTGGGCACAAGCGGGCATAGAGAAAAGCGATTTAGCTAGTAGGTGGCACAAGCAGGCATAGAGAAAAGGGATTTAGCTAGTAGGTGGGCACAAGCGGGCATAGAGAAAAGCGATTTAGCTAGTAGGTGGCACAAGCGGGCATAGAGAAAAGGGATTTAGCTAGTAGGAGGGCACAAGCGGGCATAGAGAAAAGCGATTTAGGTAGTAGGTGGCACAAGCGGGCATAGAGAAAAGCGATTTAGCTAGTAGGTGGGCACAAGCGGGCATAGAGAAAAGGGATTTAGCTAGTAGGTGGGCACAAGCGGGCATAGAGAAAAGCGATTTAGCTAGTAGGTGGCACAAGCGGGCATAGAGAAAAGCCATTTAGCTAGTAGGTGGGCACAAGCGGGCATAGAGAAAAGCCATTTAGCTAGTAGGTGGGCACAAGCGGGCATAGAGAAAAGCGATTTAGCTCGTAGGTGGGCACAAGCGGGCATAGAGAAAAGGGATTTAGCTAGTAGGTGGGCACAAGCGGGCATAAAGAAAAGGGAATGCACTAGTGGTGGGCACAAGCGGGCATAGAGAAAAGCCATTTAGCTAGTAGGTGGCACAAGCGGGCATAGAGAAAAGGGAATGCACTAGTGGTGGGCACAAGCGGGCATAGAGAAAAGCGATTTAGCTAGTAGGTGGGCACAAGCGGGCATAGAGAAAAGCGATTTAGCTCGTAGGTGGGCACAAGCGGGCATAGAGAAAAGGGATTTAGCTAGTAGGTGGGCACAAGCGGGCATAAAGAAAAGGGAATGCACTAGTGGTGGGCACAAGCGGGCATAGAGAAAAGCCATTTAGCTAGTAGGTGGCACAAGCGGGCATAGAGAAAAGCGATTTAGCTAGTAGGTGGGCACAAGCGGGCATAGAGAAAAGCGATTTAGCTAGTAGGTGGGCACAAGCGGGCATAGAGAAAAGCGATTTAGCTAGTAGGTGGGCACAAGCGGGCATAGAGAAAAGCGATTTAGCTAGTAGGTGGGCACAAGCGGGCATAAAGAAAAGGGAATGCACTAGTAGGTGGGCACAAGCGGGCATAGAGAAAAGCATTTTAGGTAGTAGGTGGGCACAAGCAAGCATAGAGAAAAGCGATTTAGCTAGGTGGGCACAAGTGGGCATAGAGAAAAGCGATTTAGCTATTAGGTGGCACAAGTGGGCATAGAGAAAAGCGATTTAGCTAGTAGGTGGGCACAAGCGGGCATAGAGAAAAGCTATTTAGCTAGTAGGTGGGCACAAGCGGGCATAGAGAAAAGTGATTTAGCTAGTAGGTGGCACAAGCGGGCATAGAGAAATGGGAATGCACTAGTAGGTGGGCACAAGTGGGCATAGAGAAGCGATTTAGCTAGTAGGTGGCACAAGCGGGCATAGAGAAAAGCTATTTAGCTAGTAGGTGGGCACAAGCGGGCATAGAGAAAAGGGAATGCACTAGTAGGTGGGCACAAGCGGGCATAGAGAAAAGCGATTTAGCTAGTAGGTGGGCACAAGCGGGCATAGAGAAAAGCGATTTAGCTAGTAGGTGGGCACAAGCAGGCATAGAGAAAAGGGAATGCACTAGTAGGTGGGCACAAGCGGGCATAGAGAAAAGCAATTTAGGTAGTAGGTGGCACAAGCGGGCATAGAGAAATGGGAATGCACTAGTAGGTGGGCACAAGTGGGCATAGAGAAAAGCGATTTAGCTAGTAGGTGGCACAAGCGGGCATAGAGAAAAGCTATTTAGCTAGTAGGTGGGCACAAGCAGGCATAGAGAAAAGCGATTTAGCTAGTAGGTGGCACAAGCAGGCATAGAGAAAAGGGAATGCACTAGTGGTGGGCACAAGCGGGCATTGAGAAAAGTAATTTAGGTAGTAGGTGGGCACAAGCGGGCATAGAGAAAAGCGATTTAGCTAGTAGGTGGCACAAGCGGGAATAGAGAAAAGCAATTTAGCTAGTAGGTGGCACAAGCGGGCATAGAGAAAAGGGATTTAGCTAGTAGGTGGCACAAGCGGGCATAGAGAAAAGGGAATGCACTAGTAGGTGGGCATAAGCGGGCATAGAGAAAAGCGATTTAGCTAGTAGGTGGCACAAGCGGGCATAGAGAAAAGGGAATGCACTAGAAGGTGGGCACAAGCGGGCATAGAGAAAAGGGAATGCACTAGTAGGTGGGCACAAGCGGGCATAGAGAAAAGCGATTTAGCTAGTAGGTGGCACAAGCAGGCATAGAGAAAAGGGATTTAGCTAGTAGGTGGGCACAAGCGGGCATAGAGAAAAGCGATTTAGCTAGTAGGTGGCACAAGCGGGCATAGAGAAAAGCGATTTAGCTAGTAGGTGGGCACAAGCGGGCATAGAGAAAAGGGATTTAGCTAGTAGGTGGGCACAAGCGGGCATAGAGAAAAGGGATTTAGCTAGTAGGTGGGCACAAGCGGGCATAGAGAAAAGCGATTTAGCTAGTAGGTGGCACAAGCGGGCATAGAGAAAAGCCATTTAGCTAGTAGGTGGGCACAAGCGGGCATAGAGAAAAGCCATTTAGCTAGTAGGTGGGCACAAGCGGGCATAGAGAAAAGCGATTTAGCTCGTAGGTGGGCACAAGCGGGCATAGAGAAAAGGGATTTAGCTAGTAGGTGGGCACAAGCGGGCATAAAGAAAAGGGAATGCACTAGTGGTGGGCACAAGCGGGCATAGAGAAAAGCCATTTAGCTAGTAGGTGGCACAAGCGGGCATAGAGAAAAGGGAATGCACTAGTGGTGGGCACAAGCGGGCATAGAGAAAAGCGATTTAGCTAGTAGGTGGGCACAAGCGGGCATAGAGAAAAGCGATTTAGCTCGTAGGTGGGCACAAGCGGGCATAGAGAAAAGGGATTTAGCTAGTAGGTGGGCACAAGCGGGCATAAAGAAAAGGGAATGCACTAGTGGTGGGCACAAGCGGGCATAGAGAAAAGCCATTTAGCTAGTAGGTGGCACAAGCGGGCATAGAGAAAAGCGATTTAGCTAGTAGGTGGGCACAAGCGGGCATAGAGAAAAGCGATTTAGCTAGTAGGTGGGCACAAGCGGGCATAGAGAAAAGCGATTTAGCTAGTAGGTGGGCACAAGCGGGCATAGAGAAAAGCGATTTAGCTAGTAGGTGGGCACAAGCGGGCATAAAGAAAAGGGAATGCACTAGTAGGTGGGCACAAGCGGGCATAGAGAAAAGCATTTTAGGTAGTAGGTGGGCACAAGCAAGCATAGAGAAAAGCGATTTAGCTAGGTGGGCACAAGTGGGCATAGAGAAAAGCGATTTAGCTATTAGGTGGCACAAGTGGGCATAGAGAAAAGCGATTTAGCTAGTAGGTGGGCACAAGCGGGCATAGAGAAAAGCTATTTAGCTAGTAGGTGGGCACAAGCGGGCATAGAGAAAAGTGATTTAGCTAGTAGGTGGCACAAGCGGGCATAGAGAAATGGGAATGCACTAGTAGGTGGGCACAAGTGGGCATAGAGAAGCGATTTAGCTAGTAGGTGGCACAAGCGGGCATAGAGAAAAGCTATTTAGCTAGTAGGTGGGCACAAGCGGGCATAGAGAAAAGGGAATGCACTAGTAGGTGGGCACAAGCGGGCATAGAGAAAAGCGATTTAGCTAGTAGGTGGGCACAAGTGGGCATAGAGAAAAGCGATTTAGCTAGTAGGTGGCACAAGCGGGCATAGAGAAAAGCGATTTAGCTAGTAGGTGGGCACAAGCAAGCATAGAGAAAAGCGATTTAGCTAGTAGGTGGCATAAGCGGGCATAGAGAAAAGGGAATGCACTAGTAGGGGGGCACAAGCGGGCATAGAGAAAAGCGATTTAGCTAGTAGGTGGCACAAGCGGGCATAGAGAAAAGCGATTTAGCTAGTAGGTGGGCACAAGCAAGCATAGAGAAAAGGGAATGCACTAGTAGGTGGGCACAAGCGGGCATAGAGAAAAGCGATTTAGCTAGTAGGTGGCACAAGCGGGCATAGAGAAAAGCGATTTAGCTAGTAGGTGGGCACAAGCGGGCATAGAGAAAAGCGATTTAGCTAGTAGGTGGGCACAAGCGGGCATAGAGAAAAGCGATTTAGCTCGTAGGTGGGCACAAGCGGGCATAGAGAAAAGGGAATGCACTAGTAGGTGGGCACAAGCGGGCATAGAGAAAAGCTATTTAGCTAGTAGGTTGGCACAAGTGGGCATAGCGAAAAGGGAATGCACTAGTGGGTGGGTACAAGCGGGCATAGAGAAAAGCGATTTAGCTAGTAGGTGGGCACAAGTGGGCATAGAGAAAAGCGATTTAGCTAGTAGGTGGCACAAGTGGGCATAGAGAAAAGCGATTTAGCTAGTAGGTTGGCACAAGTGGGCATAGCGAAAAGCGATTTAGCTAGTAGGTGGGCACAAGCAAGCATAGAGAAAAGCCATTTAGCTAGTAGGTGGGCACAAGCGGGCATAGAGAAAAGCAATTTAGGTAGTAGGTGGCACAAGCGGGCATAGAGAAATGGGAATGCACTAGTAGGTGGGCACAAGTGGGCATAGAGAAGCGATTTAGCTAGTAGGTGGGCACAAGCAGGCATAGAGAAAAGGGAATGCACTAGTAGGTGGCACAAGCGGGCATAGAGAAAAGCGATTTAGCTAGTAGGTGGGCACAAGCGGGCATAGAGAAAAGCGATTTAGCTAGTAGGTGGGCACAAGCGGGCATAGAGAAAAGCCATTTAGCTAGTAGGTGGGCACAAGCAGGCATAGAGAAAAGGGAATGCACTAGTAGGTGGGCACAAGCGGGCATAGAGAAAAGCAATTTAGGTAGTAGGTGGCACAAGCGGGCATAGAGAAAAGCAATTTAGCTAGTAGGTGGCACAAGCGGGCATAGAGAAAAGGGATTTAGCTAGTAGGTGGCACAAGCGGGCATAGAGAAAAGCGATTTAGCTAGTAGGTGGCACAAGCGGGCATAGAGAAAAGCGATTTAGCTAGTAGGTGGCACAAGCGGGCATAGAGAAAAGGGAATGCACTAGTGGGTGGGCACAAGCGGGCATAGAGGAAAACGATTTAGCTAGTAGGTGGGCACAAGCGGGCATAGAGAAAAGGGAATGCACTAGTAGGTGGGCACAAGCGGGCATAGAGAAAAGCAATTTAGGTAGTAGGTGGGCACAAGCAGGCATAGAGAAAAGCTATTTAGCTAGTAGGTGGGCACAAGCGGGCATAGAGAAAAGGGAATGCACTAGTAGGTGGGCACAAGCAGGCATAGAGAAAAGGGAATGCACTAGTAGGTGGGCACAAGTGGGCATAGAGAAAAGCGATTTAGCTAGTAGGTGGGCACAAGCAGGCATAGAGAAAAGCTATTTAGCTAGTAGGTGGGCACAAGCGGGCATAGAGAAAAGCGATTTAGCTAGTAGGTGGGCACAAGCGGGCATAGAGAAAAGCGATTTAGCTAGTAGGTGGCACAAGCAGGCATAGAGAAAAGGGAATGCACTAGTGGTGGGCACAAGCGGGCATTGAGAAAAGTAATTTAGGTAGTAGGTGGGCACAAGCGGGCATAGAGAAAAGCGATTTAGCTAGTAGGTGGCACAAGCGGGCATAGAGAAAAGGGATTTAGCTAGTAGGTGGCACAAGCGGGCATAGAGAAAAGGGATTTAGCTAGTAGGTGGCACAAGCGGGCATAGAGAATAGGGAATGCACTAGAAGGTGGGCACAAGCGGGCATAGAGAAAAGCCATTTAGCTAGTAGGTGGCACAAGCGGGCATAGAGAAAAGCGATTTAGCTAGTAGGTGGGCACAAGCGGGCATAGAGAAAAGGGATTTAGCTAGTAGGTGGGCACAAGCGGGCATAAAGAAAAGGGAATGCACTAGTAGGTGGGCACAAGCGGGCATAGAGAAAAGCATTTTAGGTAGTAGGTGGGCACAAGCAAGCATAGAGAAAAGCGATTTAGCTAGGTGGGCACAAGTGGGCATAGAGAAAAGCGATTTAGCTATTAGGTGGCACAAGTGGGCATAGAGAAAAGCGATTTAGCTAGTAGGTGGGCACAAGCGGGCATAGAGAAAAGTGATTTAGCTAGGTGGGCACAAGTGGGCATAGAGAAAAGCGATTTAGCTATTAGGTGGCACAAGTGGGCATAGAGAAAAGCGATTTAGCTAGTAGGTGGGCACAAGCGGGCATAGAGAAAAGTGATTTAGCTAGTAGGTGGCACAAGCGGGCATAGAGAAAAGGGAATGCACTAGTAGGTGGGCACAAGCGGGCATAGAGAAAAGCATTTTAGGTAGTAGGTGGGCACAAGCAAGCAGAGAAAAGCGATTTAGCTAGGTGGGCACAAGTGGGCATAGAGAAAAGCGATTTAGCTATTAGGTGGCACAAGTGGGCATAGAGAAAAGCGATTTAGCCAGTAGGTGGGCACAAGCGGGCATAGAGAAAAGCTATTTAGCTAGTAGGTGGGCACAAGCGGGCATAGAGAAAAGTGATTTAGCTAGTAGGTGGCACAAGCGGGCATAGAGAAAAGTGATTTAGCTAGTAGGTGGGCACAAGCGGGCATAGAGAAAAGCGATTTAGCTAGTAGGTGGCACAAGCGGGCATAGAGAAAAGCGATTTAGCTAGTAGGTGGCACAAGCGGGCATAGAGAAAAGCGATTTAGCTAGTAGGTGGGCACAAGCAAGCATAGAGAAAAGCGATTTAGCTAGTAGGTGGCATAAGCGGGCATAGAGAAAAGGGAATGCACTAGTAGGTGGGCACAAGCGGGCATAGAGAAAAGCGATTTAGCTAGTAGGTGGCACAAGCGGGCATAGAGAAAAGCGATTTAGCTAGTAGGTGGGCACAAGCAAGCATAGAGAAAAGGGAATGCACTAGTAGGTGGGCACAAGCGGGCATAGAGAAAAGCGATTTAGCTAGTAGGTGGCACAAGCGGGCATAGAGAAAAGCGATTTAGCTAGTAGGTGGCACAAGCGGGCATAGAGAAAAGCGATTTAGCTAGTAGGTGGGCACAAGCGGGCATAGAGAAAAGCGATTTAGCTCGTAGGTGGGCACAAGCGGGCATAGAGAAAAGGGAATGCACTAGTAGGTGGGCACAAGCGGGCATAGAGAAAAGCTATTTAGCTAGTAGGTTGGCACAAGTGGGCATAGCGAAAAGGGAATGCACTAGTGGGTGGGTACAAGCGGGCATAGAGAAAAGCGATTTAGCTAGTAGGTGGGCACAAGTGGGCATAGAGAAAAGCGATTTAGCTAGTAGGTGGCACAAGTGGGCATAGAGAAAAGCGATTTAGCTAGTAGGTTGGCACAAGTGGGCATAGCGAAAAGGGAATGCACTAGAAGGTGGGCATAAGCGGGCATAGAGAAAAGCGATTTAGCTAGTAGGTGGCACAAGCGGGCATAGAGAAAAGGGAATGCACTAGAAGGTGGGCACAAGCGGGCATAGAGAAAAGGGAATGCACTAGTAGGTGGGCACAAGCGGGCATAGAGAAAAGCGATTTAGCTAGTAGGTGGCACAAGCAGGCATAGAGAAAAGGGATTTAGCTAGTAGGTGGGCACAAGCGGGCATAGAGAAAAGCGATTTAGCTAGTAGGTGGCACAAGCGGGCATAGAGAAAAGGGATTTAGCTAGTAGGAGGGCACAAGCGGGCATAGAGAAAAGCGATTTAGGTAGTAGGTGGCACAAGCGGGCATAGAGAAAAGCGATTTAGCTAGTAGGTGGGCACAAGCGGGCATAGAGAAAAGGGATTTAGCTAGTAGGTGGGCACAAGCGGGCATAGAGAAAAGCGATTTAGCTAGTAGGTGGCACAAGCGGGCATAGAGAAAAGCCATTTAGCTAGTAGGTGGGCACAAGCGGGCATAGAGAAAAGCCATTTAGCTAGTAGGTGGGCACAAGCGGGCATAGAGAAAAGCGATTTAGCTCGTAGGTGGGCACAAGCGGGCATAGAGAAAAGGGATTTAGCTAGTAGGTGGGCACAAGCGGGCATAAAGAAAAGGGAATGCACTAGTGGTGGGCACAAGCGGGCATAGAGAAAAGCCATTTAGCTAGTAGGTGGCACAAGCGGGCATAGAGAAAAGGGAATGCACTAGTGGTGGGCACAAGCGGGCATAGAGAAAAGCGATTTAGCTAGTAGGTGGGCACAAGCGGGCATAGAGAAAAGCGATTTAGCTCGTAGGTGGGCACAAGCGGGCATAGAGAAAAGGGATTTAGCTAGTAGGTGGGCACAAGCGGGCATAAAGAAAAGGGAATGCACTAGTGGTGGGCACAAGCGGGCATAGAGAAAAGCCATTTAGCTAGTAGGTGGCACAAGCGGGCATAGAGAAAAGCGATTTAGCTAGTAGGTGGGCACAAGCGGGCATAGAGAAAAGCGATTTAGCTAGTAGGTGGGCACAAGCGGGCATAGAGAAAAGCGATTTAGCTAGTAGGTGGGCACAAGCGGGCATAGAGAAAAGCGATTTAGCTAGTAGGTGGGCACAAGCGGGCATAAAGAAAAGGGAATGCACTAGTAGGTGGGCACAAGCGGGCATAGAGAAAAGCATTTTAGGTAGTAGGTGGGCACAAGCAAGCATAGAGAAAAGCGATTTAGCTAGGTGGGCACAAGTGGGCATAGAGAAAAGCGATTTAGCTATTAGGTGGCACAAGTGGGCATAGAGAAAAGCGATTTAGCTAGTAGGTGGGCACAAGCGGGCATAGAGAAAAGCTATTTAGCTAGTAGGTGGGCACAAGCGGGCATAGAGAAAAGTGATTTAGCTAGTAGGTGGCACAAGCGGGCATAGAGAAATGGGAATGCACTAGTAGGTGGGCACAAGTGGGCATAGAGAAGCGATTTAGCTAGTAGGTGGCACAAGCGGGCATAGAGAAAAGCTATTTAGCTAGTAGGTGGGCACAAGCGGGCATAGAGAAAAGGGAATGCACTAGTAGGTGGGCACAAGCGGGCATAGAGAAAAGCGATTTAGCTAGTAGGTGGGCACAAGCGGGCATAGAGAAAAGCGATTTAGCTAGTAGGTGGCACAAGCGGGCATAGAGAAAAGCGATTTAGCTAGTAGGTGGGCACAAGCAAGCATAGAGAAAAGCGATTTAGCTAGTAGGTGGCATAAGCGGGCATAGAGAAAAGGGAATGCACTAGTAGGGGGGCACAAGCGGGCATAGAGAAAAGCGATTTAGCTAGTAGGTGGCACAAGCGGGCATAGAGAAAAGCGATTTAGCTAGTAGGTGGGCACAAGCAAGCATAGAGAAAAGGGAATGCACTAGTAGGTGGGCACAAGCGGGCATAGAGAAAAGCGATTTAGCTAGTAGGTGGCACAAGCGGGCATAGAGAAAAGCGATTTAGCTAGTAGGTGGGCACAAGCAAGCATAGAGAAAAGGGAATGCACTAGTAGGTGGGCACAAGCGGGCATAGAGAAAAGCGATTTAGCTAGTAGGTGGGCACAAGCGGGCATAGAGAAAAGCGATTTAGCTCGTAGGTGGGCACAAGCGGGCATAGAGAAAAGGGAATGCACTAGTAGGTGGGCACAAGCGGGCATAGAGAAAAGCTATTTAGCTAGTAGGTTGGCACAAGTGGGCATAGCGAAAAGGGAATGCACTAGTGGGTGGGTACAAGCGGGCATAGAGAAAAGCGATTTAGCTAGTAGGTGGGCACAAGTGGGCATAGAGAAAAGCGATTTAGCTAGTAGGTGGCACAAGTGGGCATAGAGAAAAGCGATTTAGCTAGTAGGTTGGCACAAGTGGGCATAGCGAAAAGGGAATGCACTAGTGGGTGGGCACAAGCGGGCATAGAGAAAAACGATTTAGCTAGTAGGTGGCACAAGCGGGCATAGAGAATAGGGAATGCACTAGTAGGTGGGCACAAGCGGGCATAGAAAAAAGCAATTTAGGTAGTAGGTGGGCACAAGCGGGCATAGAGAAAAGCTATTTAGCTAGTAGGTGGGCACAAGCGGGCATAGAGAAAAGCGATTTAGCTCGTAGGTGGGCACAAGCGGGCATAGAGAAAAGCGATTTAGCTAGTAGGTGGGCACAAGCGGGCATAGAGAAAAGCCATTTAGCTAGTAGGTGGGCACAAGCGGGCATAGAGAAAAGCAATTTAGGTAGTAGGTGGCACAAGCGGGCATAGAGAAATGGGAATGCACTAGTAGGTGGGCACAAGTGGGCATAGAGAAGCGATTTAGCTAGTAGGTGGCACAAGCGGGCATAGAGAAAAGCTATTTAGCTAGTAGGTGGGCACAAGCAGGCATAGAGAAAAGGGAATGCACTAGTAGGTGGCACAAGCGGGCATAGAGAAAAGCGATTTAGCTAGTAGGTGGGCACAAGCGGGCATAGAGAAAAGCGATTTAGCTAGTAGGTGGGCACAAGCGGGCATAGAGAAAAGCCATTTAGCTAGTAGGTGGGCACAAGCAGGCATAGAGAAAAGGGAATGCACTAGTAGGTGGGCACAAGCGGGCATAGAGAAAAGCAATTTAGGTAGTAGGTGGCACAAGCGGGCATAGAGAAAAGCAATTTAGCTAGTAGGTGGCACAAGCGGGCATAGAGAAAAGGGATTTAGCTAGTAGGTGGCACAAGCGGGCATAGAGAAAAGCGATTTAGCTAGTAGGTGGCACAAGCGGGCATAGAGAAAAGCGATTTAGCTAGTAGGTGGCACAAGCGGGCATAGAGAAAAGGGAATGCACTAGTGGGTGGGCACAAGCGGGCATAGAGGAAAACGATTTAGCTAGTAGGTGGGCACAAGCGGGCATAGAGAAAAGGGAATGCACTAGTAGGTGGGCACAAGCGGGCATAGAGAAAAGCAATTTAGGTAGTAGGTGGGCACAAGCAGGCATAGAGAAAAGCTATTTAGCTAGTAGGTGGGCACAAGCGGGCATAGAGAAAAGGGAATGCACTAGTAGGTGGGCACAAGCAGGCATAGAGAAAAGGGAATGCACTAGTAGGTGGGCACAAGTGGGCATAGAGAAAAGCGATTTAGCTAGTAGGTGGGCACAAGCGGGCATAGAGAAAAGCGATTTAGCTAGTAGGTGGCACAAGCAGGCATAGAGAAAAGGGAATGCACTAGTGGTGGGCACAAGCGGGCATTGAGAAAAGTAATTTAGGTAGTAGGTGGGCACAAGCGGGCATAGAGAAAAGCGATTTAGCTAGTAGGTGGCACAAGCGGGCATAGAGAAAAGGGATTTAGCTAGTAGGTGGCACAAGCGGGCATAGAGAAAAGGGATTTAGCTAGTAGGTGGCACAAGCGGGCATAGAGATAAGGGATTTAGCTAGTAGGTGGCACAAGCAGGCATAGAGAAAAGGGAATGCACTAGTAGGTGGGCATAAGCGGGCATAGAGAAAAGCGATTTAGCTAGTAGGTGGCACAAGCGGGCATAGAGAAAAGGGAATGCACTAGAAGGTGGGCACAAGCGGGCATAGAGAAAAGGGAATGCACTAGTAGGTGGGCACAAGCGGGCATAGAGAAAAGCGATTTAGCTAGTAGGTGGCACAAGCGGGCATAGAGAAAAGGGAATGCACTAGAAGGTGGGCACAAGCGGGCATAGAGAAAAGGGAATGCACTAGTAGGTGGGCACAAGCGGGCATAGAGAAAAGCGATTTAGCTAGTAGGTGGCACAAGCAGGCATAGAGAAAAGGGATTTAGCTAGTAGGTGGGCACAAGCGGGCATAGAGAAAAGCGATTTAGCTAGTAGGTGGCACAAGCGGGCATAGAGAAAAGGGATTTAGCTAGGTGGGCACAAGCGGGCATAGAGAAAAGCGATTTAGGTAGTAGGTGGCACAAGCGGGCATAGAGAAAAGGGAATGCACTAGTAGGTGGGCACAAGCGGGCATAGAGAAAAGCGATTTAGCTAGTAGGTGGCACAAGCGGGCATAGAGAAAAGGGAATGCACTAGTAGGTGGGCACAAGCGGGCATAGAGAAAAGCGATTTAGCTAGTAGGTGGCACAAGCGGGCATAGAGAAAAGGGATTTAGCTAGTAGGTGGGCACAAGCGGGCATAGAGAAAAGGGAATGCACTAGTGGGTGGGCACAAGCGGGCATAGAGAAAAGCGATTTAGCTAGTAGGTGGGCACAAGCGGGCATAGAGGAAAACGATTTAGTTAGTAGGTGGCACAAGCGGGCATAGAGAAAAGGGAATGCACTAGTAGGTGGGCACAAGCGGGCATAGAGAAAAGCGATTTAGCTCGTAGGTGGGCACAAGCGGGCATAGAGAAAAGCGATTTAGCTAGTAGGTGGCACAAGCGGGCATAGAGAAAAGCGATTTAGCTAGTAGGTGGGCACAAGCGGGCATAGAGAAAAGGGAATGCACTAGTGGGTGGGCACAAGCGGGCATAGAGAAAAGCGATTTAGCTAGTAGGTGGGCACAAGCGGGCATAGAGGAAAACGATTTAGTTAGTAGGTGGCACAAGCGGGCATAGAGAAAAGGGAATGCACTAGTAGGTGGGCACAAGCGGGCATAGAGAAAAGCGATTTAGCTCGTAGGTGGGCACAAGTGGGCATAGAGAAAAGGGAATGGACTAGTAGGTGGCACAAGCGGGCATAGAGAAGGTATATGGGTTTGTAAGCTAGGACAAGGAGTAGTGGAAGTTAGTAATAATATCTTACCGTGGGGCAGCTGCTTTTGAACCATTTTCCAACTTTTCCGTGTGTTGCTGTTCTTTCCGTGTGTTTTTTACCGGACGCTTAGAAATTGACCTCTGGCCCCATTTGTTGGGCGCCATTTTCTGTGAGCGCAATCCGCTCTAAGTATCACCATATTGAAGTCCAAATTGTTAAAGACATAGTAGCATATGCTAGAGATACGCACACAATTCACTCAGCTGTGGTGTATACAGTGGTTCTGCTTTAATGATGACAATGCAGCAGTATATAATACATTGTATAGGCATGAAAAGGATTTACTCGCATTAGCATAACATGTTTGGTGGAGAAGTTGTAACAATAGTCCTGGAGCATGTCTATTGGATAAGAAACTGGAGAGAGGTCACATGCCCTGAGGGCTGAGGGGGGCTGTGAGCTCTCTAAACAAAGGAGAGATGTAAAAGGCCACATGTCAGGACCACATCTGAAATACAAAATGGAGGTTGTGAGCACGTCTGCTATCCAAAAATGGAGGTTTACAGAAGCGGACATCCTCCACAGCAGTGATTCTCAACCTGTGGGTCGCGACCTCGGCTGGGGATGAATGACCAAAACACAGGGGTCGCCTAAAGCCATCGGAAAATACATATTTCCGATGTCTTTAGCCGCTGAGAAGTTGCGCTACCATTTGCAGCGGCGCTTTTCAGCTGGAACACACGCCGTTAGGGACGTGCGTTCCAAACTGAATGCCTGCATGCATGCATGCGCAGACGTGATTGCATCATCTGTCCGGGGCCTAAGGGGCGGGGGAAGCGCTCCACAGTCCATAGCAGTGCATTACTTGGGTCTGGCGCTTGCGCCGAAGGACAGGAGGCGAAGAGGCAAGAGGCCGAGAGCTAAGACCGCCTGCGAGACAGCCTGCTGGTGTAAAAAAAGTTAATGTAAAAAAAGTACACACCATACTTTGTAAGTGTAAGGTGCTTAGTGTGTAATCATTAGACAGTACACAAAGCAGCTTACACTTACCCAAAGCACCATACATTTACACAGTGTGAACTACATCAGTCTTCTACTATAAGAGACCACTATAAGATGTAGTTCACACTGTTCCCCAATGTATAATTATCTCCCATATCTCCCACTATTTTCCCATATTCTGAATAAGGAAACTGCTGAAATCAGCGGTTTCCGGCATTGAATCCGCCTCCTATTGATTTCATTGGGAGTGCGGTGAATATTGTGTTAGAGAGCTTCCAAGAATCTCAGGTTACTACACAATCCGCCGCAGCGTCCTATTGATTTCAATAAGAGGCGGAGAAATGACAGTTTCCGACACATTTCTTCCTCTCCAATTTAAGTCAATTTCATTAAATTAGGTTTGATTTGTAGCAATGAGAAAACAATGCATATCAGGTATTTACATTCCGAATCAGAACTGTAGCAAAGTTACAGTTAAGTAGCCACCAAAATTATTTTTTTGGTTTGGGGTCACGGCAACATGAGGAACTGTATTGTGAGGTCACGGCATTAGAAAGGTTGAGAACCACTGGTCCACAGGCTAATAGGTGGCCACAAGCAGGCATAGAGAAGGTGTATGGGCTAGCCATGAGCTGCTAAGGACATCAAATTTCCTTGACTACTCTTTTTCAGAGTACTGATCCCACCAATTGTACTGTAGTTTCTCTGATGTTCATAAGACTCATTATTTAATTTGATCAGACGTTACGTGGTGCTAGCTGCCATAGTGAAGACGTTCACCTCACAATCACAGCTGAGAACCGAGGCAATTCTGCTAATAAGATGTCTCCTAGACTAACAGCGAATCAGAAAATTAGTGAGAAGTCTTAGACCTGGTTACATGTGTGAATAAAGTAATGTGTATATGTTATCTGTGAAGGCTCTGACATGCAATGACCTCAGTGATGCTTCTGTATGGGGAATGTAACAAAAAAAAACAAAACATAGGACATTTGGGCTGACTACGACTACAGTACGTGGAGACTTACCTTAGTAATTTCTGGATAAGTAAAGACAAGACAGGAAACCTGTAGGCCGGTCTCCTCCTAAAATGTGAAGTTATTTATAGATACAAGTGACCACTTATAATTTCCAGCAGTATACCGTTGATAGAACTAGAATAGTGCCACTCCTTATGACATGGCCACGAGGTTTACTGCAAGCCAAGTCCCATTCTAGTCACTCATGAATACTGCTGGACAACACTGTTAACATAGAGAAAGCAAAAGTAAGCACTGCATGAAAATAAAGACATGTTAGTTTTATTTTCGGTTTACATGGAATGATAATTCATTACAGCACTCCACGGATAAAAGTTGTGACAGAACTTCATTTCCATTAAGTTTACGTTCTCTCTCTATATATATATATATATATTACATAGGGGTAGCGCGCCCACTCTCCTCTCAGCAAACACTCGAATTCAGTCACTCACTGTATGCACAAATATTAAAGGATGCGCCTCATCTGATGTATACAACATAAGCTACATATACACAGGGCCCATAGACCCTCTATTAAAACCAGACCTTACAGAGGGGGATCATCCTAGATCTGTGGCAGAACGTGTGCATAGCGCTAGAGAAACTCCAGAAAGTTCAGAATATTAATCCCCCAACCAAAACTGCAGAGTAGTCAGAAATGCATTAAAATGTACAACCTTAAAAATCAAAGATAGAAAGCCACATCCATGCCAGGGCATAAAATTCTACGTGTAAAACATGGCGTCGTGATCACTGCCGTAGATAGCCGTTCTAAGAAGACCTCACGCGGGGCAGCGAGAAATCTAGTGACGACGGTGGAAGTCACAGGTCAAATAAAAACTTCTCCATACAAAAATAGGAGGATATTACAGATTCGGAATAACAGCTGGGCAGTGCGCAACGTCCACAGCCGCGATGCACACGTGTAACATAGGATTCGAGCCTCCATCTTTTAAGACTGCTTAAGTCATGTGACACATTCTCTCCCAGCTCTAGACTCAGCCAATTTCTTCTTGCAACGAACCAGCCTGGTGTTTAAAAAAAAAAAAAAAACCTAAACGGCACCCAATGCCCATTGTACCATCTCAGCCCTTGCTGAATATCAGCAAAACAAAGCAGGATGTAGCAGCAGCAGCGGCAATGGCGGCTTTACTTCAGAGAATGCATAAAATTGTCTAGACTGAACTCCGTCTCGTACTGCTCCTGGTTCCACAACTCTCCCAGGTTGTCCAGAATTGCCTTCATCGAGCTCTTCCCGCCCGGTTCGGACGTTTCCATTTTTTCACTCTTCCCATCCTAAGAAAAAAATTCATCAAAACTGATGTGGCAGCAAAAACTCAGAAATACATAACCATGTCTTTACTGGACGAGTTCTTCCCATACCATAAAGTGATCATATATAGCTAAAGAGATGCATTCTCTCCATGATCTGTGGTGACCCCCCACCCATTCTGAGCATGGAGTGAACCAAACTGGTGCTTCAGGTTGTCTCTGCACATAGACTGAAGGAGCTGGAGCAATGAATCCAGTGCAGAGCCTTCATACTTATACCAAGCAGATGCCCTAGGCCATGTATAGTGCAGTTCTTGGCACACTGCAGCTGATCTGAGAGGGTCCCCAAATGTCGGACCCCCCACCGATCCAACTTTTACCATTTGCAAATTTTTTGTTTGGTGTAGTTTATATTTCTGTTCCACCCAGAAGCCATCCTAATGGACAGAGGGCATGGATAGATATAACCTCTATAAAAGCAGAGACTACAAGATGGCAGCACACTAGGCTGGTTATTGTGGTCAGTGGTCTTCACCCCATCATGCAGGCTCACCTTGTCGAGTGTGAACAGGTCCAGCAGCTGTTCAGTGCCCATACTCTGTAAGCTGGCATTCTCCTGGCTTATTACTGTATTTGCTATACTCATCTTAAACTTCTGCAGCCCCATGATCTTCTCCTCCAGAGTTCCTCTAGTAATAAGTCGGTACACGTTTACCACACGTTTCTGCAACAAAGAGGAAATTGACAGGTTTGCATCCACTTACTGCAGTTCCTAGAATAGTTAATGTTTCTTGCTGACTTCATGTGCGCCTTGGGCTGAAGCAGGTCAGTAGGACCTTACCTGGCCGATACGGTGCGCTCTGTCCATGGCCTGAAGATCTCTCATTGGATTCCAGTCATGCTCAACAAACACTACGGTGTCGGCACCAGTGAGGTTGAGACCCAAGCCACCCACATGGGTGGTCAGCAGCAAGACGTCTATAGACGGGTCGTTATTAAACCTAGTAAGACATTTGGCCATATTAATCACTCATGAAAGAGAAAAGAAAAGCCAATAAACTTTTAGGAAATCCGATCTAAGGTTAATATGCAGTAGTAGGGTATTGACTCTGTAACTCACCTGGACACAATGGAATGTCTCTGACCGGCAGGTATACTACCATCCAGCCGTAAATATGTAACAGAGGGCAAGTGCGGCTTTAGGAGGTCATGCTCCACTATATCCAACATGCTCTTTAGCTGACAAAAGATCAATACTCTGTGCTGGGCCACAACTGCTTCTGTCCCGCTCTCCGCAGCGCCCGCATTACCCAAACCACAGTCCAACAACAACTGTATGAGAAAATAAAAATAAAGTTGACACCTCAAATGAGATTACACAGCAGTAATAGGGGAAGGTACTACAATGTATTGTGCTTGGTGACTGATCATCAATCGTCCTGGAAAGCCCCAGAAATCTGTACAACAGTGACACCGGCCAAAGGGTTTTCCAGGCCATATATATTATTACATTGAGGACCTGACTACAGGATTAACACCTGCAAATAATGGACTCATGGTCTGACACCCAGGCCCCGCGACTGCTACAGTAGAGATACTTGTGGCCCTGTACACAGCAGCTTCTGACACCCGGATCAGATGACTGGTCAGGGGGGCCTGGGAGGTTAGACCCCCCACTAATCAGATACTGATAGCCCATCTAGTGGATAGGTCATCAGTACAAAACAACCGCTTTAGCAAGCATTCTATCATCGAGCACGTACTTGTTTTAGTGCTGACAGTTTAGGGGCGTGCTGAATGTCCCGCAGAGTCGAGTTCTGAGTCGCCAGCTGATCGGTGACCTTCTTATGCTCTGGATGCTGAGCGGTAAGAACCAATGCAGGATGGTTGCATAGCTTCCGCAAATACTGCAGTGCCTAAACAGACAAGATAAAAATCATGAGATTCCAGCACAGGGAAAGCCAGGCTACAAAACCTGCTACAAATCTACACTCTCGCCAAGATACATGCAAAGAATCACCTGGAAGACGTGTCCTGTAGCTTTGAGCTTTGGCTTTTCGCTCTCTTCTCCTAATGAGGATCCTGAGACCGTTTCATCGACATCAGTCTTTGCACGAGATTTTGCAAAGTCTTCATATAACTGAACCTGAAAACCAAATAGACCAATTTATAGACCTCTATATAAAAGGCCATTGTGGGATTCTCTTTGTATAATGATTACAGATCTCTGCCACATGACTAAGATTATCTACTGGAAGAAAGTAAGCAGACACTGTTCTAGTACACATATTGGATCCGAGTCTCGTATTGAGCCATGTATCCCTGTGCCCATCACATGACCAAGACAGAACTAGCCCCTTGAACCTAGCCAAAGACTTGCTGGTTTTCCTTACCTGTAAGGGACTCAAGGAGCAGTAGTAATCTTGAATAATCTTAGGAGGGAGATCCTGCAAAACATCCTCCTTCATTCTCCGCAGTAAGAATGGCAGAACTTGTCGATGTAACGCTTCCATTGCAAGAACACCTGGAAATATGTAGTAAGGAGATCAGTGGACCGTAAAGTAAAAGGGGTAGCGCATAACTAAATGGGAGGATTTCTCACCCGCTTCCTGTTCACGAGAGGAGCTCCTAGCATCTCTACTTGCCAATATGGGTTTTCCATATCTTGCAGCAAATTGGCGTTCTGTGCCCAGAAAGCCAGGCATGAGGAAGTCAAACAGTGACCAGAGCTCCAAAACATTGTTCTGAGGAAGTAACAGACAACAGGTTTACAATTGGGGACTAAAGGGGTTTTCCAGGACTCTGTCTCAAATGGCAGCAACACACCCAGTTTATCCACAGGTGTCCCAAGTGTCGGGCGCCTGCGGATCTTTAATCCTGAGAATAGGTCATCAATTAATAAGACCTGAGAAACTAAATGGGCAACAAGGGGGTGTTTTAGATCAAGATAGCACAATGAGAAATTGTCACACTATAGACGTACAGGGATATTTTAGGGGGACAAGTGTCCGTTTGACTAGAGTTTCCTCCCTAATGGTTGGACGCCTTGCATTTCCTCATAACCAAAGGAAACCATCTGCGGTCAGTGCTGTTGCAGATAACTGCTTATTCCCCTTTCACCATTGCGTGGGGTGTCAGCATGGACCGCTGTTAGCCAATATCCATCTAAGCTGGCCAGCTTTAGACTACACAACCCCTGCACATACCTGTATTGGCGTTCCAGACAGGATGATTCTGTAGTTTGCCGTTAACTGCTTCACAGCTTTGGACAGTTTAGTCTTTCCATTTTTAATGACGTGACCTTCATCCAAGATACAGTAGTTAAACTTCATGTTCCTGAAACGAGTATTGTATGTTACGGTATATACTGTGAAGTCATAGCAATGTATGCAGAGGTTATATACAGATATGGAGGCAATCCCAAGTACAACTCCCCTCTCCTGGGCTCTGACACGATTCCCTGTTCTCTCTGGGTCTTGGGACCGATGTCAATAACCACTGAGGACCGTGACTGACCCTCAGCAGTCACTTGGGTTAAGCAACATCACTATAACACGTGATCACTTGGACTGGGTGAACCTTGAAAGACCAATCTCACAAGGTTCGCCTGACAAATACTTCTAATTTAAAAGGAGTGTGACCTAAATAATCGCCAATAAAGATTTTGATTTGGGTCATAACCCTCCAGCCCTAAGAGAAAGCTGAAGGTGAACATGTAATGAAGGATCTCTATGTTTATACCCAATAATATAAGGTAAGGAGAACAGAGGGGGTCAGTCTAGATTTGTCATCCATAGCACTAAAAGTAAGGTGGAGGTCATCTCACGGAGGAGGGAGGAAGAAGAAAGAAGAGACAACAAGCAAACGGTGAAGTGACAGCAGAGACATTAAGAGCAGAACCAAGGTTATAGCCATCAAGAAAACTTACTTGAAGAAGTCAATATCATTCCTGACAACATCATAAGAAGCTACAATGAGGTTGTGTCTCTTCACTTGATGTTGCAACCTGTAAATGGATAGAGTGGTTAGATTGGACACCTTATGTAACACATATACTCAATGGGGTCCCTCAGTTTCTGTTTTTCAATCCTCTGGCCCCCTGACTTTGGTAAAGTGCAGAGGTCACCACAGCGTAAATCTATAGGCTATGGAAGTCACACTCCTGTATAAGCTGGATAAAGCTCTCAACTTGGCATCATGGCATGCAGTATTCATGTTGTGTTGGGTACAACGCATCAGAAGTCTCCCCTCCTTTCCACTACATCCCTTTGAGGAAAAACAGAATCCTGACAGATTTACATGTCACTGGATGGAGCAGAAACGTACACCATTTTGACCAATAAAAACAATTAACGCAAGAGTGAACATAGCTTAAAAGGGGTTATACAAGAACTTGAAGACAGGGCTGCTTTCTCAAGAAGTGACATCACATCTACAGGTCACATGACCACGCTACAGCTCAGTCTTACTCAAATGAATGACAAAGCGTTAGCCCCAGGAATGACCCATGACATCACTGCTCTGTGATTGGTTTGTCATGTAGGTCATGTGACCGATGTCATCAAAGGTCTTGTAGCCACTAGAATGTAACATCTGCAGATAAGTCATTGGCCATTATGTGCAGGATTCATTGTGTCTTATAGTATGTCTATATAGATGTCTATATAGTATAGTGATGTATGGAATGGTAGTGTGTGATATACTGGGATCTCCATAGCTATGCAGGTCTGTATCGCTCTATATTACAAAAATGAATTTCTGTCTATCTGTTCTTTATGCGTGACCAAACGAATGGACCAATCTTCACCAAATTTGGCACACAGATACTTCAGGTGTCCAGGAAGGTTTAAGATGAGGCCTCAACTTGCTCGGACGTACTATTGCTGAAATACAGCATTCCCAAACAATGATCCCCCCCCCCCATTAGCCAATACAAACCTGCAAATTTTTCACTCATATTCCAACTGCCATACACACGGTCACTCTAAATGCACAATCCAACACGGATATCCAAACTGAGATACACAGGTTAGCACACAGTACCATACACCAGAGGATTAGATACACTGTGGAACTGTGTGCAGACACGCGTATCTAATCCTTGGTCGTGTGGATCTGTGTACAGACGCGCATATTTAATCCTCTGACGTGTGGAACTGTGTGCAGACGTGCGTATCCAATCCTCAGACGTGTGAAACTGTGTGCAAACGCGCATATTTAATCCTCTGGCATGTAAAACTGTGTGCCGACGTGCCCATCTAATCCTCTGATGTGTGTATCTAAGTTTGGATATCAGTGTTGGATTGTGCATGTGGAGTGACAGTGTGTATGTATGGCAGTTGGAATATGAGTGAAAAACTTGCATGTTTGTATTGGCTAATGAGGGGGGGGGGGGGGGTGTCATTGTTTTGGGAATGCTGTATCTCAGCACCGGTACGTCCCAGAGAGTTGAGGCCTCGTCTTAAACCTTCCCAGACACCTGAAGTATCTGTGTGCCAAATTTGGTGAATATCGGTCCAGTTGTTTGGTCACGCATAAAGAACAGACAGATGGAAATTCATTTTTATAATATAGAGAGATACAGACTTACATAGCTATGGAGATACCAGTATATAACACACTACCATTCCATACATCACTATACTATACTATACATAATGGCCACTGACTTCTCTGCAGATGTTATATTCTAGTGGCTACTGGACCTTTGATGACAGTCACGTGACCTACATGACAAGCCAATCACAGAGCAGTGCCGTCATGGATCATTCCTGGGGCTAATGCTTCGTGAATGAATGGGACTAAACAGTAGCAGTGCAATGTGACCAATGAAGCTGATGTCACTTCCTGAGAAGAATAAAGCAGCCATGTTTACTAATGCTGGCTAGCCTCGTTAACTCAATCTCCAGTTCCCCCTAGTGTTTGCTTGCACCCGATTTATTATGATGCAAGGATAGATATTTCATATCTGTGTAGTTTACAGCTGCCTTCATCTACTACTTGCCTGGCTCTCTCTGTTGGAGGACCCGTGTAATGTAGTGGGTTGAGATATTCCTTAGAGCAGAATTTCCCGACTTCATCCACCCAGTGGCCGGTTAAGGTTGGAGGACATACGACTAGAGATGGGAGAGGTATGCACTCTGCAGACTTACTCCTGCTGTACTCTTGAGACCTGCAAGGTAGAAATCAAGAATTAAATATGGCATACAGGTGCATGCTACATTAGAATAGTTCACAGAATACGTAAGCTTACTCACCTAAGGCAATGGTCCCCTGCAAGTATACATATAGACTGCAGAGTCTTCCCCAGACCCATGTCATCGCACAGGATCCCATGGAGTTTGTACTTATTCAGGAAGGCAAGCCAGTTTACACCATCCTTAAGAAACAAGACAATGCTCCAAGTCAGCTGCTATAAGTAGCTTATAAGTAACACAAAGATACGAGGCCATGTAGCCTGACCTGAGCACACAACTTAAGAGTACACCTGTCTTTTCTAAGAGGCCAAGTTTAAAAGAACATTGGGAATAACTATAGCTACCCATTAAATGACTTGTACCCTACATGAATAACCAATTTTTCCCCTCTGCAGGAACCTCCTTGACTCTCAAGCATGGGGTGCAGACCATGTACTACAAAGTCTCCCATATGCAGCACTCAAAAGGTGGTGAGATACACCACTCACCAGAAGCTGCAATACAATCTCAGTCTGCTTTAGCCAGTCTCCCTTTCGCAGCTACTGCCGCTGACCTCTCCATAGACATCTATAGGGAACATATCACCTGATCCCGTCTCTCTAGACTGATTTAGCAAAGAATTTAGAGTGGTAAGCCGTTTAGGCGGTGGGGCGAGGGGCCACGGAGTTGTAAGACAATACCTTATATAAGATTGTTAAAGAACAGATTCTCCTCTACTTTAGCTACAATGTCTGCTTTACATTGCACACAGTCTCAGAACCAGCAAGGGGGAGGGGGACTGGTAAAATGCTAAGTCCTAATGGTCCTCTTCCTATACAAGCACTTTAGGAATGTTAGATATGCTTTAGAGAACAGCGGTGAGTTATTCCACCATATTCTCAGGCAGGTGGCATGCCCTGGGGCAGAAGAGACTTTCTTTGGCTTCTTACCTGCTGATATTTCCTCAGCTCGGCTTTTATTGGAACGGGAATTGTATAATTTTCCAATTTCTTTCCGTCCAGCAGTTGTTCCAAGAAGTTTCTCTCCCTGGCTTTTAGTTTAATTAACTCCTCTGACATATTGGGAGGATCTGGGATCCCGGCCTAGAAACGAAAACCAAGGTGATCCATAGAGTAGTGCAACTTCGAGAAAGACACAGACCTGGATCTCCCCCAACAACATTATACCAGAATTTATCATCATTTACAAGAAAAGGGAAGTGCGTGAAGCTTAAGTGCTTACAGAAAGTAATCCTGGCACATTTACAGTCTCATCCTGAACCTGCCCTCCCTCCTGTCCATGACGCCAGCCCCGTAACTAATTGTAATGGGGGACGGAGGCTGCAGGATCAACTTCTCTCTGTCAGAAAGATATACTGCAGGATTATAGAGGAGGGAACACCTGTCTGGAGACTACGGCACACACTTCATATTCTCCGAACTATGCCGCTCACTAGATTAGCTTTGCATTCAACATGATAAAGAACAATGACCATATTATAGAACGCATCATGAGTTGTCAGCTATCTTTCATTTTCCCTCTAATATGGTCTCCTTAATGCAGCCTTCATATTTGTAAAGACAGAGGAAGCAATCTCCTCACATTGTCCTTGATCCAAGTCTGATCTAAGGGTAGCAAGATATGTCAGTGACCTAGAACTTCTGTCCTGTCACACTGCAGAGTCATCCTAATTCTATGTTGTGAAGCTTAAAGGGATTCTCCAGGATTTTGAAGACTTATCCTTAATATAGGTCATCAACTGAAGATCCAAGGGGGTCCAACACCTGAGACCTCTGCAGATCAGCTGTTTGAAGCAAGCCATGTGAAGTCACATTCATTGGTCATTTGGCACTATCACACTAAGTGAATGAGGTGAGATGGGTTACCCAGTAACTGTAGTACAAGTGAACGTCGCTATAGCATTTGCCCAGACACTGCAGCCTCCTCAAACAGATGATCGGCCAGGAGCTCGGGTGTCTGACCCTTGTGATCTTTAATCCACAGCCTATCCTAAAGATAGGACAACAGTGACTTAACCTGGAAAACCGCTTGAAGGCCAAGGCTCTGCAGTGCAGAAATGCAGCTTGATTGGACTACAAAAGGAATGACAAGTCTCTCAAAGCCAGGTCTGGATTTAACAGAGGGAAAAAGTATGAAGTTCTGGGGGTGTTTTAGAAGTTAAGTAATACAACGGTTTCCTATAGTAAGTTTGCATGAAACACATTAAACTGCAGGGCAGAGAAACCAGATTTCACAATCAGCAGAATCTATAGAATTAAATCTCTTCATGTACCCGGCCCATGGCTTGAGGGTATCAGTAAAGCATTACAGCTCACCTCCAGAGGCATTAGCCTGATCAATGTGGCAAAACATTGTGTTGCCATGAATCGCACGCTGTCTGTCTGGTCACTCATCCTTCCTAATACAGGAACCACCAGGAGGACTATGTATGGGACAATGCCAACATCCAGCTGTTCCATCACACCTTCAGTGGCACAAAGTTAAGGAGTAATAATTGAAAGACCTTCCTATAGATCTGCTGCTCCCTGACAAAGAGCTGTGTCTAATCAATGTATGCTGGAGGCAGGGTTTAATAGGAAGCCTGTCACCTGCCATACTGGTGTATCAATGTATCATGTAAGCCATCAAGTGGTGAAGAACCCAAATGTAACTAAAGTCAAAGTGAAATGTAATTGATATTGTCTGAACTGTAACAATGTACGCTCTCTTGTACCAAAAGATAGGTCCCCTCTATTATATAAACTCCAAAATGACGCAAGTGTTACCTCCTACAAAACATAAGCCAGCTATGGAGAAAGCTTGTAGCTTCCCGAATGTAGTTGGAGTACGCGGCACAGTTTTTGTGGCTGGAATGAAATGGCTGGATCCTCAATGATACAATGAATAAAGCAGACGGAAATAATTCTTGAAGAGAAAGCAGCAGAACTAAAGCTACACTCACTGTATATATAGTATATAGGCTCAGCATACGCCGGGGTTATAGATACAAATACACAAGTTATTTTTTGCACTGTAACATAGATCATCAGAAAAGGATACAAGCTAGAGCTTCGATGGCCCCCTCCTGCTTCGTGTTATCATTTATAGCACCGATCCAAGGCAAAACTTTCTCCAAAAAGCCATTCATGGTTTCCATGGTAGCGATGCGGCTCATAACTCCTACACAACGAGCGGCCATGTGCCTCACTGATGTGTAAGGATGTTGCAGACACGTGAATAGATGCGGAAGATGTTGAAGCAGCTGGAAGCACAGAAAAAAAAAAAAAAAAAAAACTTTAAAGTTAAAAAAACACACACGACCTAGTATTAGTCTGTATTCAGCTTTCATATGGGACATAATTGTTCCTCCTACCTGACGTGAGGAGGACGACTTATTTTAAAAGGAAAACATTTTCTCATAGGAATCTACACTCACATCTTACCACATGAGAGGACGCAGGTATCGTTGAAGGGATTCTACCACTAAAACACATTTTTTTCTAGTTACCACGTCGGAATAGCCTTTAGAAAGGCTATTCGTCTCTTACCTGTGGAAGTGCTCTCCGCCGCGCCGTTCGTTTCAAAATACCGGTTTGTACCGGTATGCTAATTAGTTCTCTTGCAGCGATGGGGGCGTCCCCATTGCAGCTCGAAAACCGACCGCAGCGCCGCCTCTCCGGTCTTCGGTGTCCTCCCCTTGCTTCTTCAGCGTCTCTGTCGGACGCCTGCGCAGTACGCTCTGTTCGGCGAAGATTGCCGAACGTACTGCGCATGCGCGAAATTGTGATGCCCGCACTATGGCTGGGACCGCAATTTTGCGCATGCGCAGTACGTTCGGCAATCTTCGCCGAACAGAGCGTACTGCGCAGGCGTCCGACAGACGCTGAAGAAGCAAGGGGAGGACACTGAAGACCAGAGAGGCGGCGCTGCGGTTGGTTTTCGAGCTGCAATGGGGACGCCCCCATCACTGCGAGAGAACTCATTAGCATACCGGTACAAACCGGTATTTTGAACGAACGGCGCGGCGGAGAGCACTTCCACAGGTAAGAGACGAATAGCCTTTCTAAAGGCTATTCCGACGTGGTAACTAGAAAAAATGTGTTTTAGTGGTAGAATCCCTTTAAAGGAGTTTTCGGGTGTAAAATAAAAAAAACCAAAAAAGGGAACACGATCTGTCATACTCAGACTACTATTCCACACCCAGTTTGGGTGTCCTTCTATATGACCACATCTTCCAGTGAAGGGGGCAGACACATTTTCCACATTAAGATGTTGCCAGCTACTGCAAACAATCTTTGAAGGCTCTGTACACCTTTACAGTTATTTCTTCAGTGTACCATTGCATTAAAAAAAAAAAAAAAAAAAAAAAACACAACTTTGCAACAAATTACACATTTCTTTTGGTTTTGCAACCTATGTCTCCATGGTAATAACAGAAACCCTGTGTAACAAATACAGGTATTTAATGCTACTATTAAATATCTAAGAAAATTCACATAATTAACTTATTGAGTCCATTAACATCTGCACGATTCACTCTATCAGGGTGCATTCACACTGAGTAAACGCTAGCTTATTCTGAACGTAAAACACGTTCAGAATAAGCGGCGTCTAAAGCAGCTCCATTCATTTCTATGGGAGCGGGGATACGAGCGCTCCCCATAGAAATGAATGGGCTGCTTCTTTCACTCCGTGCAGTCCCATTGAAGTGAATGGGGAGTGCCGGCGTATACGGCAAGCTCTGCTCATGCCGGAGCGTATACGCCGGCACTCCCCATTCACTTCAATGGGACTGCACGGAGTGAAAGAAGCAGCCCATTCATTTCTATGGGGAGCGCTCGTATCCCCGCTCCCATAGAAATGAATGGAGCTGCTTTAGACGCCGCTTATTCTGAACGTGTTTTACGTTCAGAATAAGCTAGTGTTTACTTAGTGTGAATTCACCCTTACAGACACTTTAAAACAAAACTGCAGGGAATAAATATAAACTCTAGACAATAGCAGGGGGCTGGGCTAGAACCCTCAGCAGTCATGGCTAGTCAGTATACATCTCTACCATGGACTCTGATGGCTAGCTTAGCCTTTAGTCCACTCAGCCAACCCTTCACACAGGAGTCTCTTGAAGTAGAGCATTATTAGGGTCCAATTACACGGAGGAAAATTAAAATTTATTTGGCACTGAATTTTCCATGCTGAGGGGAAAAAAAAAAAAAAAAAAAAAAAAAAAAAAGCCTCCCATTGACTTCAATGGGTGCCGCTAGCTTTTTTTTTCCCCCACTAGTGGAATTTTTTGTTACTAGAAAATTTCACTAGTGGAAGGGGGGGAAAAAAAAAAAAAAAAAGCTAGCGCCTCCCATTAAAGTCAATGGGAGGCCTTTTTTTTTTTTCCAGCTTTGAAATTCCACTTTGAATTCCTCACCATTTTCCTGCGTGTGAATGGACCCTTAAGGGCTCGTCCGCATGGGGCAAGAGGAGGTGAATTTTGACGCAGAATCCGCCTCAAAATCTGCCCCCCTCACAATAGAGGTCTATGTAGACCGCTAGCGTTCTTTTTTCTGCTAGTGGGAAAAAAAAAAAAAAAAAAAAAAAAAAAAAAAAAAAAAGGCGACATGACTTTTCTTCAGACGGATTCCGCCTAAGGAAATCAATACAAGTGAATGGGAGGCGGAAAAAAAACTGCTAGCTTTTTTTTTTTTTTTTGCAAAAAACACCTCAAAACACCAGGCGTTTTTTTGAAGGTCAATTCATTGTGCTGGAGGAAAAACGATAACAAAAACGCCTTTAAAAAAAACGCTCCAAAAAAAAGCTTCCCAATTCCTGAAGCGGATTTTTTACTGACCAAATTCGTCAACCAATCTTAACATGTGTGAACTAGCGCTAAGTGCTAAGGCCCTAAGGCATTGCTGTTGGTTATCAGATGGGGTAGTGGGAGGACTGGCTTTATATCCTACTATACACCTCTGTCTGTGTGTCAGAGAATTTATGAATTATAGTGTCCGGGGGGTCTGTGAATAACATTCCCTTTTAGATCACATCTGAATAACGCTGCCTTACTCTTCCCCTTGTAATGAAATGACTCCAGAGAGGTGTTAGCTGGGTGGACTAATAACCAAACCTTGCACCAAGGTCTGTGGTTAGGATCCTTTTTCCCCCAGGACGTCAAGGGTTCGAATCCACCTTTGTTATACCAGCCTTGGTTTATTTTAAAAACTTTAGTATTTTCATTTTTCCACTAGTCCGCCTTTGGTAAATAGACACGAGCATGTTTATTTTGTTGTAGGCAGCTTACTAGGGGAGATCACTACTATCACCCTTAATGTTTTATCTTTCTCTATTGGTGAGCATTACTTGATACCACAGATCAATTAAATCTTAATCTGGCCTCTATACTCCAAGGTGTGGCTAGTCTATCCCCAAGCTGTCCGTACTAATAGGGCTGACCGCTTTACACTTATAGTGATCTACTCCAAGAGACTCCCGTGTGACAGGTTGGCTGAGTGGACTAAAGGCTAAGCTAACCATCAGAGTCCATAGTAGAAATGTATTCTGACTAGCCATGACTGCTGAGGGTTCTAGCCCAGCCCTGCTATTTTGTCTAGAATTTATATTTATTCCCTGCAGTTCTGTTTTAAATTGTTTGTAATAGTGTGACTCGTGCTGATTTTAACTAAATCAATAAAAAAATGTTTATGCTAATTTTCTTCAAAAAATCCTGTGTAATCTGACTGCAAATTAAAATCACATTTTTTTTCCCCTTGATCACACGTAGGAATAATCTTAAGAAAGGCTATTCTTCTACCTTTAGAGGTCTTCTCCACGCCACAGTTTGGTAGAAAGTCAGGTTTTCGTCTGTATGCAAATGAGTTCTCTCGCAGCACTGGAGGCGTCTCTAATGCTGTAAGAGAAATCTCAGGTGGCGCCTCCATCTTTTTCAGGAACTGTCTGTTAGTTTTGTTCCAAAGTTGGGTTCAAATGTCCAGGCCTTGGGCAGAGCAGACTGCGCATGGTCACGGGCCTCAAGAAAATGGCCGCTTACACAGCTTACTGTATAAGCAGCCATTTTTCTTGTGGCCACGAGCATGTGCAGTCGGGCTCTAGAGGCCTAGAAGTTTGACCACCAGCGCTGGAAGAAGAGGCGTAAAGAGGCCATTCCTGAAGAAGATGGAGGCGGCGCTGGAGAGTTCTCTCACAGCATTGGGGACGCCCAGATTTCTACTGAACGGCGATGTGGAGAAGATATCTAAAGGTAGAGAATAGCCTTTAAGGCTATTCCTATGTGTGATTGAGGGGAAAAAAAAAAAAAAAAGTTTATTGATAGAATCTCTTTAAAGAGGACCTTTCATGGTCAGGGCACAGGCAGTTCTATATACTGCTGGAAAGCTGAATTCAGCGCACTGTCGGCTTTCCCGATCTGTGCCCCGGGTAAAGCGCCATCTGTCCCGGTACCGTAGCGCTTTACAGTCGGAAGGGCGTTTCTGACAGTTAGCCAGGGACGTCCTTCTGCCCAGCAGCGCCTATCGCGTTGTAGAGCGGGGAGGACGTTCCTGGCTAACTGTCAGAAACGCCCTTCCGACTGTAAAGCGCTACGGTACCGGGACAGATAGCGCTTTACCCGGGGCACAGATCGGGAAAGCCGACAGTGCGCTGAATTCAGCTTTCCAGCAGTATATAGAACTGCCTGTGCCCAATCTGATGAAAAGTCCTCTTTAAGTTGTATTAACAAAACAATACATTTTTAAGAGGTTTTCTCACCGAAGTAAACTAGGATAGGTGATACATTCAAGGTTGGCAGGGGTCTAAATAAGCAGATCCCTACAGATCCCCCCCCTCCCCCCTGTACTAAATGGAATAGCGGTTGAGCACTGCAGGTAGTGAAACGTAGTACTCTGGGTAAATCTATGACATAAGAAACTCTAACTATTCACACTCTTGATGGGGTTGTGTATGGTCACTAAAATATACACTTTTGGTATTCTGGCAATCACAACTAACTATTAATTTACCACAAACCAACATCCAGCCCAGACTAGGTTTTATTGTAGGATCATGAATTATCGGGCAACACGGTGGCTCAGTGGTTAGCTTTGCAGCACTGGAGTCCTGGGTTTGAATCCAGGCAAGGACAACATCTGCAAGGAGTTTGTATGTTCTCGCTGTGTTTGCGTGGATTTCCTCCCATATGCCAAAGACATACTGATAGGGCTCAAGGGGGGGAAGAAAAAAAAAAAAAAAATTACCAGGAGGTGAAGACTGGGGTCCATGGAAGAGGCTGTGACCTCAAACACTTGCAGGCTGTGGACTAGTTCCTGGGCGTGCTCGTCTCCTTTTTCCAAGAGAAGTTTGCCATCTAAAACATCAGATTTTTGTTTTAATCTTGGTCGGTAATTTTAGAAATTGGAAAGAATCTTTAAACAAAGTTACGGGTCAGATCCTTCCTCAAAGGAAGTGAAGCTGAGAATGTTTATTAGAGTAGGAAACTGTGAATATTAGACACACTTACCAAAATTGTCCACATTAATGTAGTTCCTTAGAGGGCCAACCATTGCCTCCCAAAGATAGGGCAGGCCTGTGGATAAGTTACATGCAAAGTGCTTTGCGACTGTAGCAAGAGTGTACTCCGCGCCTCTTCTCTGGATTAAGTGGTTCTTATGATTCTAAATATGAAAAAAGACGAAATGTTAAAATATCTAACTTCATACTAAAAACTTCCTTCCCAAACCATCTCATATCTACAAGACTAAATATGAGCGCAAAGGGTTATCTTGTTCTCTCCTCATTTAGATTCCCCCAATTCATATCCAAAAATGGAAAAGGAGTTAAACAAAAAAAAACGTAAAACTATTTGTATGGATGCCATGATTTGGACGAGTTGTATGTTATACACGCTGGTAACGTTAATGTGTAGCTTCCATTTAAAACCCAATGAAACTCTAGAAACAAAAATTTCACAATAAAAAGATACCAGAACAAAATACACTTAAAATTGATCAGCCATTTGCCACAGGTCCTGCTACTTGCACCCCTCAACAAGCAAATTCTGCATCTGTCATGGCAAGGAAAGTGTAATATAACTTGGAAAGCAGACGAGTCTACATGTACAAGGGCATGACCATGTTACATCAGGAGGAGTGACCCCTTGCGTGTTCTCAGTAATGTATGGAGTTTGCACAGCTCTACAAAAAAAGTTTAATGTGAAGAGAAAAACATACAATTATCACCTATAGCAACGTGTCTGGAGAGTCGAGTGTATTAGGGGAATGACAGCCTATGTCTAGTCTGATGCAACCATTACACGTGTACTGCACGCCCACTGACAGGGAAGACCATTGACAAAGCAGCGTAACTAAAAACTGACAACTTCTGATTTTCTGGCAGTATTGGAGTGTCATCCTGCGTTAATCTTAATCAATAGATCACATGATCACCGTTTGACCCATTTTGTAGCAGATTGCTGTACAACCAGGTGTTTTTCTGCTGTCATGTGACCTCAGAGTTATCCAAGTCCTGCCCTCTACTGTCAAAATGGCTCCCCTGCCTCTCACATACAGACCCCAGTTCTCATCAGGTCACTTGGTCCTCAATGAAAACTTGCAGGAAGTCTGATCTGTTTTTCATTGAAATGATTGGGAAACGTGTCAATTATTGGTATGGGAACCAGGCCAAAGTTTTAATTGTGTAAAAGCCCCCTCACTCTGCCCTGCATCGGATGCACACTGTCAGGTGCATGGATCTTATGGAGCTCTGTCAGTGCAGCCTGGCTACATCAGTCATGCATTTATCGCCAGGGTGCACACGTACATACGTTTGAAGCAATGGCAGATATAGGGGCAGTCCAGGAAGTGGTGGGAATTGCTACAAGTGGAGAAGTACAGGTGCACCCTAGCAATAAATGCACGACTGATGTGGCCGGGGTGCACTGCTCAGATAGAAGGTAGTAACCTCAATTAAAGGAGCACTGCAGTACATTTTATGATCAGCTAGAGGTGCGGCCCAGGCAGGTGTTAGCACATATCTGGCCACACTACAGCATTACCTTGTGACAGCCTGGGGACCTGTGCAAAATCAAAACACCTCGAAATCCTGTATGAAACACTGACATCACAAAGGGTTAACAGACTGCTATCAGCTTTAGATTAGGAATCACACTGGAGTAAGAGAGGGTTACAGGTCACATCCCAGGGCCACACATTTATATAGGAAAGGTGTTAATGTGATTGTATACTAGTGATTTAATATCAGCTTGCACGTCTTCTGTATGGATCCCGGGGATAATAATGGCGCGAATGCCTCTTCCCTTTGTAGAAACTGTAACACTTACAACATGAAAGGCTATAAATACCTCGTCGCTCTCTGTGGGTGTGTGGACGCCGCTGCCAGTGGGTAAGTCCGCCACCTGGGACCTTGAAGCTTTGGGTGCTGGGCCCCGTCGGCTAGTAACTGCAAAAGCAGCTTGTTGGTGTCTGTACAGGGTGATGATTCCTCTGTGCTTCGTGACATTGTGACACACGCCATCTTTTTCTGAATTTGATACTTCATATAAAAATTTAAAAGTTATACACAAAAAAAAGTTACAGAAAAAGGTCTTCTAGTCTGAACGTGCCGATAAGTATTCTTGTATCGAGATTTCTGCTCTTTTGCAATACGCCCCTTGGTACGTGACCATAAAGTTATAATCTCTTGGTGACACGGTCACAAGCTATAAAGGAGCAGTCACATGACCTGCAGGTCCTAAGGCTCTCACCACCCCCTCGATATGGGGAACCACAGCTAAATAGATCACAGCTTTTTACCCCGCAATGTGTGCACCGATCAGAAACCAATTACATATGGCCGAATGAGACCTGCACTGCCAGAAGACTGTCGGATCCTATCAGAGCCTCCCTACAACTCTAGAGAGCTGCTGTCAATACAGAGGGTTGATATTTTACTGTGGCAATAGTAAATTCACAAAAGCAAACAAAACTATAGCATTACAATAAAACACCTTGGGACTACCTTGTTTCCATGAGTACTCTGTACACGGGAGAAGGGGAAGAGACGATATAAAAATCCTTCTAATGCTGTTCAGTGAAGGATTAAAATAAATATTAGGATAAGGGTTAAAGCCAGGCGAACAATCTGTGCAAAATGCCATAAAGAAGGAGATCAAGCTCTGTAGATAATACAGACCGAGCCCGGCCGACCGGTGACGTCTGGGACATTAGGTGGAGCTACCAAGGCCCTGCATTGCTTTTTTTTGGCTGCATTTTTTTTTTTTTTTTTTTGAGCCAAAGCCAGAAGTGGATTGAGCAGAAGGAAGTAGTATAGCTTAATAGTTTACTAGTTTCCATTCTTTTTGTAGTCACTCCTGGGTTTGGTTAATAGAGGGGACACAAACACAGCTTTTCCACAACACAGGGCCTCGGCCTAAAGCAGGGGTAGGGAACCTTTGGCTCTCCAGATGCTGTGAAACTACAACTCCCAGCATGCTCCATTCACTTCCATGGGAGTTCCAAGAACAGCAGAGCAAGTATGCATGCTGGGAGTTGTAGTTTTGCAACAGCTGGAGAGCCGAACGTTCCCTACCCCTGGCCTAAAGGAATCCATACATCTGCAACAGCCATTGGCCAAATGTTCGTTTAGCCAACAGCCATCCATTATCACTTATTACACGATCATTAGCTTGCATGTAGACATACCTTTCACATCTGTATTGTTCATGGATGGGGTAGGACAACTCACAGAGGGGGTGATGCCGGAGTCCACACACACCGAACTACAAAGATTTTTAACAATTTTGGGATTTGGGCAAGGCGTCCTTTCGATACACTGCTGAAGCAGCTTTGCGATATAGGAGGCGGCGTAGTTCTGCACCACTGTGTTCTCTTCTTTCTTCACGGCCTCCATTAATGGTTTGATAATAGGATTAAGTTTCTCGGGTAGCTGCATGAGGCTGACTATTGCGCAGGCAGCGAAGGTGTGCACCCGGAGCTGAAGGACCTGCCATTCCTGATTGGTTTCCATTACAGTCAACTGCACTTGCTGTCTTTTTCCATCTAGGTGCTGGTAGACTTTAGCATTGCCCCGCAGAGGTGCTGTTGCTTCACTGAAGATAGATGTTACCTAGGAACACGCCAAAGAGATCAGTTTAGTGGTTTGGCTGAAAGGAGTCCATGCAAAGCAATAATACAATGATCTCAAGGAGTTCTCTGGTACATTTTCATTTATGGCCTCTCTTTAGGATAGGAAATCAATTAAAGGTCCAACACTCGGGAACCCCATGTATTAGCGCTCCCTGACCATGTTGATATGACAAAACACATGAGAAGCCCCAATGGAGCTTAGCACACCACAGAATGTACTCGGATAACACTCTGATGTCACTCATTCAACCACACATTTTTTTGCCCCACATTGGGGCAACCTCCTTTAAGACTGTCTAGTCTAAATTTACAATATCAAACCTTTAGACAGTATTAGTAAACCTGCCCCATTCAGTTTCTGGATTGAGGTCACCGCTACACAGACATCACACTTTCTGGTATTGCCACCACCACACTCACCAGTTCATGAGCTTGGTCTATTGTAAATACACTGCAGTTTACTTTGCTCCGGACATCTATGTTTGCATCCGCAAGGGAGGAAATTAGTTGTTTGCACTCATTCTGCATCCGGGTGAAGGGTATTGCTATTTCATCATAATACAGATGCTCTGACAAAACTGCAAGCAGACGTGGCTGGACAGCGTGGCCTACGGTCTTGCACTCCTGTATTAAAAATAAAAATAAATATTTGCAACATCCTTAATGTGATTTTCTCTTAAAGCAAACATGAAGATCCTTGTGAAACCACTATACATATACATGCTAGCTATTAAAGGGATTAGTCACTTTCCAATATAGCTGTAACATGGCCTAAATTGGTGCGTACCCCCTTCATTTCTTACCACTTACTCACAGTTGCAGGCCCCACATTGTGGCCCCATAGTGTGAATGCAGGAGGTTTCCAAGATGGAGGTGGTCATGTAATTTCCCAAGTGACTGTCTCCCACTGTATCTTTACTACACCAGAGAAAAGCACATATAGGAAACATGTGCCCATGGTTTTCAGTGCTAGGAAAGTAGTCATCTGGGTAAACCCCTTGACCTATATAGACAGTGTCAACCATAGTTTACACACAAACCATGTGCAGGGATCATCCTAGAACTAGTAAGTTGAGGGGAGTTTGGGCATGGTCACATGGGGGAAATTGAGGAGGAATCAGGGGCAGATGAATGGGTCGAATCTAGCGAGTGGCTCACAAATAACCCAGGGTAAGATCGGACAGGACGCTCATTTTTCAGGTCTACCTCCATTAATCACAAGGGTGGATTCAGCACCAAATTCTGCTATGTCGACATACCCTTAGGGCCTTTCATGCCAGTATTCACTAGCTTCAGCCATTTTACCATTGTTAGTAAAACACAGGCAATCCCTTTAATATGTACCTATACTACATAGATTAAAACTATATTTATGGTCACACACCGATTATATGTAGAGATGAGCGAACACTGTTCGGATCAGCCGTTCCGAACAGCACGCTCCCATAGAAATGAATGGAAGCACCTGGCACGGCGACCGGCCGCCGGCAAAGTGTACGTGCCAGGTGCTTCCATTCATTTCTATGGGAGTGTGCTGTTTGGAACGGCTGATCCGAACAGGGCGCGCTCATCTCTAATTATATTCAGATGCAAAGAAAAAAAAACAAAAAAAACCCCACACACCTGGAAATCTTCTGTAATATTCTACAAGATACTTATTAAATTGATTAAACTATAAACTTGTACATTTTGTAGTTAAGCAACCGTAGAAGGTTTTCTTTTTTGATCACCACAAACCCAACTCATTACCTTGTGCAATGCAGCCCACTCGCAGATAACAAGGGCCACGCTGATCCTCTGTAAGGCCGACTTGGAGTTCAGATGAAAGAGGAGCAGCTGAGCTAATGATTCGGCAGGTTTTATTTCCTGAGAGGCCGTATTGACACAGGGATCACAGATACAGCAGCATAATGATCCCAGCAATCTGGAAGAGGGGAGATTAAACAAGCAGTTTATTGACCTGGACCACAGCGGAGAGAAGACATAACCTATTATGGCTCATCAAGACTTACTTCGTGTGCCCCAGACGCATCCACCATGTGCTAATGCTGGGAGCCAAGTGGCAACCTCACCTGTACAGCTGCCTCAAATGAAGGGTACAGAGAGAACTGGCACCCTTAGGTCGAATTTACATTGCGCTTTTCTGTTGCTTTAATTGCAGTAACGCCTAGCACATTTTACTATGCATTTTAGCTGTAAGCCAATGACTATTAAAATTAAAGATCAAAGGTTTCAGGTTCAAAGGGTTGCCCAGGGAATACATTCCCTTCACTGCTGGAACTATTAGGGCTAGTTCACACGTGAACTGCCCGCGCGGGTTCTGACACAGAGAGAGACGCGGCGAGCCGCGTCTCTCTCTTGTCAAAACCCGCCCGCCGCGACAATCGCTGTCGCGGCTTAACCCTCTGCTGTCGGCTCAAATGAATGAGCCGACATAGGAGGGAGCTGCGGGGGGCGGAAGCCGCGCGACTGAGACAGCGCGGCTTCCGCCTGAAGAAAGGACATGTCCTTTCTTTTCTCCGCTAGCAGCAGCTCGCCGCTAGCGGAGAACAGAAGCCCGGCGGTCTCCATAGACCACCATTATAAGGGGAGGTTTTGGACGCGAATTCCGCTGTCAAAAACCTCCCCTTATACTCACGTGTGAACTAGCCCTTATTAATACACACCCAGGGCCCCTGCACGTTTATACTTTTGCTGATGGCAACTGGGGAGGCCAAAGCTTGTTTCTATCTCCCCTGTAGCCACCAACCCTACACTACTCGGGTGGGTACAGTGTACTGGGCCATGTGACAGTCTGAGCTTCCACAAGAGGCCGCCTCAGTTGACAACCACAAAGGTAATAAACAGGGCTCCATAGAAATGGGATGTTGGTGTTAAATCTTAACCAGAGTAGGGAATACACTGATGGATAATGGCTAGAGATGAGCGAGTACTACTCAAAATAGCAGTTTCGAATAGAACGCACCCATAGGAATGAATGGACGCAGCCGGGGCCGATGTCCTGCCGTTTCAAATAGTACTTGCTCATCTCTAATAATGGCTCTTAGGCCAGTTGCAGACAACCATGGTGTGTCAGTGTGCTGTTTACTTCATGGAGAGCACACTGACCCATTCTTTTCTATGGGCCTGTACACACGACCGTGATTTTCATTGTCCCATGTGCAGGCCAACAATCTGGGGTGCAACAGAAAGGACATGTCCTATTATGCGGCCTGTGCTTCCGTGGCTCCTATTCATTTAATGAAAGATGCCGCAGAAGCGCAGTACATGGGGACATCCCATGCTTTTAAGTCACAGCAGGCCGGTAGCAGCACAGTTGTCTGCAAACGGTCTTAATCCAGGAATAATTAAATAGCTGAAGTGCACCATAATGTGTGCCGGGTAGAGGTCTAAACAGCTTTACCCACTTCCCTATCAAAACTGACAATTGTACACACACTCACTTTGCAGCAGCCAGACGAGCCCGAGTCACCACGTAATCCCTGGTGGCAGAATCTTCAGTTACGCTGTCTGAGCCAGCAATATATTCCTGTGTAACCTCTTTTGTTTGGCTTTGGCCTTGACGGAGTTTACCACCTGCTTTTTCCTAGAGTAAAATTAAACTTTATTAACCATCTTTCATCCATCCAAATCCACGTCCACATGGCTTACAGAGAATAAATGCTGCAGCTCTTACCATGTTCATTTATTACACTGATGTACAAAGTGAATTCAATAGATGCCATGCAATATATTTTTATCGCAGCAAGAAAAGGTTTAGCATCATCCAGCAGTTACCACGAGATTTCAGGGTGCACCGACAATTGGCGTCACAGACTGAGCAACTCCTAAATACACTAAAGCTTTAAAAAGGGGTTATCCTTCCCTCACTCTCATTATTGAGGAACTAGCCCATCTTCGGCTGCTGATCAGCTTTTTGGAGAGGTTACAGCACTCTTGCAAGCATCATGCAAGTGATATAATTGCAGCCTGGTCTCTGAAATGGAGGCTGCTAAGGAATTGTATGCAATGTAAATCATGAAGGTGTTGCATAGCTTATACAAGTGCCCCGTCAAACAGCTGATCAGCAGGGGTCTATTACATATGACTTATCCTGAGGATAGCCATAAAAAAAAAAAAAAAAAAAAAAAAAAAAAAGACACACACACACACACACACACCTTTGAAACCAAGACAGTGGTAGACAGTGCACTGCTAAAACCAATACTTCCCCATCTCACCTTTGATTTGGGCTTCACCTCTATCAACATGTTCAAGTCAATAGGCAGATGAGCGGGCTGCATCATTAAGCAGAGCCAGGCGCCCATCCAGGGACACGCAGCAGCCACAACATACTGCACAGAAGCTTTGTGTATGAGCTCTTGCCACACCTGGAAAACAGAACAGCATATTGCAGTACAAGCAGGCTTGGACTGGGAAGAAAACACATCATAGAAGCATATATCAAGCAGCCCATACCTTCTGTATAAGGTCAAGAATTTCCTGGTTGCTCTCCAAAATACAGATCTGAAATATATGCCGCAGCATGTCCTGCAAGATAGGGGTCAGCCAACCTGAAGAGTTCTGGAACAGAGAAAGAAGATCTTAATTTTGTGAATTTTTTTCTAAGCAAGTCAAGAAAAGCAGCACGCAAGATGAAACGTCAATACTAAAAAGGCTTTTATAAAACAGTTACCAACCTGATCCTGGGTGGATAATAAAGTGCATAAAGTTTCCAGGGCTGCCTTTCGAACAGATGATATAGTATGACGCAGAAAAGGCCACACCCGTGGAACCAATATCGTAAGGGACTGTTGAATACTGTGAAGAGATAATGGGACACATTCACTAGTCTTCTATAATACTTTGTGCAAAACTAAACAGGCTAAAAAGTGCAAGATTTATCACAGTGGCTTATGCTGGATGGCAGGTTTGGTGCATTTTTTTGTTTTTTAGACTGTAAGCTAAATGTATAACCACCCATTAGTTGTATCATTTCACTCCTGAATCTGGGAGGAAATCTTAAATGCCAGCCTGCTGCAAATCTGTGACTTCATTAAAAGGGTTGTCCAGGCAAAAATTGATTTCCATGGAATGCATTTTTACATGGGCAACCCCTTTAAGCTCAACATTAAAACTTTCTACGCTCATAAAAAGACTGGCATATACTTACTTGCACTGCTGAACCTGAGGATACATTAAGAGAGACGAAAGGAGGGTCATGATGCTATTGGTAGAAGCTGTCAAGTCATCTAACTCCAGAAGTGCATCCCATAAAGTGCTGAGAATAAAGGGAACCTAGAATATAAAAGGGTTAAACCTTAGATGTGTATAATAGTTTATCATCACCACTTGTATATGGTTCATGAATTACTGCAGCCTTCTAAAGTGATGGCATATTGCTAGGATTTACCAACATTGTTGTCTGTGGGAGTCTGAGCTCTGCAACCCCCACCAAAAGCAGAGAATGAAAGGACCCCAAATAGACTCAGCACATCCGCCCCTTCTAAGCACCACAATATCTTGCCCACCGATTATGTAGGGAAAGTTAAAATGGCCCTATACATTTGAATGGGCCCATGCAGCTTTTCTTGGAATAGGAGCTTGGCCAAAAAAAGCAGAGAATAGAGAAAAAAAAAAAAAAAAAAAAAAAGAGGATGCTGCACTAAATTAAGAGCATATGTCCATATGTCCCAAAAGTTTGTCCCAAACGCTGGGAAATAAAGAAAAATTATATACTTGTTTGGATTTCATGCATCCACATGACAATCCAAATTCTCCAGCTATCAGTATAGAAAAAGTAGGGTCCCCCCAAATATATATAAAAAACAAAAATACATACAAGTACCTGCTTGAACTGTAACTTGACTAGACTATCCACAACAGGCACTAAGGATGCGGCAGCTACAGCTCGCACATCGTCATCAAGGTCCTGGAGACCTTTAATTATTGCTGGTAGAGCTTTAGGTAATAAGGTCTTTATTAAATCCTGCAAAGACAACACACAAAAAAGACAAGGAAATGAGCAAAGCCAAGAACAAAAGCAAGATACCAAACCCCCCAAAAAAACAATGCAAGCACCAGACACAGATGAAAGCACCAGTAATAGGAGGCCATTACCTGACGGATCGCTAGGGCATACTTTATTCCTAGTAGTCCCCCATGTCTAATTTCCCATTGTTCCTGGGTCAATAAGAGCAGAAGGATTTTGACTGTACTGTGAACCCCACTTTCATTCATGTGCTTTAGGACAACACCCAGCGTCTGAGCACACGTTTCCCGTACTGGTGCGACTACCTAAAGCGGGGGGAGACAAAAAAATAAATGACATTCTAAAGATTGAAAGTATACAGAGTGGTAATGTAATCTAATGTAATGCAAAGCACAATGTCTGCACAGCACACAGCTAATAGGGCAAGGTATTCAGTCGAATACTACTGGCTCATCTCTAGTCTCGAATATTAAAAAGTGGATAGTTCCTTTAAAGAGAGCTGTCAGTAACCCTCCTGCCTAATGATAAAACCATGAGCAAGTCTAAGGTTCCAAAGAAAGGCACAAAAATACCTTCATAACCAACTTACTTCATCAGAAACAAAATCCCCAAAACGGTCTAAAGCAAAGACACACAGGAGACGAATAGCCAGATCTTCAAGCCACTCTTGATGTTGCTGTTCCATCTACAGGGATGAAATAAAGTATAAAAATATATTCTATCCCATAAGGACAGCTCTATACTTGTGTCAGGGATCAGCGGGCACCCATCTGTGCAGAGTCCTACAGAGATGTCAGTAGTGAATTCTAAGTATATGATCAGTGTTGGGAAAAAGGCCAGGAAGCTGGAGAAAGGCATGGATCTTTAATAAGATGTGACAGATTTTCTAATCCTCGGTATCCATCTATCGAACAAACTGGAAGACAGACATGATTCAGGTTTACATGTACATATATAATCCAGCCCCAACTTGCACAGCTCAGTGACCCTGTGAGACAATTCACAGTATAATACGTGAATGGGATTTACAAGAAGGAATTGAACATTTACTACAGAATTTAAGAGTCCCAAAGCTAAGAGTCTCTGATCAGTCCCATCCATTCTATACAACATTAGCCATTTTCTTATCTTTAATGTTTTCAGGCCTTACCTCTTCATATGTACTGTCAGAAATTTTGCCGCCGCTCCTACCATGGGCTTTGAGTATTTCCCTGAGACCAATGCCTGCACCATGACGGACCTGAAGAGAAAAAAAATAAATAAATATCTATATATATATATATATATATATATATATATATATATATATATATATGTATATATCTATATCTATATCTATATATCTATATATATATATATATATATATATATATATATATATATATATATATATATATATATATATATAATCATCAATTGATAGTTTAGAGAAGAAAACCATTATACAAACATAAAAAAAAAACCAAAAACACAAGGTTTATATCAGGGGTAGGCGACCTTTAGCTCTCCAGCTGTTGTAAAACTACAACTCCCAGCATGCATACTTGCAATGCTGTTCTTGGAACGCCCATGAAAGTATATGCAACATGTTGGAGCTGTTTCACAACATCTGGAGTGCTAGAGGTTACTGACCCCTGGTCTATATAAGAACTTGAACTCACCTCCCAAGACGGATTGAACAGTTCATTACAAAGCTCATCACAAAAGCTCTCCAGGGGCCATTCATTTGTCTATAGAAACAGGAGGAGACATAGTAAAGATCACAACACACAAGCATTAGATGTGAGGCACACATTCACACTAGAGTCACTAGTTCAAAAGCTGCAGAGACTTGCCCCTTCTTAAAGGAGTTTTCCAGGTAGAATTTTTCTTAAAGGTCTGTTAGCGCCAGTAATGGGTTAATAAGTACACCCATATACCTTTAGCAGTGTTTGGTGTGATTTCTAGGAGTTTCTGGTTGCTGCTGGCATCCTCTGCATTTGTTTACATGGTGTAACTTTTTGCCATGTAGCTTCCTGTGCATCTTCCACACTAACTCCCTCTCACTCAACCCCACCCCCATCCTCTCTCATTCCGTTAAAATGCCCCTCCCTGTTTCACTACTCACCCTCCCCTCTTTGTTTACTAGCTAATCTTTCCTGCCCATTACTAACCCCTCCCAGTCTCCCTAGCCTAGCTATCCCACCCATTGCTAACCCCTCCCAGTCTCCCTAGCCTAGCTATCCCACCCATTGCTAACCCCTCCCAGTCTCCCTAGCCTAGCTATCCCACCCATTGCTAACCCCTCCCAGTCTCCCTAGCCTAGCTATCCCACCCATTGCTAACCCCTCCCAGTCTCCCTAGCCTATCTATCCCACCCAGTCTCCCTAGCCTAGCTATCCCACCCATTGCTAACCCCTCCCAGTCTCCCTAGCCTATCTATCCCACCCAGTCTCCCTAGCCTAGCTATCCCACCCATTACTAGCCCCTCCTCCCTCCCAGTCTCCCTAGCCTAGCTATCCCACCCATTACTAGCCTCTCCTCCCTCCCTTTATCTTTTCCTGGACACAGAAAGGCTTGGTAAGTATTGATGGAGATCTATTTGAAGGGGGAGTGGTGACATTCCATTTCGGAGTGGGTTTAGTTTAGGGGTGAATTCTTACTTTATCCTGGACAACCTCTTTAAGAAGAGAGGAAAGCCAAAACTTTCTACTGAAAATTGCAGGTAGAGATATTACAGCAAAGAATATAGAAAGCAGCACGATAAACATCTGCAGGAAGTTACTAAAACCGCTTAGACCACCACAGGAAAGACAACTGGCAACACCACACAAGGCAGCCGTATATTATGAATGCAAAAACCATCAGTCTGTTATGGACTGCAAATTTCAACGATGTTGAACGCTCCACTGTTATTATACACAGCGGCCTCAGCGGTCACGTGAAGAGATTCCAAGGATACCAAATTTATATACTGTATATACTAGAGTATAAACCGACCTGAATATAATCCGACCCCCCTAATTTTACCACACAAAAAAAACTGGGAAAACTTATTGACTCGCGTATAAGCCGAGGGGGGGGGGGGGGGGATGCAGCAGCTGCTGGAAAAGTTCAAAAATTAAAATCGGAGTTTTTGGGTGCAGTAGATGCTGAGGAAGGGGAGGGGGTGTTTTGGTTGTCTGTCTGTCTCTTCCCTGAGCTTGAGGACTGTTTTTTTTTTTGTTTTTTTGTTTTCCCCCACTTGGAATTCAGCCTGGCTGAATATAGCGTATCTGCAGTACTCCTATTAACCCCTTCCCGACGGAATATGAGCAGTGCAGATACCCTATACTTAATATTTATAGATTTGTGGGGCGGGCATTTTTGGACACAGGGTTAACTAAACGTGTATGTGAGCACAGTGTTAACAGTATTAGCTTTATATGTGTTCTAGGGAAAGGGGGAGGATTTGAATTTTTTATTTACTAATACTTTACTTTTTTTTTTTAAATTCTTTGCATTTATTAGACCCCCTAGGGGTCTTAGACCCCAGGGGGCTGAGCTTATGTGGCCATGTCACCTGACGTGTGATGGAGTGGGGGGGTCTGTATTGCGGGCCTGCTAGCCGAGGTACCGTAAGTACTTCTGCAGTTTGAAATGAGCAGCATCACCACGCTCCTGCTATGAGTGTGGCGATGCTGCAGCCCAGCACCCGTCCCAGTGTCTGTATGCCAGGTCTGTATTATATTGCTGAATTACTGCAATGACCCGAGTATGAGCTGAGGCGGACTTTTTCAGCACAAAAACTGTGCTGAAAAACTCGACTTGTACAGTAGGTTCCCCCCCTTCACGTTTTAAACACACCACAGACTAGTCTAAATAGCTACATTCGCATGACAAGCCTAGCAGCCTTCTTCAGGCTCCCGGCTGTAATAGGAACATTTGAGATACTCTGGGCATTAGAGTCGGGTATTCATTGTTTAAGTGGTTACTATCTTTAAAGGGGCTCTATCAACAAAATCATGCTGATGAGCCCCACATATACATGAATAGCCTTTAAAAAGGCTATTCAGGCACCGTAAAAGTTATATTAAACTACCCCCCAGTTTTAAAATAACCTAAAAAAGAATGTGCTCTACTTACCGAACGTGCAACGCTGGGCGGGCATTCAGGGTGTGTCTTCATCTTCATCCCCGCCTCTTCTTCATCCGATGTCCTCTGGTCCCGTCTTCCTCCAGCGCTCGCGAACGGACAGTGATAGTCTGGGCGCATGCGCAGTAGCCGTAGTAGAAGCCGCATGCTACTGCGCATGCGCCCAGGCCGTTTTTTTAATATCAGTGTCCACGAGCGAGCGCTGGAAGAAGACGGGACCGGAGGACATCGGGGGAAGAAGAGGCGGGGAAGAAGAGGCGGGGAAGAAGAGGCGGGGAAGAAGAGGCGGGGAAGAAGAGGCGGGGAAGAAGAGGCGGGGAAGAAGAGGCGGGGAAGAAGAGGCGGGGAAGAAGAGGCGGGGAAGAAGAGGCGGGGAAGAAGAGGCGGGGAAGAAGAGGCGGGGAAGAAGAGGCGGGGAAGAAGAGGCGGGGAAGAAGAGGCGGGGAAGAAGAGGCGGGGAAGAAGAGGCGGGGAAGAAGAGGCGGGGAAGAAGAGGCGGGGAAGAAGAGGCGGGGAAGAAGAGGCGGGGAAGAAGAGGCGGGGAAGAAGAGGCGGGGAAGAAGAGGCGGGGAAGAAGAGGCGGGGAAGAAGAGGCGGGGAAGAAGAGGCGGGGAAGAAGAGGCGGGGAAGAAGAGGAAGACACACCCTGAATGCCCGCCCAGCGTGCATGATCCATAAGTAGATCACATTCTTTTTTAGGTTATTTCTTTTTTAAACGGGGGGGGGGGGTAGTTTAATATGACATTTACGGTGCCTGAATAGCCTTTTTAAAGGCTATTCACGCATATGTGGGGCTCTATCAGCATGACTTTGCTGATAGAGACCCTTTAACCCTTTCACTGCCAGGGGTCTTCAGATCTTTCACACTTCAGGCAGCCAGAGCAATTTTCAGTTTTGAGAGACAAACAAAAATTGAAACATTAAAAAAAAAAAATAAAATTATATAATACTAACCCCTTCATAACTATATATTTTATTAAAGTAAACACCTGTAGCATTGTCAAAATGCCACTTGCTACTGTATACGAACAGGCACCTTCAATGCAATTGTGATTTAACCTACTAAAAACAAGAGTTCAACATGGGCAGGGTTCATTCATATTACTAAGGCCTACGCCTGCATGCACATAACTTCATAAATTCACCAGAACTGGGGCAAAAAAATAAACCCACATGCCACACAACTTGTGAAAAGCAATTGAATCCCTAAACCCTATATATTTCTTAAAAGTAGACAACCTGGAGGTTACATCTGTCTCATTGGGTTATCTTTAAAACGATATCAAGATCTTCATGGCAGCCTTTACAGATTCTGAGCGAATGGCTGTTAAAAACGCTGTCGGGATCTCAAGGCCTATTAGCGTTTTCAACAGTCAATTGCTCTGGATCTGAAAGGGATTTTATAAATATCTCATCTTTAAAATGGATCCTAAAGCATCTTCATAGCCCCAACCAATCCCTGAGATATCAGCATTACTATTAGATACATCCTTGGTTATAAGAGTGCCATCCTAGGAGGACGTATAACATGCGTTCGATAAGGAAAGGGACCCGGCAGATATCAGGAAAGAGTATGTAAGGGAATGTATGGCCTATTGGCCCTGACTCCATAACCTTGCTCACAAATGTGCAAACTTGGGAAAACCAGCTCAAACTCCTCAGTATGAACCTTCCCTGACTGGAGTGCCATACAGTAGTCTTCATTTGACTTGCACTGGAGTTGTACCAGCCTGCCAAATCTTTGACTGCCTCCCCATCTATGAGCTGGCACAGATTTTGACAATAATTTACAGAGTAATTTATAGCGCATTTGTGAGGCTGCAGACAGCTATAGTGCCGCCTCAAGTAAACACTGAATCTTTATTACCGCATAAAAACAGGAAGTGGGAAGAAAAAAAAAAAAAAAAAAAAAAGCGCATAAGATTTTGCACACAAGCTGTCAAAGTCAAAGTTTGTGACCTTTTATTTCTTTAAACCAAAAGCCTGTTAGAGCTTTAATAAAATGTCCCCCTTTTTGCGATCACCGTAGACCAGCGCCAGATAAAGACAAAGACAAGTAACACAAGACAGCTTTTTGGCACTCCAAAAAAAAGGGTTGAGATCGCGTACCTCATCAAAGGAGGAAGAGTTGTCAGGGATGTTGTCTATCAAAACCTTGGATTCTGTGGCTGGCTGAGGGATAACAACATTGGTTACTTTCCTCCGCTTTTCCTCTGGCTCCCCATCTGTACTGTCGCTGCTAGAAAAAGTAAGAGAATAATTAAAAATGGTTCACACTCACGTACTAGAAAGCAGAGGGCGCGCAGGTAAACTGACTTGTATCCAACATAGCAGCCACAACAAAAACCAGTTTGGAGGGTCTGGCAAGATATGCACAGAACCGATATCTCGGGACTATTGTAAGGACAGGCCATCAATACTGCGAAGCTAGAAAAATGCGCGTAAAAGCGTAAGAAAAATAATGCACCTCTTTTCATTCGCATCTGACACATCCCGGGACCTCTGCTTGGCAATAAGCTTAGCCATACGCTTTGCTTTGTTCTTCTGTCTGTTACTCATCCCGGGGAGAAATTCAGTGTCTATGAACTCCGCTGCCTGAAGAGCCTAGAAAATAGAAAATACAATATACAGGGGTCTAACAAGTCAAAGACTTCGTAGAGATCATGCACATAAAGAAAGGAATTCTTATCAGATACCAAAGACAACAGAACTTTTACCTACAGGTTTAATAACCAGTGTATTTGCTGGCAGGTAGTCCAAGTCTTCATCATTAAATAGCTCCTCGGTGTTCATGCCTATGGCGGCTCCCATGTCAAGCCCCAGTTTTCTCTGTAATAGTTTCCTTTGCCGAGCTATCCTTTCCTTGGGGTCTACATCTCCTAGAAGAAAATGAAGTTTCATAGTCATTGACAGAAAATCCAAAAGAGGCAGCAGTACATTTTTAGACTAAGGCCACATGTTGACTTTTGCACTGCCAGTAGCAAGCAATGATGGTGAATGCAGCAGAGTCACAAGGCTTCTCCATTTACCATCATTGCACACTATGCGAAAGAGCAACACTGTTATGTTGCATGGTGAGCCGTTCTGACGTTTACTTACGCTAGGCTTCACACCAGTGTCAGGGGTTTCTGTTCATCGGGTTTCCGTGAAATACGGAAACCAGTCCTCTTACCATGGACCCCATAGAGTATAATGGACTCTGGATGAAAAAAAGCAGATAGAAAAGTCTGGCATACAAGACTTTTCTCCGCACGTTTTTCAAGCGAAATGGGAAATTGAATCCCCGAACGTAGAGCGAGCGTTAGTGTAAACCTAGCCTGACATAGTAGGGCACGGCAGAGCACACAGAATGTATAGCAATGTGAATGCATGTCGGATGAGCAAAGTGCTGGTGAACAAGTCAATCTAAAGAGAGCTAGACTGATCTCCTGCACCTAATAGACGTGGCTTTCTGCAGAGAACTATGCTGTGTACACAGGGAACAAAGCCATATAATAAATGAACTATGTAAATTAACCTTTATTTCATTATTGTAAAGCACACAGCTATTAAGTTTACAAACAGTCTGATGAATGAACTACGCGGGTCTAGCCTTCGGCGTACTGGCTCTGTCGCCTTAAAGATCAAGCAGCCTTAAATAGTCAAAAGACTCCTTAGGGGGGATGTAGATTTGGTGCAAGGGTTGATCACATTAGGATATAGGAGAGAAAGGTTTTCTTGCACAGAATAGTAGAGCTGTATGGATTCATATATACAGTTAGAAAGGAGAAAATGGACATTTGTTTGACACGTGGCAAGCTCTTGTAGAGCTGGAGATACAAACAGACGCTCAGCATATGATAAAACTACAGAGGTTAGGGCACATATGACTGCAGGATCACCCCCTCTGACAAGCCCCCGGCTATGAACAGGCCAAGGCTGTTTGTGATGTTTACAGGCTATACCCCCCCCCCCCCCAGACTCCCGGATTTACTTTCGAGCTGTGCATTCTCTTAAGGCAGTACACAGACCCTAAAGGCTTTGTCGCACTGTTTGTGTCATTTTCATTCTGCATAACAGAGATGCCTGCCATTTAAAGATCCAGTGAGTTATGACATTTACATAGTATGGCAGCAGCGGGTTGTCGGCGTGTATAGCAAAGTGCATGTCTGTGTAATGACATGAGCGCTCGTGGACACACATGCTCAGTCATGTCTCTGCATATTGGCCAATAGAAATAACCTTCCACGGAGAAGGAAGCCATTGCTATTAGTCGTTCCGCTGCATAATGGTAAACAAGTTTAATTTATCATCTACAAACGAAGTGTTATTAAAGGGCGGACAATTCCTTTAAATATTTATGGCATATCCAGAGGTGACCCCACACTGCAGTCATCACAAAGCTCAATGGCGACATGGTCACAAACCTATCAGGCACTTATCTATTGGATATGCCATGAATGCTTACAATGGGAATAAACATCACATTTCTGTTCCTCAGCCATAGGCTTGCTAAAGGTCATAGTAAAGGAGCGATCACAACAGGCAGGGTATATAAAGGGGAGCACGTGCCGTGAGGAAACAGGGCAGTCACATATCTGAAGTAAGGACAGGCGTAGCAGACAACATGCAAAGATAGGGATTGCTGTCAAAACATCAGCGACTTGGAGCAGTTGTGCTGAAGGCTATAGCGACCAAGGGGAGATCAAGGAAAGAACCAGCTGCTCACTGCATCTCCCAGAGGAGCGGGGTATTACCTGTTTGTCTGACATGATGAAATTCATGTAAACACCTCAATTGTCATCTTACTACATGAAGTCTGCCCATCAGGGAAATTTTAGACATTCATTCCTGTTACACATGCTTAATATAGTGTTTGAGAGTTATATTTCGTGGGACACACTGTTACAGTTTACCAGCCCATGTAAAAAAAAGTTGGTGGATTTTCGGCATGTCCAAACATGGCACCAATCAGCTGAAGAGAAAGCCAAAGCTTGATCGCCACATACATGATGCATGTTGTATGGCAGCACATCCCTGTGCAAATAGGGGTTGTGTAGCTGACGTAACGTACACTGGATAGGAGATGGTCATATTAATGATCGCATGCCCTATACAGTTCACATTGGGATGTGAGAATTCCCATTAAACGAGTATCATCTGCTCACTATATCATTGACCAGTACTTGTTCTGAGACTCACATGAGTCGCTGTAAATGAACCCAAAGTTTGGCATACTGTTGTCTGAACAAAGCCTGTTAATATCTTATTAGGACTGTCTCAATATTTCTAAGCCAAAAACCAGAGAGGAACCTAGAACTGGTAGAGGTCCGAAAATTTATATTCTAATTATAATTCACTCATTTTGGTTTACAAATACTGAAGCAATATACAGACTAAACACTGCTATCTGAAAAAGGACTTTGCCTACAACAAACATGAGCTGGAACACGCACAACATCATTTTCTAAGATACAGATGTAAGTCAGAAGACTTACCTGATTTGTCTTCTTGCACTTCAAACTCAACACCAGCAGAGCCGAGCAGTGAAGCCCCGTGCCGCAGTAACTTGGATATATCAAACCTTCCAAAGTTCAGCCGGTCTGATGCAGAAGACTCATCATTCGAACACTCTGACCCTGCCTCTGAAAGTGAACATAAGAGTATATGAAGACATTTTACCCTTTGGATTATATAAAAGCACTTGCACAGTTAGTTTTACAGGCCAGACCTTTCACAAAGAAAAACCAGGAGGAGGATTGACTTAAGGAAAGTTCTTTCTCCCCACCCCCCTTCATCCAAAAAAAAGTTTTATATAGAGATTAGATAATATGACTTGAGTATTCTCAAAGTGATGTCATATTCCTGGGATCTCCTCTGATCCTGGAAATAAAGAGGTGGCAGAGCTCTGTCCTAGTGACAACTGCACCATAGTCCAATGTATTTTCCCCTTGTAAATCACTGCAAAGATATTGACCATTTGTCAATATGCGAATAAGCTCTTTAGAGTAACGAGGGCATTGCCACTTACCTCTTTGGAGCAATGACAATCCCCCCCCCCTGCAACCCCATTGCTCAGAAGATCTCATATGTACATTGACAAAATCAGCAACGTTCACAATGGAGGCAGCGATTCACAATGGGAAGGGGACCCTAAGGGCTCGTTCACATCTGCGCCTGGGACTTCGTTCTGCAGGTTTCCGTTTCCTGCACAAAACAGGGCAGGAGACTGAAACCTGCAGGCATTTGTCAAACCCAGTCATTTGAATGGGTTTGAAAAGTGTCCGGCCGTGAGCGCCGGTGAGCATTTTATGCCCTCAGTGGCAAAACAGGTTTTTTTTTTGTTTTTTTTCAACCGGACTGAGTTGGACAGGCAGTACTTCGTGTCCGGTTTAAAAAAAAAAAACCGGTTTCGCTGCAGAGAGCTCAAAATGCTCACAGCCGGACTCTGCATGACAGGTTTCCATCTTCTGCTGGCAGAAGACGGAAACCTAATACGGAGTGCCAAACGCTGGTGTGAACCCAGCGTAAGATGTGGGGTTGTCCCCGCTATCACTTTGGGAATCGAAGGTACAGGAACTTGCAGGCGTCGAAGACTTGGTTGCCTGGTCAGACAGGCGAATTGAGAAATATAATGAAATCTGGGCGCCATGGCTGAAAACATGATTTGCTCTTCCTCCTGACCTGTGCAACCTTACCTCGCTTAGGATTACCAGGGTGACACCACACCCACTGTCTATACCGCTTAAGCCTTACTGATCTATTGGAGGATAGCTACACCCTTCCTCTCTACCGACCCCCTCTTTCCTTTCCCCCCCCCCCCCAATCTCTCACATACCTTAACCGCCCTAACATCACATATTTGCCCGACCAAGTGAACACTATATTGCCATGGAAGCTGCAGACTCAGAACCTGCTCACATATTACACATTAGTCTGTTTGGATGTGTTGTTGTTATGTTATAATGTTGTTATCTTTATAGCTATCTCTAGCCCACATTGTTTATCAACCTGATGTACCCCTACCCTTTTCTTTTTTCTGTAACCCCATAAACATTTGGAAAATCAATAAAACTTGTTGGATTTAAAAAAAAAAAAAAAAAAAAAAAAAAAAAAGATGTGGGGTTGTATTGATATGCTTGGTTCTGGTGACAGACACCTCTGTCGTGGGTGCTGCTGTACAGGGAAAAACCTGAAGAGGCTCCGTCATGCAGCCCCATTACCCTCAGAGGTCTGGTCCCTATAAGTCCTCACTAGGAGATAAGACTAATGCTCCGACTGTAACAAGGAATAAGACAAAATTTCTGAACACAGCTTTCCAGTTCACTTACCTTTCTTTATTCTAGCTGCTGGGCTCCAGTCTGGAACATTTTTCACAATAGCTTCGACAGCTTGCCCAGCTGCTATACGTGTATCCCAGTTTGGACTGCGCAGGTACATGAGGACCTGAAGCGGAGGAGAGTATGTTAGAAGAGGTGTACCATGCTGGTGGGTAACAGAATGAGGAGAGGGTCCCACCTTATTTAGTAGGTTGTTGAGTTCATGAGGATGCAATTTGACAACTTCTCCCAGCTGCTGCGCCGCCGCTTTCCTGGTTACTGGGGTTGTCCCAGTATCCAGTAATATAAAGAGGCGGTCTAATCTAAAAGGACAGAAGGAAGTAGCAAGGGTTAAAGACAAAAGGTGCAGAAAATTATTGTAATTATGAATTATTACAGGACGCTTCAGCAGAGAGGGCTATTCATATGGCAGGCCATGGCTAGCCACCAGTGACCCTGGCCGAACTGCAGACTAGATCTAAAAGGTCACCTATCAAGAGATGTTTAACCATTGGGACTCCCACAACCACATCAACAGGGGCTCCAAGTACCCTGGTTGGAGTAAACAAGACATTAGAGAAGACATCGGACAAGACATTCCTGTTTCTGCTTTATGGCAATTGATAAAACTTTTGACTTTTGCTGATTTTACACTAACAAATTAAGATTATTTTTTTTTTTTTTTTTTTTCGGGATACAAAAAAAAAAAAAAACCCCATCAAAAAGCGAAAAAGATGAGCGCGAAGCAGAAATGTTTACATACTAAAATGAACAAACAAACTACTGCCTGCTGCCAGGTATCCGGTCATGGATGACGTTGGTGCTCGCCTTCAATGGAAAATGTACCTCACATAATAGGAACTTATCATAATGTGCAGAATGCTTGCGTTATACAACATGGCAAACACTGGCACACGAAAATGCAAGCCATAAAACAAGACAACGCTGGAAAGTTACCAAGCAAAAGCACCCAGTGTTTAGCTTAAAGCGTGCGTGGACTCGGCAGATATTTAGGTCTTATTTCAACAAAGGCGAGGAGGAGAATTCTTCTATGCAAGTGCTGAATCTGCAGACTGGGAAGGGATTTAGTTTTATAGAGTTAAGGTGGAGAATCTAGGTAGGCCATGTGCAGATATCTTAGGGGAAGCCACTGATGTTGCACAGAGCCATGTAGGAGCTGGAGGATAGCAATGCAGTAAGTCCACAAGCAGCAGGAAATTTCTGACTTCAGTTTGAAAATGGCGGACCACGATGGACCCAGCTAGTCGATGGGATCTGCCGGGCTCCGTGTGTAACCGCTATTTTAGCAGTCCGACAAACCCAAATAATGGAGATGCAATGCTAGTGTGAACGTACCTTAGCATTATATTACTAGCAAAAAAACAGATATTGCAACCAAAAGCTACAAGCGAAGTAGTGATTGAGCCACAAGTTAGACCCCCCTTGCCAGCGTGACCACCCAGTGCTGTATATGAGGCCCTACTACCCTGTATAAGGAGTCTACAGTGCACAAAGCCATTACTATAAGGCTGCCCTGCAGAGAACAGAGGAGCGCGCAAAAACCCAACATTGAGAAGAGGCCATCACACGGCTTTACAGCACTAGGGGTCTGGGCTCAAATCTGACCAAGTTCATCAGGTTTCCACCCAAAAAAAGGCTTTTTTTTTTTCTCTCGGGAACAGAAGACCCAAACGGAGTTCAAGTGCTGGTGTGAACCTAGCCTTAGAAACACAGAGCAACTAGTCTGACAAATGACTAAGCATCAGCTAACCACACATACTCTACATTATAAAATACCATCAAGTATACTCGGCAATAAAACCTGTCACAACATCACTCCACCCTCCATCAAAGCTTCCTGCCTTTGTTTTATGCTATGTACATACACAATCTGTAGACCACATCTTTACCAGACAACTTCATGTATAACAAGAGAGTCCGAGGCGAGGCGTGCCCTGACACCAACATCTGCATCCAAGCACAGCAGGGTCCATTATACTCACAGATCACATACTAACAAAATAAAGTGTCAATGTTAAAGAGGTGTTCTCATGAAGAGAACCATATATAAATTTGTAGACTATTAAAGGGATTTGCCAGTTATGGCTGAGCCTTAGGATAGACCATTAATATCAGATCTGCAGGGATCAGACTATATGATCTGTGCCAATCACTTATACAGAAGCACTAATGTTTATGGCTAGTGAGCAGCTCGGCTAGCACAACGTATAGACCAGGGGTCCTCAAACTTTTTAAATAGTGGGCCAGTTCACTGTCCCTCGGACCATTGGAGGGCCGAAATGTAATTTTAATGGTAGAATCCCTTTAAACTATATTTTTTTCCTCGATAACACATGGGAATAGCCTTAAGAAAGTCTATTCTTCTACTTTTAGATGTCTTTCTTAAAGAGGACTTTTCATCAGATTGGGCACAGGCAGTTCTATATACTGCTGGAAAGCCAACAGTGCGCTGAATTCAGCAGTATATAGAACTGCCTGTGCCTAATCTGATGAAAGGTCCTCTTCTTATTCCTATGTGTTATTGAGAATAAAATGGAGATGAATGCAACCGTGGGGTGGAGGGGGACGCTCAATTGTCAATCTCAGGGGGCGTTAACACCTGTGCTCGGTGTCTGGTGTATGCATTCCGTCGGGTTTCCATCTTCAGTCCAAGCGAAACTGGACAGGGACGGAAATCCGGCAGTCACCTTTATAACCCATTCAATTGATTGGGTTTGTAAAGGTGACCCCCCAATGTCCGTCTGTGGCCTGTCTGCGGGGAAACAGATTTTTTTTAGTCGGACTCAAAGTCAGACATGCAGGACTTTGTGTCCGGCTTAAAAAATAAAAAACTGTTTCACCGCAGACAGGCCACAGGCGGACACTGGTTTTCCGTCCCCTGTCCAGTTTCGCTGGAACTGAAGATGGAAACCCGACGGAATGCATACACCAGACACTGAGCACAAGTGTGAACGCCCCCTGAGGTGTTATTTATCCCACAGCAAGATATTATACTGCTTACTTCAGGCGGCACAGGTAGGGTCCGTCCAGGAAGGCAGCAGGCACGAAACCTGACCAGCGAGACCACTGCTGAGCGGCACAGCAAACAGTAGTACGGTAGTGGCATTGCTTACTGTAATTTGGGCTGCGTCAGGTCACGTTACGACCTGACTGATGAAGTGATGGAGGGGCACAGTTGACTATATTGGGCCAGGCCATGGAGACAGCGCGCTTCACTTTACCTATTGGAGGGCACTGCTCCCGAGCTCTGTGCGACCTGCGCTGCCTCCAATGTCCACCTGTCACATTGCATGTATGCCATGTAAGGAAGTAGATCAGGCCACGCAGACATAAGGAGCAGTGCCTCCTGTATCCTCCTTACATCGCATACAAGTGAGGTGACAGGCGGACACTGGAAGCAGCGCAGGTCGCACAGACATCAGGAGCGGTGACGTGCACTCCATGGCCTGGCCCGATCTCCCCAGGAGCTTCATTATAAATGCACGCCTGCCGGCGTTGTCGGCGGGCCGGACAGAGGTGCCGCAGTTTGAGGACCCCTGGTCTAGACTGTAGCGGCGACTGTAGGTACTGCAGCGCTGTGTCAGACATCAGTGGGACAGAACTCTAACACTTCTACCCATCACTACAGATAGCACGCAGAAGGTAATGTTAACATTGTGGGCTCTGATCAGAGAGCCGCGCCATGTCCATACAGGTGATCTGCAGAGATTGTGTTGTCTGCAGATATACTATTGTTGGACTATCCTAAGAACAGGCTATGAAGAGTGGAAACTCTTGTGAATAGACTCCAAAAAAATGAGCCTTGCGCCCTTAGACGAAACTCCCCACAAGTGAGGCAACTCTATGAAAACTGCAGAAAGATACACCTTTAGGATATTTAGTCTGGAAACTCGTCTCATAAAGCAAGTTTTGCCCTGTAGAGATCATGGAGAAAGCTACCATTTACTGTGGCAATACAGACGAATGGGAGGCCTTCTGGATATATTAAGTTTCATGTGCAATAGACCGGCACATACTGGCACTGCCAACAATCATGTTTGCTGTACGGAGTGGGAATAGACATTGCAAACATACCCTCCAGCTCTATGCCAGACAGCGTAGAGACTGTTCTCAGAACTTGCTGTACACGGATGGCTTCCTTATACAAGTAGTTTTCATCTTATGCTTAGTAGTACATTGCGCCAATTGCTGCAAAGTTACTTTACATTCACATGTACTATTCAGTATGTTACATAGATCGGATACGTTCTGACCCAAAAGACCCGATCACTGACCAAAATTGTGTCCGGACATTTAAGTAGCGAATAAAACTCAATATTGTGTAGTTTCCCACAGCTTGGTACATCTATAGCTCCATGACAATGCTATATGTAGCCCCTTCCTCAATACATAACCCAAGGCAGATGTCATATAGGGATCTGGCCAGTTTAGCATTATCAGGTTCAACATTTAAACAGATTTAAAGGACCCCAAGAGATGCCTCACAAACCAATAATTCTGCTATGCAGGGGCCTTTAAAGGGATTATCTGATTTCTAGTATTGATGATCTATCCATATGACAATCCATCAATATTCAATCAGCAGGGTCTGACATCCGGGACCCCAGGAGATCACCTAAACCGAGAGGGTCTCTCTAATGTTTATATATTGGTGTTACGACGCTCACATCATATGACCCAACATGATGTCGTCATCAGCCTCAGCCATCTGAAGACAAAGCAGACCCCCTAACACAGTGCACTTGCAGGTTCACTTACCCATCCATATAAAGAGGATTCTCTCTGGAATGGTTTAGGTTACAAAGAAAAGTTTCTGCCTAAATGGATTAAGGACTTCATTCAAAACATATCCTTAAGATCGGTCACAATTGTGTGAAGGGTGGGGGTCTGACACCCAGAAACCCCTTTGCTCAGCTGTTTCGAGAAGCCATAGAACTCATAAGCGCTGCAGCCTCTTCCTGCGCCCAATAAGTAATGGATATCGGTCACTGCACGACAGCAGCTCAGTCCTACACAAGCAAAAAGGGGCTTAGCTGCAATACACAAGGCCCCTACAATATGTAAAATGGGCTTGGTGCTCAACCAGACACTGACCACTTCAACCAGAGGACCTATGTTGGGCCCGGGTGCCCACACCATGCCTGTAACCTCTATTAGGATAAGTCCAAGAACTGCTGGCTGCTAACCCAATACAATATACCAGAAATAGGAAAGGAATAAAATAATGCTGAAATACACAGTGCAAAAAAAAAAAAAAAAAAATGATGCAGGGTCAGAAAGTTGTTTTCTTTTTAATGTAGATTGTGAGCCTCATATAGGGATCACAATGTATTTTTTTTCCCTTGTCAGTAGGTCTTTGTAGAATGGGAGGAAAGACACACAAACACGGGGAGAACATACAAACTCCTTGTAGAGGTTGTTCCTGGGGGGATTCGAACCCAAGACTTCAGTGCTGCAAGGATGCAGTGCTAACCACTGAGCCACCGTGTTGCTCCCAAGTTCAGTAAGTTCTTTGCTGTGATTAATACCCCATCCCTGGCAATAGACCCATCTATGGTGTCCATATGTCCTAAAGGACCCCTGACACTGGAGCCCTAAAATAAAGGGGATAAATAGATGATAGATAGATAGATAGATAGATAGATAGATAGATAGATAGATAGATAGGATGCCCTACTAAACTACATACACAGCTACTTCTACTGGTCTCTTAGTGGGTAAAGTATATTCAGTACTTGCCCTAATTCAGAGGTTTATCACAGCAGTAGACTGCCATAGGATTAGGATCAATGCCGGCATCTGCGGTTGCAAAAATTATCCGATGTGCAAATAAATTATGCATCAAAACCAGCCATAGAGTAATAGAAGTGTCCCACATACAGAGATAGGCAGACTGCAGTAAACCGCCTTGGCAAGGACATCCCCTCGGGTAAGTGATGAGCCCATTAGAATAAGACGCATGGCATTATTGGCATCTCTGGCCAGCTCCACTACAAGACAAGGACTAAGTAGCTGCTGCCTTTCCAGGACCATTCACTCTATGCAACGCTCGGCTTCACGTATCACTTTCTACTATGACTTGCAGATTTCAGTCCCATTAGAAGCTCAATGATCTGTAATACCAAAGTGGGAGATTTCCTTTATAACTTGCCCTCATACAGGCACATATATAAGAGTGTATAAACCCGTGCACCCATTACAAAAAGCATTGTCCTAAATGGATCATTCAAGCATCATGCTAACACCATGCGCGTATAGACAACTGAACACTGGTAGGATATGGGATATAGTCACACTGTTTAATGGGTACCCTGGAGGTATATGGTGACACAAGTAGGCACTGTTCACTCACCATGATCTTAGACAGGCACCGGAAGCTTTCCCAGTGAGTGCCCTGTGGTGTGAACACAACCCTACCCGGCCCATTATATATGAATGAAAGCGGAGTCCCTGCAAAACGATTTGTTCTGAGAACCTTGTTCATGAAAATATGGAGATGGGGGCTTTGCCTGCAGCAGCCAATCACATCCCAGTTTATATTTGTCCATTGCAAGCTGCAATATGAAAGCAATGATCCGGTTGGTTAATTCCTACACTTTGGGCTCCCATGTCTATTTCTGCTGATGTCATCACAGAAACATCAATATGAACAACCAGTCACTGACAGCAGGTTATTGGCTGCTGCAGTTATGGGATGCTGGAGACAGGTGATAACAGCAAAAGGTAGCAGGAAATAAGCCCCGGGGAAACCAACACATTTTGATGGTTTATTTATATAAAATGACAACTTCCCACAAAAACTCGATTTGCACAAAATAATTGTGACCTATGCCAGAAACCTTGTATCTAAACAAGATCTATTAACTCTGCCCCAATGACTCACAGTTCCGGACCTTGCAAAAGCTGCTACTTTGTTATTTGGGCCCCAGGCAAACAAGAATGTGCCACACCGGTGACACTGCATCCCTCACAGATGTGTAAATGAATTGGAGCTGCAGAACTTTTACATATCCTTCAGTTAGTGCATGGATCCATCTATATATGTTATTAAAAAAATAAATAAATGGATGCACCAACATCCATTCGCAGCTAGCCAGATTCTGCATCAAAATCCGACCGACAAAACTGTGTGAACTCAGCATTACACTTCTGGCAAAGCATCATAGACGTGCAGGTGTCTGACACCCGGGAACCGCCTATGAGCCATTTGAAGCCACATCACTTCAGTTGACAGGCCACGTGACATCACATTCATGCGTCACATGACCCGACAGCAGCTCAGTCTCATTTAAGTGAAAGAAGGTGAGCTAGAAAACCAAAAACCACTACACAAGTATACAGCGCTGCGCACTGGTTTTAACGCAGAGACGTCAGTGCTTAGCCGAATGCTTTGGTCACTTCATACAGCAGATCCGTGGTGCGGCCCCCACAGATCTAAGGGCGTATTCACATCAGCATTGTATAATCCCATCATAGAATTAAACTGATGACATCTGATCCGGAGGAACTCCATTGACTATAATGCGGTCCATCTGGTTATTTTTTACCCGATATCACTGGGGTGAATATCAGGTTAAAAAAAAAAAAAAAAAAAAAAAAAAAGTCAGACGAGCAGAACATTTAAATCCGAGATTTCAGACATACTACAACGCAGATTTGAACATAACCTTAAAGGATAGATCATCAATCCTTGAGTCCTGAAAAACCTGTTAAGTTTATTTTTTTCAAGAAAGCTTTTAAAAAGGAAATTGCCAAGTCACCAGAAGAACTGCTTCACATGCCCTTAGCTGGGGAAAGGGAGAGATGTAACAACAGAACACCAATCTCCACTGCTAGGGCTACAGAGGTAGTCACCCAGCTTTCCCAGATTCTTGAAAGTCATACCAGGCAAGTTACAAAATGAAATAATGCATGCCAAGGCCACATGCACTTGACTGAAATTCTCTGTATACGGATTATATACAAACCCATCTGTGGTTTTTACTGATCAGTGTCCAGTCTGTCTAAACTCTGTCCATATTTATGGTATATAATCCCCTATAGAAGAGTATGGGATTATACCAGTCTTTTTACAGATCTGCGAGTACTGATGACATGGCGATGCAATGCAGACACATTTTTTTTGGCAGAATATGGTCATGTGAACGGAGCTCAACACTGTCATATTTGCAGGCAGACAAAACACCGGTTTATTGGCAATAGTATGCAGCTATTGGTTACAGTTTGGGGGGAGTGGTCTCATCTGCAAGCCACATGGCTGACTATGCACAGAACCTATAGCAAAACTCTGAGCCTTGGATATTGTACAGTTTAGCAGCTCAAACAAAAAAAAAACTATGAAAATCCTTGCCAACTGACAGAGATTTTGACCTTCTTTTAAAAGGAGTCTGTCAGCAGGAAAACCATGATCAAACTAATCACCTTGTAGATCAGCTTTATACTTTCCAAAGATGACTGTGTTATTCTGCATTTCAGATCAGTTTTATGAAAATTTGCATTTTATTATTATCTCCTAAAAAAGGGTTTTAGGGGAGTTTTTTCTCTTATCACTTTCTGCTCTAGACTAAACCGAACTGCTGGCCCGCTCCTCGCCCGTTGCCCACATTGTCCGGATCAGCTGCGACAAGTGCGGCATTGACTGTAAGGCCCAAGCCCGTGACGTCATGTTGTACACCCAGAAGAGCAAGACGTCAGTGCAAGCAAAATGGAGGATGTCACTCAAGCAATGAAGAAGGGTGGCAGTAATGTAGACTGGAGAATGAGACCCCAAAAGGAGAAGAAATACGCAAAAACCCCTTTTCAGATAATATGCATAAGCATGAAACGCTGACTTTCACAAAAATGGAGCTGCAATGCAGAATGAGGCTCAGGCACCACATAGCGAGCTGCAACCAAAATCTGCTGTGACCATGGCGGGAACACGTTATTTTTCCTGCATCACATTTCATACAAAGTCTACAGAGTTTTCCTTTGCAGACTTTCTGCCCTATACTAACTATAGGGAAACCGCCAGCATTTCCGTAAGCATAATTGACATGCTGCAATTTTCTAAAGCGCAGGGGATTTGTGATTCTGCTGCAGATTTTGTCTGCAATATGGATGGAGTTGGCTAGAATTCTATCCACTTTGCAAGTAATGAAAAAATGCAGCTTTTTTTTTTTACCACTGCCAAAAAGCTGGACATCTTTGTAAAGTGTAGAAGATGCCCTAAAATATGGGTAGAGAACCTTGGCTCTCCATCTGCTGTGAAACTACAACTCCCAACATGCTCCACGCACTTCCATAGGAGTTCCAAGAACGGCAGAGCAAGTATGCATGCTGGGAGTTGGAGTTTTGTAACAGTTGGAGAGCCAAGGTTCCCTATCCCTGCCCTAAAAGGTACTATTAGTGAAATACCAAGTTTCCTGCTGACAGACTCCCTTTAAGGGGTTACCTGGTTTAGCATACTGATGGCTGATCCTTAGCATACAAACTATAGCAGCAAATGTAGGAACTGCAGCGCTGTCTCAGACTTCCACATGCCAGCACTATAGCACCTACACTCACTGCTACAGTTTGTACATTAAGTGAGCAGCGCGGCCCTACAATATAACAATTACTGACAGCTATGATGTCTTGGTACAGCTGATCTGCAGGGGTCCCTTTTTAATCCATGCAAAAGAAAAAATAAATAAAAGGTGCCTTTCTGCACAGAAAAAGTCTGCATCATGTGCATGAGCGTTTCTCAACACCTTTAGGCTAGATCACTATGGGGTGTAAACGCCATGATTTGCCCACAGTGAAAATGCTGAGGGGAAAACCACAGTGTTTTAAAGTCAGGTCAAAGTGGATGGGATTTTAGCGAATCCCACGCCCACTTTGCGGTAAAAACTGCGCTGCAGACATGCTGCGATTTCCAAAATCAGTGCGGGTTTTGGAAAATCACAGCATATCAATTATACCTATGGAAACACCGGTGCATCCCCCATAGGTATAATTGTAACAAAAAGTCTGCAGAGGAAACCTCAGCAACCCTCCGCCTAAAGTGCTGCAGGAATGAACTGCGATGCGTTACAGCCACGGTTTTTCCCTGCAGCTTTTTTTTTTGCGACGGGACGTCATATGGGGACTTAGCCTTAAAGAGGTTTTACATCCAGAAATGGCATTTTTGTACTGATGACCTCTGGATAGGACATCAGTGTGTGATCTGTGGAGAAGGAGGGGGGTAGGACACCTGGAACCTGCACAGATCATCTGTTTTAGAAACCTCCGGGTACCAGAACCTGTTGCAGTGGGTGAGTAGTGCGTGCAGGATCTCCTATTCGAGTACTGGGGACAGTGGTGCAATTCCCCAGCGCCTCCAGAGTGAACGAGACACTGTGCTGTTCCTATTACTTGCATAGTAGTCCCTGCGCACGCTCCTTGCCCAATGCACTGGCTGCTACACAGCTGATCCGTGCAGGGTCCAGGTGTCAGACCCCCCACAGATCAGATACTGGTGTCCTATCGCATGCACTGATCAGCTGGGTAAAACCCACATTTAAGGCCCCCAAACTCCTTCAATACTAATGGATTATGATGTGAACTTTCTGCATTGAAATCCATGAGGAAAATCCTCATGGTGTGCATGGATCCTTAGTCACCTACTGTGCAGATCTACGGGAAAGCTGAGTGACTCTGTGCAGGGAGCTACAAGAGTGATCACCCAGCTTTCCCTGGAAGAGAAACTAAATCTTATTATTAAAGAATGATCCTTGCTGTGACTAATGTAATAACCTGGCGCCCCCTAGTGTGGGGGGTAATAAGGGGGTCAGGAGACCACCACAAGAGAGGTCATGGGTGCAGGCATTGTGTGCTTACCAGCGTGGCCTGCCTCTCTGCCGAGCCGGGCTCATACGTACCTGGACACGGCCATGACGACCTGGAGAGCCGCTTTATCTCACACACACTCCCGCTCCACAGCGCTGCCAGACGAGCGAGGCCGTCCCGGGAAAGGAGCACAGGGCCGGGACACAGCCGGGGCCTAAAGTCTGGGCTTAGCCTCGCCTCAGCCTCCGGGACAGCGGATGCGTCTAGTGCATGGCCGCCCACCTCTTCCACGGCCACACCCAGGCGGCTTTAATGTTGCTAGCCCTCGTCACTAGGGAGCTGTTCACTCCTCGGGGCCACAGCGGAAGCGGCTTTGCCGGTTAAACCGATTTAAAGACGTTATTTTATCGTGGCGGCAGAGGAGCCAGATGCCTGGCTTTATATGAGGAGCCATCTTGTATTTATTCCTTCCACCATGGTAGCCGCGGTCTGATTGGTTACATGGCCAGCGGGCGACCAATAGGAGATAGCGTTACATGGAGCTCCTTGGTGCGGATTGACAGGGATTCCACGATTAGGCTGGCGGCGTGCGAGGGGCGGGGCCTGCGGGGGTGTGGCCTGTGAGGGTGGGGGGGGGGGAGGAGGGATGACATGCAGCCCGGCACGAGGGGAAATGACACGATGAAAGGATGAAAAGAACAATGTGGAAAGAATCCCGAGCTGGGAAATAGCCATTATTACTGTGCGCCCTGTTATCAGCACACCCCGCCAGAACAGAGAAGGCTCCCTGCACATCTCCATAAGATATATACAGAACAATCCCTAATATGATATTGCAGTTACATCCTGTAGCCCCTGGAGGCGCCACTGATACACAGTGATATACGTAAAGCCTTAACAACAGCGCCACACCTGTCTATTGGTGGTGTCTGGTACTGCAGCTAAGCTCCATTGAACTTAATGGGGCTTGAGCACAACCTGTGACCCTATTTGTGGAAAGAAGTTGACCATGTTTTTTCTAAACTTGAACAACTCCTTTAGGCTGAGGCCCCACATTGCGGAAACACAGCTTATTCTGTTGCGTTTTTTTGAGCCAAAGCCAGAAGTGGACTGAGCAGAAGGGAGAAGTATAAGAACTTCCTATATCTCTCCCATTCCTTATGTAGCCATTCTTGGCCTTGTCTCCAAAAAACGCAACAAAATCTGCAACAAAAAAAGCTGCAATGTGGGGCCTCAGCCTTAGGCTGAGACTCCACGTTGCGGAAATGCAGCTTTTTTCGTTTCAGATTTTGCTGCGGTTTTTTTGAGCCAAGAATGGCTACCAAAGGAATGGGAAATATATAGGACGTTCTTATACATCTCCCTTCATCTTCTTAATCCCCAGCAACAAAATCTGCAACAATTAAAACACAAAGTGGGGCCCGGCCTAAAGGGATTTTCTGTGAGTTTTAAATTGTATATTCTGGGGAAGAAAACCCCTGGAAGCCCCGGGGATCAACTGTTAAAAGCCACAGTGGTGCTCAATGAGAGTCGCTTCCGTCTCACAGGCCATGTGACGTCACGTTCATCGGTTACATGGCCTGATGGCAGCTTGTGTAACCTCCATTTTGGATTCCAGGGCCATGTGGTGCCAGGCCTGCTGCCGTTTTACACTCCTGTATAGAGAACTCACATCCCCTACTAAGCCTTCATGGGATACAACTTCTCTCCAGAACTATTTTACAAGTTTGCCACCAATCATGTTATACTAATTATACTAGTCCAGTCCTAGACAGTGAGCTGTCTCAAGATCTTCACAACCTGAATCTGATGTACTTTACATTAGAAGAGTTGTCCAAGAGTCAAGGACCACCAGAAAAAACTGGAGTCAACAGGTCCAATGGTTTCATGAGTAATGCCCCCACCTTCCATGGCTCACCGCACAAGACTCCATTGCTGGCCAACATGAATATTCAAGACAAGCTTGTGAAATCCTGGGAGAAGGGAATCTGGTCAGATGAGACCAAAAGTGAGCTTTGGATGCCATGACACACACCATGTTTGGAGGCCACAAGGCACAGTATGGAGGTGGGAACATCATGGTGTGGGGCTTTTTCTCCCCACCTGGTATTGGCAAACTTCATAGAATTGAGGGAAGGAAGGATGAACGGACAAATGTACCGAGAGAGTCTTGATAAAAATCTGCTGCCAACGACCAGGATCACGAAGATGAAACAAAGGTGGACATTTCAACAAGACAATGATCCCAAACATAGGAAACGCTCAATTGACGTCAGAGAAAGAAAATAAAGCTGCTAGAATGGCCAAGCGATCACCTGAGCTGAATCCAACAGAAAATCTACAGAAGGAAGTAAAGCTCAGAGTCCACAGAGGAACCTTCAGGGTGTGAAGAGTGAATGGGCCAAAATCACACCAGAGCAATGCAGGACACTGATGTCTCCAAACAGGAGGCGCCCTGAAACTTCATCACCAACAAGGGCTTTTGCACCAAGCAGTGACGTAACTAAAGTCTTGTGGCCCCGCTGCAATCTTTTGTTCGTGGCCCTCTACCTATTCTTGATAGTGATCGTTACAGGTGTTAAGGAGTTTAATCCACTTTAGGGTGCATTCACACTAAGTATACGCTGAGCTGATTCTGAACGTAAAACACATTCATAATCAGCGTGTACAAAGCAGATCCCATTCATTTCAATGGGAGTGTGCGCTCCCCATATAAATGAATGAGCTGCTTTTTTCCCTATTGGTTTCAATGTGATACGCGCATATTTACGTTCAGAATCAGCTCAGCGTATACTTAGTGTGAATGCACCCTTAGTGTGGTTAGGGTAATCTGAGGGTCTCCTTGCTTTATGTGCCAGATGGAAGCTGCAAACTCAATACAGATGCCAGTGCTTATGGGTCCCCTAAGGCTCCTGGGCCTCGATGCAACTGCACCCCCTCAAGTTACACCCCTGGCACCAAGTACTAAATACATTTCAGTACTTTGAAAGACGGTGACATGTTCAATACTTATTTCACCCTCTATAAGTGCCTGTACAGAGATAATGCCCGCTGCACCCACCTATGTCTCACAATCCCGCCTCTGCACCAAGGACGTATTTTATTTGACCACAGCTCCTGGACAGCAGATTTAAAAGATAGGGGCCCCCTAGTGGCAGGGCTTTGTAAGGTGGAAAACATCAGATTTTAATTTTTATTTTTTTTAACAACCCCTTAAACAGTTCACCAGTTTCTCATGGTAAGACTGGCAGTTTCTGGAAGTGAAGCAGCCCCTGTTATTGTTCCCTTTCTTTCTGCATCAGTACACTTCAGCAGGTTCTTTCATGACCATGGAGGAAGTAGGCCAAACATTTCCTTTAAATAGCTCCTGGACCTTACTTTCATTTCCCACTTTTTGTATTGTATTCCATAATTTTACAGATTATAAATGGCAACTAATGAACATAGATGTGTCAAGTAAAGGTTTTCCAGGGGTATAATGTGTATTTCTTGTGCTTAGGATAGGTCATCAATATCAGGATGGTGGGGGTCTAATACCTGGGACTCCGTGAATCAGTATATTAAAGAGACCAAAGAATTTAGATGAGCTTGTTGGCCTCTTTACTGCCTACTAAGCACAGTACAATGTATAGTGGCTGCTCTCAGTATTGCTTCTCACTTGAATGAGACTGAACTGCATTCAGGCCTTGTAACCGATGAATGTGACGGCACGTGGACTCTGAAGTGGCACTAATTCACGTGTGGCTATATCTTTTTTTTTTCTATGTTGCACCTGCCTAGTGCTCCTTTGAAGTTTATTCAATTCCTGGACAACCCCCCAACAACAATGATGTATTCAGAGCTGAGGACTCAGACAGGGGATATGTCCCTGCGCATGCGTTGGCGGCTCTGTGCCTCAGTGGCAGTCAAGGCTAATTTTCTAAGTTTGGGGGGATGCGCATGCGCATCAATATCATGAGTTTTGGAACATTCACTTTAAACTATTACGCTTTGTTCACACTTGTGCCCCGTGTTTGCCATTCCACCGGGTTTCCATCCTCAGCCCCGGCGAAACTGGACAGGGGACGGAACCCTGGCGGTCAGCTTTAAAACCCACTCACATGAATGGGTTTGTAAAGGTGGCCGCCGGTATCCGCCTGAGGCCTCTCTGCAGGGAAACAATTTATTTTATTTTTTTTAGCCAGACACAAAGTCCTGCATGTCCGAATTTTTTGTTCTTTTTGCTTCACATAAAAGAGCTGCAATGGCGTCCAGTGATAAACAAGTATGCTGTACGCCCGTGGGGGATGGATGGCGGTCATTGTCTTCCCGGGTCGTACATTTAATAGACACATTAAACACAATGTGAAAGAAGCCAAATGTGATATAAGATGTGGGTTGCAGGAGGGGGCTTACATGCTGGTTTTGCACAACGGTCTCTCAGTTGTCTTTGTCCTAGCACTATACATAGCTGTGCTGCCGCCACATGTAACACACATCTTTTTTGTAGTTCTGATAAACTCTTGAACTCTTACGGCATTCTCAAGGAATTCTCTTCAAGGCAATTTTTTTTTTTTTTTGCTTCTTTGATGTTCAAAGCATTTCCTTAGATGGAGTTCCTTAAAGGTCCATTCTGAATATGTCTATTGAGGTGAGGTCCTTAACAGTACATCTCCTGGTAGGTATTTGGGGTTCCTGTTGTGATGCACCAATCAGGGTCACCCAAGTTTAGGGCGTCTTTACATTTTCTTCTATTGTCCCTTAGTATGCAGAATAGATCTTCGCTGACGTTCTAGTCCTGGAGAAAACATCTCTTCATCCTTTGTTCTTGTGAAGATCTAAGTTGCTCTCATAGAAATTGAATTGGGTATTATAACAAAGACGCTCTTCTAAAGTGCCGTCTGTCTAAGGCATTGCTATAGAAGTCTCGAGTCCCTGAGACCTAGAAGCCAAGGATTATTATTTATACACTATCACATGTATTATAGACACCTGCTGTCTCACGAATAGAATAGGGGCTTTGAAGCTTCTGACTTGCTATTCCACTATAGTATTATGACCATTGCAACTCTGTTTCATAGATATGATAGATAGATAGATAGATAGATAGATAGATAGATAGATAGATGCTCATGCTATGAGCTCACGTTAAAGAGCCTTAAAGGGGTGGTGAAGTATTAGAAAACATAGCTGCTTTCTCCGCAGGAAGAGACATCCATTGGTCTCATGGCAATACTATGAGTCCATCCCATTCAAATGACTCAATGGTCCAGGTAGCCATGGCCGTCCTCTTACTGCAGATGCAATGGGGCCTGCCTATAGGACGGGTACATCCTCCATCCCGGAAACTTAAATGTGTAACATGCACACCTCTGGGCCTTTCCAACCAATGCCTGGAAGCCCTGGCCTATTTAAAACCGATACAGCGCCTGAGCAATATAGGATCTCAGCCTGTTCTTTCCTGTGAGGGTTTTTATATTTTGGCTATTTGTGGATGACCTCAAACAGGTTACGTGTTGCTCTGCTCCTACTTGTACTGATCTATTTGATTTCTGTGTATGACCTCTCCCTGTCCTCGACCTGTTCACAATTTTGCTGGACTGCTGCAGACCTTCAGCCCATATTTTACCACTCTAAAGCAAAGACTAGATCCCCATATGGGGGTCATAGGGTGAAAAATTGGGGGAGGTTACTTAGATAACGCCGTTGGGAGTGGCCCAAAACCAAAACTGTTTGGTGACACAGTAGATCCTGCTGCCCAATATACACTTCCTGAGAAGAACAAATCAGCCATGTTTGCTGGCACAACCCCTTTAAAAGGATTCAACCACTAAAGCAACATTTTTTCTAATTACCACGTTGGAATAGCCTTAAGAAAGACTATTCGTCTCTTACCTTTAGACGTGGTCTCCGCGGTGCCGTTCCTTAGATATACCGGTTTTAACGGGTATGCAAATCAGTTTTCTACAGCAATGAGGGCGGACCACAGCGCTCAAACGTCCCCACTGCTGCCCGAGAGCTCACTCCAGCGACGCCTCCATTTTCAGCTGCAAACCCGCCTCTTCTGTCGGTCCAACTTCCGAGCTCTTGTAGTTCAATACAGGAGCGTACTGCGCAGGCATTGGAAGATGGACCGACAGAAGAAGACAGAAGAGGCGGGGTTGCAGCTGAAGATGTAGGCGTCGCTGGAGTGAGCTCTCGGGCAGCAGTGGGGACGCCCCCATTGCTGTTTGAGCACTAGGGCCTGCCCTCATTGCTGCGGAGAACTCATTTGCATACCAGTTAAAACTGGTATTTCTAAGGAACGGCACCACGGAGACCACGTCTAAAGGTAAGAGACGAATAGCCTAGGCTATTCCGACGTGGTAAACAGAAAAAATGTTGCTTTAGTGGTAGAATCCCTTTAAGTGGTTTCTATCTTCAGAGAACTCTGCATACAGATCAATAGTACTAAACATTGCCATAGAAACATTGCCGTATACCTCATCAAAGCAAAATGCTTATTTCTCCACTTCCCTAGCCCTTTTGTTCCTCCTCACCTCCCTCCTAAATGGATAGTTATTCTGAATTTGCTTTTTGGAAGAATAAGTTGACCGGAAAAAAAAGCAATTTGTACACAGCAATTTTTTTTTTTTTTTGGTATTTACCTTTTCCATTTTAAGTTTCAGGTGCAGCAATACCAATCCATATTTCTTATATTGTTTTAATTTTTATATTTTTGAATTATTTATATTTTTGGACTTTCTTTTCACATTTTAAAAATGCACAAGAACCACCAGGATGGCACTTCTGGGACCCTATAATAGGCTCCCAGCTGCTGTATTATAATGTTGCAGGGGTGACAATTGGTTCAAAGATTGTGACCCCTATACAATAAAGTGTTCCCAGATGCTGCGATCAGTAGTTTCTTCATCGAAGGGACTAAACAGCATCATCAATACCATAGGTGAGTGTGGCTGTTAGTGGCGAGTGACATCTGTACAATACTGGTGGCATTTGCCGCACACACCTGTACTGCCCTAAACCAAATCTGTCGTACACTGCCATATTGCTCCAAGCCACATCTGCCGCAAGCAGCCATACTACCCCCAACCACATCTGCCGCAAGCAGCCATACTACCCCCAACCACATCTGCCGCAAGCAGCCATACTACCCCCAACCACATCTGCCGCAAGCAGCCATACTACCCCCAACCACATCTGCCGCAAGCAGCCATACTACCCCAAACAGCCATGTAAACCACATCCACGCACAGCCTATAGTTTACTACCTGGTTCTCAAAGAAGCTTAAGGAAATAACCTGTAACCAGTACAACTCCTCCAGATGGAAGACGTTCCCGTCCACAGATAGCTGTTTCGAGGTTTTTGCCCTTCATCAGTGCAGAGTAAGATAGTGACTGGCTAGGTGAGAGGTCTCGATGTGGGTCAGAAGGGGTAATGGCTCTCATTAGGGAGAGACTGGTGCAGGGACTTATTAGACCATGCATGCCCTGCTAAGAACTCTGGGTAAGGAATACAAATAAGACCTCATTGATGAAAATTTGCTAAAAGGTGGAATTAGATTGGTTGCAAAGGGCCATGGAGAGAGGGTAAAAAAAAAAGTCATGCCAATCTTGGTAGAACCGACAATGTCACGGAAACAGCAGTCAGAGGAATTGATTATGTATCACACTGAGAATCATTAGGCAAATGCAAACAAGGCTGGAGGTGACCGGAGCCCTGCTTACAAAACGTGACTGACTGTGCAGAATAAATCACTCTCTGCTGATTGTAGGATCTGACCTCTTATGTTTCTGCCCATTTTCTATTCTTACCACCAGACTTGTAAATATGCAGCTGTATCAACTAGAGAATAGGTCACCAATGGCATAAATCAAACCGTCGGGTATTGGATTAACCAATATCCTGGATTATTGGACAGTCATACCAAAATAGTTAAATTTTTACTTATTAGGCTATGTTCACACGTTGCAAAATCGAGCCAGATCTCTGCTAACGTCTGTTCCCAGCACAGAATTGCATGACAACAGTGCCAGGTTAAGCCTAAGGCACCATGGCTGGCAAAAAAAAGCCTAGCAGTATTCCCGGAAGAGTTTTCTTCTTCCATTATCCTTACTTGTGTGTTTGGATGTTTGTTCCGTTCTCACACCGCAATGGCCAAATGGATTTCAATGAAATTTCGCACATACCTAGAATGGCACCCGGAAAAGAACATAGGCACCTCACAATCCCCGTATATTGCCGATTTGGCTGTCTGCGAGCACCGAATTAACGGTCCGTGTAGGCTGAAGGACCTGAGATGATGTCACCACATCAGCCGCGGGGCTCCGATTGGAGCAGGCCACTGCGGGGCCGGAGCTATAGAGCCACAATCCGGCCGCAGACTGACATGAAGAAAATGGCGTCATGCATGCCGGCATCGCTGGAGCCCGGCACGCGGCGTGGACTGGTGTGTCTGCAGGGACCCCAGGGGTCGCAAGAGGTGGACGGAACTCTGCAGAGTTCCTGCAAACCGCCGTCTACCTCTGCCGCACGCTGTGCATGGCCGCAGCAGCTGCGCGGTCTCCCAACCCTATGCGCCCCTATAACCTTGGCACACGAGGTGCGGGGGCCCAAGGTCACAGGTTAAAGAGGGAGGTGGAAGTGAGGGAATGGGGGAGCGGGTAGGGAAAAAAGTGGGGGCTCAGGGGCAAGAGGAGAGGAAGTGGGCCGGTGGGGTACAAGGTGGGGGGCCATGGGCGCACTGGTGTTGGATGCGCCCACAAGGTAGAGGCAGGGGAGCCGGTGCAGCACTGCAGGTGGGGGTACACAAGGTGTGAGGGGGCCGAGGACGAAGTCATGGGTATAGCTAGTACCTATATACTTGTATAATTGACAGGGTGCATTTTCCAAAACCACAACCGTTTTTGGAAATCAAAGCATTTCTGCTGCACGTATTTTTGTGCAATGTGTGGATGGGATTCGCTAGAATCCCATTCACCTTGCAGGGACTTAAACTGTTGTGGTGTTTACGCCACGTGGAGCCCCTGCCTAAAGTGGTTTGCAGGATTTGCAATAAACTGTATATTAAGCAACCGCAGCTTTACAGGGCTGCTACTAACACTTGTACTATACACGACAGGAGGCTGGAAGCAGTTGACTCCGGACCCCCATATAGTATCCAGGCACCAATACTGCAACTCTGCACTCATTGAAGTCATTGGGAGCTGAACTGCAGTACCTGCACCTAGCCACTATACAAGGACTGGAGCTACAGCTTTTGGCCCAGTGCTGTGTATACTATGGGTGTTGGGTGCAGCCCAGTACAGCTGAGGGGACCTGGAACAGACTGTCAGACCCCCCCCCTCCCCTAGGCCTACCCTAAGGACGTTTAAACAAAAAAAAAATCCTAAATCTGACATCCTAGACAAACTCTTTAATTATCAAGTATTAAATCAAAGGAATTTTATGGAACTGAAATGACTATAAATCCTCCTTTGCATACAGTGAGAGTTAAGAGCCATCTTAAGGCTAGGTTCACAAGGTACAATTTTTGCAGCATTCGTTTCAGAGAGGGAAAGAGAAATGTCCTGCACAATCTTTTGGGCAGATTTCCCCCCCCCCCCCCCAAAACTCCCCTTGAAATGAATGGGAACAGGAAATGCTTTTGCAGTTGGGTGAACCACGTTGCGAGTTTTTTTTTCTTCATTTTTTTAGGCCAAAGTCAGGAATGGATGGAACAGAAGGGAGATGTAGAAGAGTTTCCTATATTTTTTACATAGTCACTCCTGGGTTTGACTCAAAAAACGCATCAGCATCTGCAACAAAAAACATGGGCTAACACTGAAGTAAAATTGCACAAAAGGTAAAATACAAAACAATATATAAGGGGTATACATAAAAAGAAACCTGCTTGTACTGGTATTTTTATAGGCCATCACCCTTTTTTGTGCAGATCACGTCGCTTTTCCAGATAAACAGGAAGTAGGAACGTTTCTTAGAATTTTTAAAAGATAAATTTTATATATATATATATATATATATATATATATATATATATATATATATATATATAAGAAAAATCTCAAATTTCAATTTGAGTGTATTAGTGCTATGGGGCCTGGTGCCAATCTTTCCTTATGTGCCGAGGGGTGAGGTTGAATGTGTGCTTTTTTATGTGTCACTGTCCCTCCTATGCCACAGCAAATGCCCGCAAGGCTTTCACTCTAATATTAGCAAAAATAAATAAAATACCCTTTTAAAATGTTTTTTAATTTTTACATATCAATAATGCAGGCTTATAAAAATGATACAATATGTGATAAAGTTTACCTTTCTCAAAGAAAAATGCTCCTTTCTCTTGTCTTATACCTCCCCCTGCACTGATCACTGTTTCTGAATGCAGCCATGATACCTGTACACCAATGTCCATGCACAGCCCATTTAAGCCTAAAGAAAGGTAAGGAGGAGCAGACAAAACGCAGAGACATAACATGTAGCGCTGTAGCTTGAAAGTCAGGACATTTTCTCCCCACAAAACTGGGTTAGGAAGTAAAATATCCAGTTCTGGGGAAATTAGATCCTTACCTATCCATCTGCCCTCTATCAGTCTGGATACTTCCTTCCTTCTCCCCTTTCCATACACTTCAATGAGCTGAGCTTATCTCTGTGCACAGACACAAGAATACATATTTCATTCAGAGACTGTGATTAGTGCAGGGGCAGGTGGAGGGAAAGGGAAAGAAGCATTTTTATTTACTAAATTTACTAAAATATATTATAAATGTTTGCTATTACCAATAATAATATTAAAAAAAAATAAAGTTTTAATAGTTTATCTATGCTTTAAGAGGATGTTCATTGTGAAACATGGTAATACTAAAACACGATTATCCTGCATACTTTCCAACACATTACTTTTAGCTTACCGTGTCTTGTTCCAAATGAACATTAGCGACCAATATTGTCCAAGTCAGTCTCCTAAAAACATGCAGTCAAAATAACATGAAAGATGATCAAGGCTTTCCTAGAGTCCATTACTCTCTATTGTAACAATGCAGCTTATAGGAGATTGGTGGCATACCCTAGCAATATGTCACCAATGTGGATGAGGCGACAAACAGAAAATACACAATAAAACACTACGCACATAGGAAACACAACACAGCTGCACAGTTTAATAATTGATAACATAGGACAGCGAAAAGAGCATTGAAATACGGGACATTCTGCGGTACAGATTCCATCTTCTCAAACGAAAATTCTACGTTTTTTTAAAAAAGGGAAATGTATACATGACGCAAAAGGTCTCATTATAGGGATTATTTTGGATTAGAAGAACATAGCAGCTTTCTTTCAATAACAGTGCCACCCCTGTCCAAAGGTTGTATGTGGTACCGCAGGTACTGTTCTATGGACAGTTTCTGAAAGGACACAGCCATGTTTTTCTAATTCAGTACAGCTCCTTTTACAGACTTGTGCTCTCTATTACATACTACAGAAACCGTGATATCTTGCACTGTAAAAAGTATTCAAGGAAATGCAGCCTCCGTATTTCAGTGTTTGCAGTTCAGGGACATCCGGATCATGGGAAAAATGGCTTCCTGCGTTGTGTGACGGCAGTGGTGTAATGGGAAACAAAATTAATTTCGGATTGTAGCATCCTTATAAGACAATTCTTGAATCAATATCTTTTTGGTTATTTTATAACCCCCAACTATCTGACACCATTACCGGTAAAAAAACAAAACAAAAAACTACCCTATGGAAGAAAGGAGTTGAAAAAAGATCAAAGGTAACGCCATGTCTGTGACACATTTTACAAGAAGTTACGAGAAATCTTTACAACTACTGACACACATTGCCGATATAGAAAATGATTAGATTGACAATTTCAGTTGAATCGGCTTCTTGGTGGGAAGCGGCCGGCATCCTGTGATGGAGGTAACATATCCCGGGGATCTCTGATGTCATTTCTAGGCAGGCCCCTGGCCATCTCTGCAGGTTGTCCTGGTTTCATAAGGGAAGGATACGGAGCAAATCTGTTGGCTCCCCTAAGTGATTCTTCAGAAGGGTTTATCTT